>NC_053496.1:94982808-95292808 GCF_905171775.1 Rana temporaria
ATTAGTAAAACCAGGGACATGTTTCGCTTTTAACCAAATGTTAAAATTCATACATTGCAATACCAAAAAAGAGCATTTTTTTTACTAACTCAGATTTTGATGATAAACCATTTATGGTGAAAAACACCCCTTTGTCATCCGTGTGGAGAAGAACACGCTTATTCTCGAACTTATTATGCCAAATGGTAATCGCGACCACCACCAGGAATAATTCTATTAGGACAAGGTTACGGATAATATCTGGTGACCTCCAAGACTCAGGCCAACTCTCTGCACACCAATGGCCATCCAGGAAAGCACCAAAACCAACCGAACCTGATGCATCTGTAAATAGCCTGATCTCCCAATCATTGACAAAATCATCTTGCCATACTGCACTGCCGTTAAAATGTATCAAGAATTGGTCCGAAACCCTTAAATCCTCTTTAATGGGACACGTGATGGACATGTGAATAAGACCCTAGCCACTGGGATAACTCTAGATGCAAATGCAAATAGACCTAGTAAGGACTGAACATCAAGCAACATAACCCTTCTTCAGGACAAGAAAGTTACAAATGAGTAACCTCAACAGAATCTATTGTAATGCCCAGGAATTCGATCACTGTAACTGGGCCCATTGTGATGTACAGATGTTGAAAAAACAATCTAGCATTTCTGAACAAACTTGAACTTGAACTTCTGAGCCAATAAATAAACAATCATCTAAATAATGTATTGTGCCACCTTTAGGGGACTTCTGTAATAAAGCCCACTGTAAAAAGGTTGAAAAGGCTTCAAAATAACAACAAGACATTGAAAAACCCATGGGTAGGCACTTATCAAAGTAAAATTGCTCATCAAAGGAAAAACCAAGTGAATTGAAACCTATTGGGTTGACAGGTAAAAGGCGAAATGCGGATTTAATTTCAGCCTTAGCCATGAATGCTGCTTTGCCAAAACAGTTTAACAAACACAAAGCTTCCTCAAAGGAAGAATATGACACAGATGACTCAAAATCCTGATATTTCATCATACAACGAATTCCCATGAGGGAAGGATAAATTATGAATCAAACGAAAAGAGCCTTGTTCTTTTTTAGGGACCAGGCCTAATGAGAATAAACGGAAATTCAAAAAGGGAGCACAGAAAAAGGGCCAGCTATCCTACCCTCTTGTATTTCCTTTAAAATCTTTTCCCTAACAATATCAGGATGTGCCAGAACTAAACTTAATTTTTTTTACAGGCAAACAACCTTGACCCTCAAAAGAAGGCACCAAAAAAACAAACTTAAAGCCTTCATACAGCAGGACCGCTGTCCTGCGGTCTGGATATTGATCTAGCCAGAACTGCATTTCTGACAGTTTCACTGGTGTTCATGCTCTTTGCATTAGTGTCCCTTGATTGGGCTGGTGTAGCTGATTTCTTGAAACAGCGGGAAGCAAGGTGTGTACCTGCGCAGAATGAGAATTCATGCTTATACCTGCAATTAGGTAAGAATCTACATTGGGAATCATTTAATGTGAAGCTTACTCCCTTACGAAAAGTAGGCTGTTTGAGGTCTCTGAATATATTGCTGCCTCTGTGGCAGCATCAGGTTCAACCATAATCCCACATCCTTCACCCCCCAGCGGAGGGAAGAATGCACTAAAAGTTTTTGTCTAAAGCTCTCATCATAACTGAACCAAGAAACGCTACCAAAATGGCGATATGCTTCAGCCACTATACCTAGATGTTGAAACAATTCTGAACATTTTTCAGGAAAACGTTCGCCCATTACCGATAAAAATATACAAAAGGCCTAAAGCCAGTTCGTGGAATTGCCCTCCTCTTATCTTCTTCCGACCTATCATCCAATCTTTTGTCAGATTTCAACAAAAATTCTTTGGATGATGGAAGCAAGGATAATATATCTATAAATTCCCCTCACCATATTTTTTCTTTAACAGTACTGGATAGATGGAATCCCAGAGGGGAAAGCTCACAGGGGAGCGCCTCTTTAAGACAAGACTCAGAAACAAAAGGTTTTAATGGTATTGAAGCATTAGCTATAACAGGAGGAATAATAGTATTCACAGTATTATCTGTAAAGGGAAACCCAGCATTCAAAGGGTTAATACTTAGTGGAATGGTGGGGTTACCCTGTGAAAAAAACACATTATTTGGCATACTTGCTCCACTTAAGCCACCGCCATTCCAAACATTACCAATATTATTATCATTACTCAACTTAGCAAGTACATTGGCTAAAGGACCAACTACTTTACCCAAATCCATTAAATTAAAATCATGTTTCTCACCATCACTGCGGTCCATGCTAGCAGGTTGCCCAGATACTGACACCTAATTTGAAAAGCCCACGGCTGCAGCTAGCTGAGGTGAATCACTTCTGGCTCTGCTTGAAGAAGAGCATGACCTTGTCTGTTTGACATTAATTCTCTCAGGAGAAGAGGGAGAAACGTATTTTCTCAACCTCTTTCCCCTGTTACCTCTGCGCGGTCCGCTTTGAACAGCAGGGGGAGCAGCTTCAGAAGGTACAGACTGAGAACGCTCTAAGTCAGCATTTGCTGACAACATCCTCCTCCAAACACCTCCTCAGCCAATCAGCTCCACCCTGGCTCTCGGCTTTGGAAATGAGGCAGCGAAGCAGTTCGTCCATCTTCTGCGGTAAAGCCTGGAGCAGCACAGGCTCTTTGCTCTGCGGGGTCTCCTCAGGCTGTGAACAGAGCGGGAAAGACCGCTGGCTTTATAAACTCTGCTCGGCTCCATCCCGCCCGATCCAGCCAATCGGGACCTGTTGCCATGCTGGCCCATATCTTCCATCACCTGGGGCAACCTAAAGAGAATACAGAGGAGGGGGGAAACAGTAAAAAAGGCAGCCATTTGGACTGTCTCATGAAGCCCTGCATAAACGCTTGGGGCTTATTCATTATGTAGACACGCTTCTGGTTAAGTGATCGGTCACCGCTTCTTGAGGCGCCAAGTCCTTAGCTTTGTAAGCCCACTGAATGGCCTGAATAATCCATGCTGCAATAGATCTGAAAGAGGCACACAATCCCTTATTCTTTCCATGAAAAAGAACGAACAGGTGATCGGACTGACGGAACGGAGCTGTAGTTTCTAGATACTGTTTCAGATCTTTCCTGACATCTAGGGCATTAAAACTGGAAACTCCGGTTGATCTAAACGTTGGAAGAGCAAGCTCCTGATTATCGTGAAAAACAGATGATACTTTGGGGTTTGAACCCAACATAGGAATCAAAACTACCCGATCAGGAAATAAGGTTAGAAATGTCTCCTTGCATCCCAGAGGGCTGATTTCGAAGACCCTCTTGGCCGATGTGGAAGGCAACTTTTCTGTGTGTTCCATATTTCTTCCTGAGAAGAAATCCAGGACAAGGGGAAGCTCCCATTTAGAAAATCTTGGCTTTTTCTAAGCTCTGAGCCTTATTGCTTCTCTGAAGAACTGCCACGTAAGAGGATGTCTAGCCCTGGAAACACCAGTGAAGGCAGAAATTGCAGAGACTTGAACTCGCAACGAGCTGACTGACAAGGAGAGATCCAAGCTTGATTGTAGGAAGCCCAGGATATCATGTATTTTTGGATTATTGCAAGACCCTGCAGTGGAGGAGGTGTAGTATGCAATTTCTTCACAAATTTTCTGGTGGAACCTGTTGGTGACTGCTCTTCTGGCATTCAATAACTTGGAGATGGCCCTGCTTAGACAGCCAAGGTCTCGGAGACTTCCCCTTTAAAAAATCAAACCATCAAGTGCAGATGGGCCGAGCATGGATGTAGAGTTTCCCCTTGCAATAGGAGATCTGGCCTGGAGGGCAGAGGAACTGAGTCCCAGGGCAGGCGCAATATCAAAAAGACTTCCCATCCATCCTCATTGAGAACTTCTAAACGCTGTTTTTTTTTTTACAGGTCTTCCTGAACTCAAGTCTAGGTCTATAGCGGCGATTGTCCCTCACCCGATCTGATCCTTGCCTGGGCTGTGTTCTCTTCTGGTTTAGCAGGCAAAAATCCTGGGGAAGGAATCCTGACTTGTCCCCTGTGGCATGGGCGATGGCACTGTACAATTTGTTCCCAAAGAGTGAGTGAGAAACTTATATAGCGCAACACATGCGAACTGAATCGCCTCTGGGCGCTTGGTATCTATTCCCTGGGCCCTCAGAAGAGATGGGTCTTGATCTTTCTCCTGAAGGCCAGGTGGTTTACCTCCAATCAGATGGTGATTGGTAGAGCGTTCCATAGTCTGGGTCCTTGGACCGCAAATCTTCGTTCTCCTTTGAACTTGTATCTGGCTTTGGGTATCTGGAGTAGATTTTGGTTGGTGGATTGCAGAATGCGATTGGTGTTATGAGCTTTTAGTTTCTCGCATAGATATTGGGGGGCATTTCCCAGAATACACTTATGCGTTAGACAGAGTGCTTTGAAAGTGATTCTGTCTTTTACGGGCAACCAATGAAGGGATCTCAATGAAGGTGAGATTGATTCCCATGGTTTTTTCCCAGTCACAAGTCGAGCGGCCGTATTTTGAACGACTTGTAGATGAGTGATTTGGTATTTTGGGAGTCCAAGATAGAGGGCATTTGCATAGTCAAGTCTGGAGTTGATAAGTGTCCCCACCACGACTGCTATGTCTTTTTTTGGGATAAAGGGAGTGAGTCTGCGTAGAAGGAGCAAGCAGATGGTGTGATCTGCTGACTACTGACCCTATTTGTGCAGCCATTGTCATGTAGGTGTCGAAGATGACTCTGAGACTTTTGACTTTGGTGCTGGGGGTGATGGATTGACCTGAAACAGGAGAAGTTCTGTTTTTGAGCCATTGAGTTTAAGGTAACTCTTTGTCATCCACTTTTCTATCAAAGAAAGGCATTTCTCTAGTCCGAGATAATGATCCTTTTTGTTGCAGATGCGATAATATAGTTGTGTCATCTGCATAAGAGTGGTAGAGTAACTTCTGGTTGCTGATGACTTCAAAAAGAGGGCGGAGATAGATATTGAAAAGAACAGGCGACAGAGGGGATCTCTGGGGGACTCGGCATGACACTGTGCGTTTTTCAGAAGTGAAAGGGCCCAATTTCACTATTTGTGATCGGTTTTCCAAGAAGGAGGAGAACCACGATAAATCACATTCCGCAACTCCGGCAACTTCAACTAGCCGAGTCAGTAATAATTTGTGGTCTACCGTATCAAAAGCTGCGCTCCGGTCCAGCAGTACTCGAAGACAAGATTCTCCTTCGTAGCTGTTGTACAACTTCTTTCTCCATTACCTTGGAGAAGACTTTCAGGCCTGTTATGGGGTGGCGGTGGTTAGGGTCTTTGGGGTCGAGGGTGTTTTTTTTTTAGAATTGGTTTGATTATACCTTGTTTCAGCAAGGGTGGCACCACGCCCTCCTTGAATGACTGGTTTATGAGCTGCATGATAGCTGGAGCCAAAATATCGGCACATTCTTTCAGCAGTTTGGTGGGGATGATATAATTGGGCGATGTGCTATTTCGCAGAGTCCTGATGATATTTTTAGTGGCGTCACGGGGGCGCTTTAGGGCAATGATGATAATATTGGAAAAATTCTTTTTTTTGGCAATAAAGATTTCTTTATGGTATTTTTTGGTTATTCTCTTATAAATGGTGTGGTTTTCCTCTGAAGAGCTTCTTTTCCAGGCTGCTTCTGCTCTTCTGCGCTCTTGCTTTAGCAACGACAGCTGGTCGTTAAACCAGCTGGAGTTGTTTTTCCGGATGCACGTTGTGCGTTTTGGCGCTACTAAGTCGGCTGACTGTAGCAGAGCCTTGTTTATAGCATCAAGAGTTTCTGTGACTGTTTGATGTAGTTGGATTATTTTTATTTTGTTCCCTAATGTAGTTTTGAAGAGTTCCGAATGGAGCTTCTTCTGAGATCTAGTCCAGTGTGTTGTCACCGGTTTTACCGTTTTTTTTAGGGGGCGTTTATGTTGATTGTGAATTTAATGGCATGGTGATCAGTCCATGGTTGCGGCTCATTTTCCAGAATATTGATTTCCAGATCTTGTCTGAAAATGAGATCGAGTGTGTGACCTGAAGCATGTGTGGGCCCACATACTAGTTGCTGCAGACCTAATCCTTCCAAGTGGTCAATGCAGGCGTCGGCGACGGGGTCCTGTGAGGAGTTGTCCCAGAGGTTAAAATCCCAGAGCAGCAGGAGATGTTTGGTGTTTAGGGTATAGGTGGAGATTAACTCTGTCAATGACATGAGCAGGTGCGTTTTTGGACCCGGTGGTCTATAGCACAGGAGTATGTGAACAGTGTCCTGGGGATTTGTTTGCAGTTGCAGCGTGAGGGTTTCCATAAATGGAAGTGAGTACTGAAGGTCTGGTTTAGTGATCGATAGGTGAGTCTTGTGGATCACCGCCAGGCCTCCTCCTCTTTGCCCCACTCTGTTTTCTGTTAGAATGCGATAATTCTCTGGCACCAATTCTCCTAGAATGGTGTTAGTCAGCTGTGAGCCAGCTTTCTGTGATAAAAAGGCAGTCTAAATCGTTTTGTAGAATGAAATCATGGATTTCTTGTCGGTGTTTTACTGCCGACCTTGTATTGACCAAAGCGCATGATATGTGCTTAGGTTGGGTTAAATGCATGTAATTTTTCGCTGTCGATCGTCGATTGATTCTTAACAGTTGCTTATTCCTTAGAGCTTTTTTGGTGACGGCTGGTAATATTGAGGCGAATGGCTTTAGACCCCAAATGATTTCTGCAGAGTATCTCAGATTAGACATAATCGCAGAAAAACGCTGGGGAAAGTGATAATTGATCGGGGAGGTATTCAATGATGATGGGAAGGGTGACTTCCAAATCGCAAATCACTTGGCAAATCTTCCTCCCCGTTTGATCCAGAGGAAGGCAAAAAAACCCTGGCCGTGCTATGCCAATCTGCTGTGACCGGGGAAAAAAATTCCTTCCTGATCCCACAAGGGTGATCGGGGGAGCCCTGGATCAAACACTGAATGGTGGCGGACCCTGGAATTGGAGCTGTTGGACCTGAGGATGTGGGGGTGGGAGACGGCTGGGGAAGGGGAGTGCCAGCAATATCACAGTTGCTGGGGTGTAGCAAGATGGCTGCCGATCAGGACTAGGCCCGAGCCGGGGGCTGTGCAGCTGGGTGAGGCCCGGTTGTAGGGAGGAGGGGGCTTTGGGGCGATGGTAGAGATCCCACAGGGGCAGGGGTGGTTTAGTGAAGTTTAAGGGGGTTTATGAGGAGCAAGCGTGGTCGCCGCGAGTTTGCCGCGGAATTGTTCAGGCCGAGGTGGGGTTGAGGAATGGAGGCAGCGGGAATGCCCCGATCGTGGCTGGGAGTGTGGGGGATGGAAGATCTATCCGTTATCCCCTTTGTTGGGCCGCAGCCGCGACTTATCCTGAAAAGGACGGTCACGAATTAGCCCAAGGGGAGGTGGATAGGCCTGAATGAAAAAAGGCCTTACCTTGATGATGTTGGGGAGGAAAGAGGGAGGCCAAAGGTGGAGGAAGAGTAGCTGTCCTGGATCCTGGCTAAGGAGACCCCTGCCTGTCTGGCCCTAGGAGTGAGAGTTAGGAGTCGGCGCTGGGGGTGCAGAGTCCTGCTGGATGTCCGGCTGGATGTAGGAGGCTGGAATATCGCTGGCTGGACTACCTAACCTTCCTCTGGCAGCAGGTGCTTCAAACCTCACTGCAAGCAGAACAGAGGGCAAATAACAATTGATTCCTCCTGGTGATCCTGAAAGGGAATCCTGCACCATGCCTGCTAGGAGGCAGGGTTGGCTACCCACGGGTGCAGCCACAAGGCATGCTTAGCCGTGACAGACAGCATGATCTGAGCCACCAGGCGAATTATGTCCAGGCAAACCTCCCCCAGAAAAGTCGCCACCAACCTTAGTTCATGTTTAGATGAACTCCTGGCCATTTCTTCCGAGATGCTTCTCAGGGATGCATCTATGTCATCCGTCCAAGTCTCCATCACTTTGGATAGGGCTGCAAGAGCCAGAGCTAGTTTGCAGGTCATACCTGCTGTAATGTAGATCTGCTTGATGTCGGTATCAATTTTCCTTTCCAGGCCATCCCTAATGTATACAGTATCCGTCAGTGGAAGTTTGACATGCCTCCCCAATCTCATTAGGGCTGCCTCAACGAGAGGATGTTTCACATCCTCACTTTTAAACTGATACATCTTTGATACCTTTGTTAGCAGGGAATTCTTCCTTTTGACACCACCCCGTTCATCGGTAATTATTTTGCAGAGTTCACCCAAGAAGGGGAAATTAGGGCGTTCTTTTTTGAGATGTTTAAAATATTTCCTCTGGCGGGTGCATCCACTGGCTCTTCCCATCTCAAAGCTTCTTTGACTGCTTTAACTAGCTGTGGTACTAAGGAAAGTTAAAAACCTGTGTCGGGGGCCTTCTACCTCCGCCTCACCGTCTAAGGCTTCAATTAAGGAATGGCTCGGCTATGAAGGGCCTGGAGCCTCAAGATCATCCCCAGTAGGGACTGAAACTGTGTTGCCAGCAGGGTTGTGGGTATGGTCGGAATCCACTTTACTCAAGGATTCACAGACAACCTTTCTGACCAGTGCTTCCACTTTTTGGTCTCCATCCTCTCTTTCTCTTGCGGCTCTAGAAAAGCATTGCTTGCAGAGCGACTTGCCTTCTGGGGCTTGGGCCCCACATCCCCAGTAGGCTTTCCTCTCAGAGCGACTGGAGTGGCGGACTGGAGGGTTTTAGGTTCCGCTCTGTGGTACATAGATATGGAGGACAATCTATGACTTCTGGAGCTTGAAGAGGAGTGATGATGTTGAGACCAAAACGGTCTTTATCTTCGCGTGCTGCATTTTGAAGTTCAGACCTAAAAGGGCTGAATGAAAAATAGAGAGTTATGAGCTCCTAAATGAGTGAACTCAAACATCACAGGAAGAAGAGAACTTAATCCTACCTGCAGCATAAGGGTCAACCACAGGGGGCGATGACATGTCCATAGCAGAGCAAGACAGAAACAAAGCAACTGCAAAGACACCATCAGAATGAGTGAGCCTACTGAAAAAGCAATCGGCCACAAATTAACAGCATATTAAGATGCCTATCAAAAATAGCCGCCGCTGATGATGTCATTGCTCCGTGCAGCACACCTGCGCTGCCATCTTGATTGAACCGCGAATGCGTGAACCAAGCCTCCGTTTTACTTGCGGCTTGCAGATGTCCCAGCAACTTCCTGAAGTGGCGAGCTGGAGCGCAGATGCGTTCCAGTCCCCGTGGCCACAGTCACTGGAGCCTGAGAGCAACGAGGAGACACACAAACACAGAGATACAGCTGCCAATAATAATGAATATTTTTGTACATTACCACCACGGCACGATCCTGACCAGACCTGGGAGTGGGAGGTGCTGCTCGACCCACCGCACAACCAGGGTGTTTACAAGGCCTCTCGCTAATAGCTGGGACGTATATTGCAATATTGCCGCTTGCCTGCCAATGGCCAGATTAGTAAGCTCTTCATGGCATGGCATATTATCGCCCATGTCCATCTGCTAATAGCTAGGATTGCTGGACTTCAGAGAGGATGACCGGTAGCAACCACAGTATCGTCGTGCACACCGCCAGGCCTGGATTATGGAGAACTTCATAAAAAAGGTAAGACTTCATCTTGGTCAAAGGAACACAGCCTCTGTCCTCGAGCAAAGATTTGTGGGAGAGGGGTTCTATGAGATATGAGAGGGCAGGATTAACCCACACATAGGCTGCCCAGGAGTCTGTCAGAAAATGTATTTTATTGTGATTTTATATGATAGACCAACACAAAGTGGCACATAATGTTGAAGTGGAAGGAAAAGGATAAATGGTTTTCAAATTATTTTACAAATAAATAAATAAAATTTTGGTTTGCATTTGTATTCAGCCCCCCTGAGTCAATAATTTGTCTTTTTGGGGATGTCTCTATATATACCAGCATTGCACATCTAGAGATTGAGATTTTTGCCCATTCTTCTTTGCAAAATAGCTCAAGCTCTGTCAGATTGGATGGAGCGCGTCTGTGAACAGCAATTTTCAAGTTTTGCCACAGATTTTCAATTGGATTTAGGTCTGGACTTTGACTGGGCCATTCTAACATGAATACGCTCTGATTTAAACAATTCCATTGTAGGTCTGTATGTTTAGGGTTGTTGTACTGCTGGAAAGTGAACCTCAGCCCCAGTCTTGAGTTTTTTGCAAACAGTTTTTCGTCTAGGATTACCCTGTATTTGGCTCCATTCATCTTCCCGGTGACTCTGACTAGCTTCCCTGTCCCTGCTGAAGAAACTCATTCCCCCGACATAATGCTGCAACCACCATGTTTCACAGTGGGGATGATGTGTTCAGGGTCATTTGCATTTAGGCCAGAAAGTACAATTTTGGTCTCATCTGTTCAGAGCACCTTCTTCCACGCGTTTGCTGTGTCTCCCGCATGACTTTAAAAACTGACGGCTTTCTTTCAACAATGTCTTTCTTCTTGCCACTGTTTCATAAGAAACACATTTGTGGAGTGCACAAAGAATAGTTGTCCTGTGGACAGATTCTCCCACCTGAGCTGTGGATTTCTGTTACCATGGGCCTCTTGGCTGCTTCTTTGATTAATTCTCTCCTTGTCCAGCCTATCAGTTTAGGCTGACAGCCATGTCTTGGTAAGTTAGCAGTTGTGCCATACTCCTTCCATTTTACGGATGATGGATTGAACAGTGCTCCGTGAGTTGTTCAAAGCTTGTGATATTTTTTTATACCCTAACTATGCTTTAAACTTCTCCACAATTTTATCCCTGTTTGGTGTGTTCCTAGGCCTTCATGATGCTGTTTGTTCACTAAGGTTCTCTAACAAACCTCTAAGGGCTTCACAGAACATTTGTACTTATACTGAGATTAAAAACTCACAGGTCGACTCTATTTACTAAATTAGGTGACTTCTGAAGGCTCCACTGGATTTTAGTTAGGGATATTAGAGTAAAAGGGGCTGAATACAAAAGCACACCACACTTCAGATATTTGTAAAGAAAATTGAAAACAATTTATAAGTTTCCTTCCACTTCACAATTATGTACTACTTTGTGTTGGTCTATCACATTGACAAAATGTGGAAAATTTCAAGGGGTATGAGAATTTTTCAAGGCACTGTATCTTACTGACTTTCAAATGCCATTGTAACGGGGTAATCAGTGTTATTCACTTAAAGTGGTATGAAAGGTTCAGCTTTAAAAAAATCAAAACAAACATGTTATACTTACCTGCTCTGTGCAGTGGTTTTGCACACAGCAGCCCATATCCTTCTCTTCTTGGGTCCCCTGTCTGGTTACAATAATGTTGGTGGAATATTTTTAGGCAGCAAGTTGATGTGTTGAAAGCAGAAAAATGGGCAAGCGCAAGGATTTAAGCGACTTTGACAAGGGTCAAATTGTAACGGCTAGTCAACTGGGTCACAACATCTCCAAAACCTCAACCCTTGTGGGATGCACCGGGTCTGCAGTGGTCAGGACCTACCCAAAGTGGTCCAAGGAAGGAAAAACAGGGTGAACAGGGTTTAGGCAGCAAAGGCTCATTGATGGACATGGGGAGTAAAGGCTGACCTGTATAGTCTGATCCAATAGAACAGCTATTGTAGTTCAAATTGCTCAAAAGGTTCATGCTTGTTCCAATAGAAATCAGATATCAGAACACACAGTGCATCACGGTTTGATATGATGTGTGGTCATAATGTTGTAGCTGATCATGTATTTACAGTGCATCCAGAAAGGTATTCACAGTGTTTCACTTTTTCCACATTTTGTTATGTTACAGCTTTATTCCAAAATGGTTTAAATTCATTATTTTCCTCAAAAACTCTACAAACAATACCCCATAATGACAACATGAAAGAAATTTGAAATCTTTGCAAATTTATTTAAAAAGTTTAAATAAAATAAAAACACATGTACATAAGTATTCACAGCCTTTGCTCAATACTTTGTTAAAGCCCTTTTGGCACTAATTACAGCCTCAAATCTTTTTGAGTATGATGCTACAAACCTGTCAAACCTATTTTTGGGCATTTGGGCATGGTTTCTCCCATTCTTCTTTTGCAGGACCTCTCAAGCTCCATCATGTTGGATGGGGAGTGTTGGTGCACAACCATTTTCAGACCTCTCCAGAGATGTTCAATCGGTTTCATTGTCCTGCTGGAAGGTGAACCTTCACCCCAGTCTGAGGTCCAGAGCAGGTTTTTATTTAAGGACGTCTCTGTACATTGCTGCATTCATCTTTTCCTTGATCCTGACTAGTCTCCCAGTTCCTGCCACCAGTTCCACCACAGCAGGATGCTGCTACCACCATGCTTTACTGTAGGGATAATATTGGCCAGGTGATGAGCGGTGTCTGGTTTCCTCCAGATATGACGCTTACCATTCAGGCCAGAGTTCAATCTTTGTTTCGTCAGACCAGAGAATTTAGTTTCTCATGGTCTGAGGGTCCTTCAGGTACCTTTTGGCAAACTCCAGGCGGGCTGTCATCTGCCTTTTACTAAGGAGTGACTTCTGTCTTGCAACTCTACCATACAAGCCTGATTGGTGGAGTGCTGCAGAGATGGTTGTTCTTCTGGAAGGTTCTCCTCTCTCTACAGAGAAATGTGGAGCTCTGTCAGAGTGACCATCGGTTTCTTGGTCACCACCCTGACTAAGGCCCTTCTCCCCTGATTGCTCAGTTTGGCTGGGCAGCCCACTCTAGGAAGAGTCCTGGTGGTTCCAAACTTCTTCCATTTACGGATAATGGAAGCCACTGTGCTCATTGGGACCTTCAATGATGAAGAAGTTTTTCTGTACCCTTCCCTAGATCTGTGCCTCGATACAATCTACAAAGGTCTACAGACAATTTCTTGGACTTCGTGGCTGTGTTTGTGCTCTGTCATTCCCTGTTAACTGTGGGACCTTATATAGACAGATAGGTGCCTTTCCAAATCATGTCCAATCAACTGAACTTACCACAGGGGGACTCCAATCAATTTGTAGAAACATCTCAAGGATGATCAGTGGAAACAGGATGCACCTGAACTAAATTTTGAGTGTTATGACAAAGTCTGTGAATACTTATGTACATGTGATTTTAATTTGTTTTATTTTTAATACGCTTACAAAGATTTCAAACAAACTTCTTTTACATCGTCAATATGGGGCATTGTTTGTAGAATTTTGAGGAAAATTATGAATTTTATCCATTTTGAAATAAGTCTGTAACATAACAAAATGTGGAAAAGGTGAAGCGCCCTGAATACTTTCCAAATGGGCTGGCCCCTGGGAGGTGTTATGTAAATATCAAAATGGGTGGATGTCAGTCTGTGATGCTGAACCTCTGTGATTGAAAGAACTAAAATTCAATAATTGAAAGGGGTAGACCAGGAACAGTTAGCCTGGGAAGTCAGAAGGTAGATGACGCTGGACCTCCTCCAGTCAGCAAATGAGTCAATCTCTATCTAACCTGCTTTACTTTCTAATAGACACTGTGTAAAGCTCACAGTGTGCAATAAAATCAGAGAAAGCAATTTCAGTACAGTAGTGGAGCCTGTGAAATTTTGCAACACAGAAGGTAAGGCTGGAGTCCAGCCTTAAGTTGCAACGCATACACTGCAGCAAAATAAAGACCCCTGCTATCAAAAGTCATGTTTCAGTTACAACCACATTCTACTTTAGCTATGGTTTTATTACATGCATTAATTTGGCTTTTCCTTGCACCAGAAAATGTTAAGCATTTGGGCAATAAAAGAAGACAAATATACCTAATAACGATAAACACAATATTAATAATTCAACACATATTGTACATTTCAGTCCAGCAATTCATTAACACAGTATGCTGTATTCTAGATTGTATTATATGTATTCAACTTCAGGAACAAAAAATATTAATAAGATTTGTACATATGACAATACTTAAGACAAATTGTCTAATGCCCCGTACACACGATCGGTTTTCCCATCTGAAAAAGACAGATGAGAGCTTTTGGTCGGGAATCCCGACCGTGTGTATGCTCCATCGGACTTTTTCCAAAGGTAAAACTACTGGAAAAGGATAGAGAGCATGTTTTCTATTTTCCAGACGGAGAAAATCCCTAGCGGAAAAAACGTTCGTCTGTATGGAATTCCGATACGCAAAAAAACACGCATTCTCAGAATCAAGCAGAAGAGCCGAACTGCCTATTGAACTTCATATGTCACAACGTTCTTGACAATCGGAATTTGGTGTGACCATGTGTATGCAAGTGGAATACCCTCGAAAAAATCATCAGATTTTTTTCCAACGGAAAATCCGCTTGTGTGTATGCGCCATTAGGGTACTCTTTGCCAGTTGGAGGTAGAAGAACTATTCTATGCATCACCTCCCTTCTTCCCTTATGTTTGTGTGGTTTTGTCCTACGTTGGTTTTTGTTTGTTTTATGTTGTTTATGTTTATGGTTTTGTCTTATGTTGGGATGGTTTTGCAGCTTCTGGAGGGATACCATCTTTTCGCTGTGGGTGCCTTGTAAAGAGCCGTTGTAGTTACAGCATGGTTATAAGCCAATTTAACTATATCTTTTATGTTAAATAAAAACTCCTAATATGGTATAGCAGGCCAGAAACATACCATGACCCCAGCAGGAATGAGTAATATTGAACATTAAAAGCAAACACATTAAACCATAAATAATACAATATGACACAAATTATGTTAATTGGAGTAATATGGCCACAGCTTTTATTAAACAACAAGATAATAATAATAACATGATTTAGACACCAGTTTTTTCAAAAACATACAAGAATTATGATACAATCTTTAAAGCCAGGTCCTTAACAGTGCCACCCAATACCCGTACCGGCCACCAGCCATCTACAATTATCTTGGTGGGTACACATCCATACTTTTTTACACCATAATTCATTTGGAATATCCCGTTCCATTGTAAATCTGTACCAGTCAGTATTTGAAAAATATTTGAGGTACACAAACCATAGGATGGACTATGGGTGTCCTAAGGTACCAGTCAGTGGCGGTCTGCCCAAAGGGGGAGCAGGAGCGCTGCCCCCCCAAAGCTTCTCATCATTAAAAAAAAATTATAATAATAATGGCCCTTTAAGTGTGTTTGGGATGCCAGACACACATATGTATGGAAAGCATGACATGCTGCAATCACTGAAAAAATAAAAACATAAAAATAATGGCCCTTTAAGTGTGTGCAGGGTGCCGGACACACAGCTGCTAATGGAGGCATTACGTGATAGAAAACAAGAAGCTCAAAAAAAAAATAGCTCCTGCTCCTGGTCCAGCACCATAGCGCTAGGGGAATGGGACTGGAACAGGCTGGAATTGAGAAAGGGGTTAACATTGCCATGTCCACCAATGCAAGGGGGGGTGGGGGGGTTCAGTGATAGTGAAAGTTAACCCTCCCACATGCATTGGTCTTAATGGCAGTGAAAGTTAGCCCCCTTACCCCCTTCTGCATTTGTGGTAATGTCAGTGAAAGTTAACACCCTCCTCCCACATTGGGGTTCATGAGGGGTTACATTTCAATGCCACTGACCAGCAATGTAAGTGAGGGGGTAAATAATACTGACACCTGTGCTAGCAGTTATTAATACGTCCACTGACATTAATGCTGGGGATTATTAATGCGTCCACTGACTTAATCACTGGGAGTTACTAATGTGTCCTCTGATACAAGTTTTGGGGGTTTTTATGGCGTCTGCCACCAATGCTGGGGATTATCAATGCTGGGGGTTATTAACACATCCTCTAATATCTGTGTTGGAGGTTATTATGGCATCCACTGGCACCAATGCTGGGAGTTATAAATACGGTCGCTGACATCTATGCTGGAGGGTAATTCCAATTAGTATTTATTGACAGAATTAGGGTGGGGTGGGGCAGAGGTTAGGTGTGGCAGCTTGTATTACAGTGTAAATTTGCTGTTCCCTCAAAATAACTCAACACAGCCATCATGGTCTAATTCACTGGCAATAAAAGTGAGTAAACCCCTAAGTGAAAATGTCCAAATTGGGCCCAAAGTGTCAATATTTTGTGTGGCCACCATTATTATCCAGCACTGCCTTAACCCTCTTGGGCATGGAGTTCACCAGAGCTTCACAAGTTGCCACTGGAGTCCTCTTCCACTCCTCCATGACGACAACGCGGAGCTGGTGGATGTTAGAGACCTTGCGCTCCTCCACCTTCCATTTGAGGATGCCCCACAGATGCTCAATAGGGTTTAGGTCTGGAGACATGCTTGGCCAGTCCATCAACTTTACCCTCAGCATCTTTAGCAAGGCAGTGGTCGTTTTAGAGGTGTGTTTGGGGTTGTTATCATGTTGGAATGCTGCCCTGCGTCCCAGTCTCCGAAAAGAGGGGATCATGCTCTGCTTCAGTATGTTACAGTACATGTTGACATGGTTCCCTCAATGACCTGTAGCTTCCCAGTGCCGGCAGCACTCATGCAGCCCCAGACCATGACACTCCCATCACCATGCTTGACTGTAGGCAAGACACACTTGTCTTTGTACTTCTCACCTGGTTTGCCGCCACACATGCTTGACACCATCTGAACCAAATAAGTTTATCTTGGTCTCATCACACCACAGAACATGGTTCCAGTAATCCAGGTCCTTAGTCTGTTTGTCTTCAGCAAACTGTTTGCAGGCTTTCTTGTGCATCATCTTTAGAAGAGGCCTCCTTCTAGGATGACAGCCATGCAGACCAATTTCATGCAGTGTGCGGCGTATGGTCTGAGCACTGACAGGCTGACCCCCCACCCCCTGCAGCAATGCTGGCAGCACTCTATTTTCCAACAAAAACCTCTGGATATACCCGCCTCCTCTCCAATGCTATAGGACCCCATACCCATAAGTTTGAGCTCACCACTAGGGACCGTGTTCCATAACTACCTGACTCATTGGACCCATGAGTGGGAACTCCGTCTGCCATGGAGTCCATCAGGAAAGGAAAATTATGGTAAGTATTTGATAATAAATTTTCAATTTTCCTGATGGACTCCATGGCAGACTATGTGTGGGAAATAACTAGCCAGGCCACACCGGACAGGATTATTATGCCAAAGTTTACAGAGGAAAGCGAAGCCGGTTCTATGCAAAAATGTGACATAAAAGGTATTAATTGAGGCCCACGAGGCCGCCTTGCAAATGACATCAGGAGCCACGTGTCGGGCTGCTGCCCATAAAGGCTGCCATACCCCTGGTGGAATGTGCTGTCACCACCTCTGGAGGAGCCAAGCTCTTCGCCCTGTAGGCCTGTTGGATGAATTGGACAATCCAGGCTGCAATTGTTCTGGATGAAGCTTGTTTCCCTCTGTTAATGCCGGAGTACAGAATGAACAAGTGATGTACTTCTGTGGACTCTGTGGATATAAACGTGGGTAAGACAATTTCCTGGTTTTTAGTGAAATACCGAGGTGACTTTCGGATTTAAGCCAAGCATAGGAATGAGGACCACCCGGTCTGGGAAGAACCTCAGAAAAGGCTCTTGACAGCCCAGAGAACTAATCTCAGAAACTCTTTTGGCCGACGTGATGGCGACTAGGAAAGCCAGCTTTGCAGACAAATTTTTGATAGAGAGTGAAGTCAATCCCATGTAACTGAGAGCCGTTAGCAAGTCAAGAACAAGAGGAAGATCCCATTTGGGGAACCTTGATTTTCTTTGGGACCTGAGTCTCATTGCCCCATGAAAAAACTGCCGGGTTAGCGGTTGAACTGCCCATGACATTCTGGAGAATGCGATGGAGCCGATACTTGAACCCTAAGGGCTGATAAAGATAGATCTAGGCTGGACTGAAGGAAGCTGAGTATATCCTGGATTCCATGGTCTTTACATGACCTGCCAGCAGTTGAAGAGAATTCAACGAATTTAGTCCATATTCTCCCATAGACCTTATTTGTGCCTAGTTTTCTTGAATTTATAAGGGTGGAGATTACACCTGAGGCGTACACAAGAGATTTTAACATCTCCCTCTCAAGAACCAGACCATCAGTCTCAGTACTGTAGGAAAAGGGTGCAGAACTGCCCCTTGAGAAAGAAGGTCTGGCCTGAGAGGAAGAGGCTCCGGATTCCGGAAGCTCAGCTGGGTCCGGAGGGGAAACCATGGCCTGTTCGGCCAGTAAGGTGCTATCATTACCATCTCGACCGCTTCCGCCTGGAGTCTCTGCAAGAATTTGAGGATGATCGGAAGTGGAGAAAAGGCATATGCCCTGTTGAAATTCCATTGATCTGTTAAGGCATCCACTCCGACAGCTTGGCTGCAGCGGCCCAGAGTGTAATACTTCCTGATTTTGAAGTTGCAGGGGGATGCAAATAGATCTACTTCGGGATCGACTCCCAGAGAATAGGATCCACTCGAACGTCTGCGCACAAAGGGACCACTCATTGTCCAACTGCTTGCAGGACAGGAAGTCTGCTTGGACGATCTGAGTCCCTGGATAAAGACTGCCAAAATATTGATCAGATTCTTCTGGGCCCAAAACATGATGGGCTTGACTTCTTGTAGCAGGGTGGGGCTCCGGGTGCCCCCTTGCCTTTTCACATAAGAGACCGCTGTGGTGTTGTCCATTTTCACTAATGCAGATTTCCCTCTCAGGAGGTCAGAGAAGGACCGAAGGGCACACCATGCTGCCCAAAGTTCCAGGACATTAGAGCCCGGGTTACAGAGACGGGCAACCCATTTGCCTTGTGCAAGTTATGACCCGCAGTGGGCACCCCAACCAGTAATGCTGGCATCAGACGGGACGGTCATCCAATCAATAGGGGCAAGGGAATGGCATGTGAGCAAATTTGTGCGCTTAAGCCACCAGAAGTGGCTGTTCCTCATTAATGGAGTTACATAAACGATTTGATTGATGTCTCCTGCTCTCCATTGCTGAAGAAGCCCTGTTTGAAAGGGACATAACCTCCACATCGCCCACTTGACCATGAGGGTCGTGGCAATCCACATGCTGACATTTTTTAGGCCTTTATTGAAAAAAAGGATTAAGGCAAAAACTTTTTTTGGAGTGCGGCTGTCCAGAATTTCTTCCCATTTGCATTGTTACATGCATTGCCAGCACCTGGGGCTTCTAATCTGGAGGAGAGGCTTTTACCTTCATTTGACCTGCCTGGAGCAGTGATATCCCTTTCTCAATTTTTAGGCACTGCGAGGCCCTTGGGCGTGAGGAGCCTATAGCCCAGGAGATTCTCTCTCGAATGACCTTAATTTTCTCCTCTGGAAGGGAGATGGTATTCTCCACAGTATTGAAATGGGCCCCTAGATAAACCAGGCACTGCACTGGCTCTAAATGACTCCTGGTTTAGGAGCCCCCCAAATTTGGTCAGAGTAAAGGTAGCGTGTTCCCTGTGAGCTAACAGCTGCTGTCTGTCCTGGGATAGTAACAGGAGATCGTCGAGATAATGGTACAGCCGTACTCCTTGAGTTCTGATAAGGGCCACTACGTCCAGAAGGGTCTTCGAGAAGACTCTGGGTGATGTCAACCCGAACGGGAGGCAGGTGAATTGTAGGTGTTCTTGCCCAACCTAGAATCGGAGGTATTTTCGGAAAACCCTCTGGCCTCTGCCACTGGTATATGGAAGTAAGCAGCTTCTGGAGGGAATCCTGCACCATGCCTGCTAGGAGGCAGGGTTGGCTACCCACGGGTGCAGCCACAAGGCATGCTTAGCCGTGACAGACAGCATGATCTGAGCCACCAGGCGAATTATGTCCAGGCAAACCTCCCCCAGAAAAGTCGCCACCAACCTTAGTTCATGTTTAGATGAACTCCTGGCCATTTCTTCCGAGATGCTTCTCAGGGATGCATCTATGTCATCCGTCCAAGTCTCCATCACTTTGGATAGGGCTGCAAGAGCCAGAGCTAGTTTGCAGGTCATACCTGCTGTAATGTAGATCTGCTTGATGTCGGTATCAATTTTCCTTTCCAGGCCATCCCTAATGTATACAGTATCCGTCAGTGGAAGTTTGACAGTGCCACCCAATACCCGTACCGGCCACCAGCCATCTACAATTATCTTGGTGGGTACACATCCATACTTTTTTACACCATAATTCATTTGGAATATCCCGTTCCATTGTAAATCTGTACCAGTCAGTATTTGAAAAATATTTGAGGTACACAAACCATAGGATGGACTATGGGTGTCCTAAGGTACCAGTCAGTGGCGGTCTGCCCAAAGGGGGAGCAGGGGCGCTGCCCCCCCAAAGCTTCTCATCATTAAAAAAAAATTATAATAATAATGGCCCTTTAAGTGTGTTTGGGATGCCAGACACACATATGTATGGAAAGCATGACATGCTGCAATCACTGAAAAAATAAAAACATAAAAATAATGGCCCTTTAAGTGTGTGCAGGGTGCCGGACACACAGCTACTAATGGAGGCATTACGTGATAGAAAACAAGAAGCTCAAAAAAAAAAATAGCTCCTGCTCCTGGTCCAGCACCATAGCGCTAGGGGAATGGGACTGGAACAGGCTGGAATTGAGAAAGGGGTTAACATTGCCATGTCCACCAATGCAAGGGGGGGTGGGGGGGTTCAGTGATAGTGAAAGTTAACCCTCCCACATGCATTGGTCTTAATGGCAGTGAAAGTTAGCCCCCTTACCACCTTCTGCATTTGTGGTAATGTCAGTGAAAGTTAACACCCTCCTCCCACATTGGGGTTCATGAGGGGTTACATTTCAATGCCACTGACCAGCAATGTAAGTGAGGGGGTAAATAATACTGACACCTGTGCTAGCAGTTATTAATACGTCCACTGACATTAATGCTGGGGATTATTAATGCGTCCACTGACTTAATCACTGGGAGTTACTAATGTGTCCTCTGATACAAGTTTTGGGGGTTTTTATGGCGTCTGCCACCAATGCTGGGGATTATCAATGCTGGGGGTTATTAACACATCCTCTAATATCTGTGTTGGAGGTTATTATGGCATCCACTGGCACCAATGCTGGGAGTTATAAATACGGTCGCTGACATCTATGCTGGAGGGTAATTCCAATTAGTATTTATTGACAGAATTAGGGTGGGGTGGGGCAGAGGTTAGGTGTGGCAGCTTGTATTACAGTGTAAATTTGCTGTTCCCTCAAAATAACTCAACACAGCCATCATGGTCTAATTCACTGGCAATAAAAGTGAGTAAACCCCTAAGTGAAAATGTCCAAATTGGGCCCAAAGTGTCAATATTTTGTGTGGCCACCATTATTATCCAGCACTGCCTTAACCCTCTTGGGCATGGAGTTCACCAGAGCTTCACAAGTTGCCACTGGAGTCCTCTTCCACTCCTCCATGACGACAACGCGGAGCTGGTGGATGTTAGAGACCTTGCGCTCCTCCACCTTCCATTTGAGGATGCCCCACAGATGCTCAATAGGGTTTAGGTCTGGAGACATGCTTGGCCAGTCCATCAACTTTACCCTCAGCATCTTTAGCAAGGCAGTGGTCGTTTTAGAGGTGTGTTTGGGGTTGTTATCATGTTGGAATGCTGCCCTGCGTCCCAGTCTCCGAAAAGAGGGGATCATGCTCTGCTTCAGTATGTTACAGTACATGTTGACATGGTTCCCTCAATGACCTGTAGCTTCCCAGTGCCGGCAGCACTCATGCAGCCCCAGACCATGACACTCCCATCACCATGCTTGACTGTAGGCAAGACACACTTGTCTTTGTACTTCTCACCTGGTTTGCCGCCACACATGCTTGACACCATCTGAACCAAATAAGTTTATCTTGGTCTCATCACACCACAGAACATGGTTCCAGTAATCCAGGTCCTTAGTCTGTTTGTCTTCAGCAAACTGTTTGCAGGCTTTCTTGTGCATCATCTTTAGAAGAGGCCTCCTTCTAGGATGACAGCCATGCAGACCAATTTCATGCAGTGTGCGGCGTATGGTCTGAGCACTGACAGGCTGACCCCCCACCCCCTGCAGCAATGCTGGCAGCACTCTATTTTCCAACAAAAACCTCTGGATATACCCGCCTCCTCTCCAATGCTATAGGACCCCATACCCATAAGTTTGAGCTCACCACTAGGGACCGTGTTCCATAACTACCTGACTCATTGGACCCATGAGTGGGAACTCCGTCTGCCATGGAGTCCATCAGGAAAGGAAAATTATGGTAAGTATTTGATAATAAATTTTCAATTTTCCTGATGGACTCCATGGCAGACTATGTGTGGGAAATAACTAGCCAGGCCACACCGGACAGGATTATTATGCCAAAGTTTACAGAGGAAAGCGAAGCCGGTTCTATGCAAAAATGTGACATAAAAGGTATTAATTGAGGCCCACGAGGCCGCCTTGCAAATGACATCAGGAGCCACGTGTCGGGCTGCTGCCCATAAAGGCTGCCATACCCCTGGTGGAATGTGCTGTCACCACCTCTGGAGGAGCCAAGCTCTTCGCCCTGTAGGCCTGTTGGATGAATTGGACAATCCAGGCTGCAATTGTTCTGGATGAAGCTTGTTTCCCTCTGTTAATGCCGGAGTACAGAATGAACAAGTGATGTACTTCTGTGGACTCTGTGGATATAAACGTGGGTAAGACAATTTCCTGGTTTTTAGTGAAATACCGAGGTGACTTTCGGATTTAAGCCAAGCATAGGAATGAGGACCACCCGGTCTGGGAAGAACCTCAGAAAAGGCTCTTGACAGCCCAGAGAACTAATCTCAGAAACTCTTTTGGCCGACGTGATGGCGACTAGGAAAGCCAGCTTTGCAGACAAATTTTTGATAGAGAGTGAAGTCAATCCCATGTAACTGAGAGCCGTTAGCAAGTCAAGAACAAGAGGAAGATCCCATTTGGGGAACCTTGATTTTCTTTGGGACCTGAGTCTCATTGCCCCATGAAAAAACTGCCGGGTTAGCGGTTGAACTGCCCATGACATTCTGGAGAATGCGATGGAGCCGATACTTGAACCCTAAGGGCTGATAAAGATAGATCTAGGCTGGACTGAAGGAAGCTGAGTATATCCTGGATTCCATGGTCTTTACATGACCTGCCAGCAGTTGAAGAGAATTCAACGAATTTAGTCCATATTCTCCCATAGACCTTATTTGTGCCTAGTTTTCTTGAATTTATAAGGGTGGAGATTACACCTGAGGCGTACACAAGAGATTTTAACATCTCCCTCTCAAGAACCAGACCATCAGTCTCAGTACTGTAGGAAAAGGGTGCAGAACTGCCCCTTGAGAAAGAAGGTCTGGCCTGAGAGGAAGAGGCTCCGGATTCCGGAAGCTCAGCTGGGTCCGGAGGGGAAACCATGGCCTGTTCGGCCAGTAAGGTGCTATCATTACCATCTCGACCGCTTCCGCCTGGAGTCTCTGCAAGAATTTGAGGATGATCGGAAGTGGAGAAAAGGCATATGCCCTGTTGAAATTCCATTGATCTGTTAAGGCATCCACTCCGACAGCTTGGCTGCAGCGGCCCAGAGTGTAATACTTCCTGATTTTGAAGTTGCAGGGGGATGCAAATAGATCTACTTCGGGATCGACTCCCAGAGAATAGGATCCACTCGAACGTCTGCGCACAAAGGGACCACTCATTGTCCAACTGCTTGCAGGACAGGAAGTCTGCTTGGACGATCTGAGTCCCTGGATAAAGACTGCCAAAATATTGATCAGATTCTTCTGGGCCCAAAACATGATGGGCTTGACTTCTTGTAGCAGGGTGGGGCTCCGGGTGCCCCCTTGCCTTTTCACATAAGAGACCGCTGTGGTGTTGTCCATTTTCACTAATGCAGATTTCCCTCTCAGGAGGTCAGAGAAGGACCGAAGGGCACACCATGCTGCCCAAAGTTCCAGGACATTAGAGCCCGGGTTACAGAGACGGGCAACCCATTTGCCTTGTGCAAGTTATGACCCGCAGTGGGCACCCCAACCAGTAATGCTGGCATCAGACGGGACGGTCATCCAATCAATAGGGGCAAGGGAATGGCATGTGAGCAAATTTGTGCGCTTAAGCCACCAGAAGTGGCTGTTCCTCATTAATGGAGTTACATAAACGATTTGATTGATGTCTCCTGCTCTCCATTGCTGAAGAAGCCCTGTTTGAAAGGGACATAACCTCCACATCGCCCACTTGACCATGGGGGTCGTGGCAATCCACATGCTGACATTTTTTAGGCCTTTATTGAAAAAAAGGATTAAGGCAAAAACTTTTTTTGGAGTGCGGCTGTCCAGAATTTCTTCCCATTTGCATTGTTACATGCATTGCCAGCACCTGGGGCTTCTAATCTGGAGGAGAGGCTTTTACCTTCATTTGACCTGCCTGGAGCAGTGATATCCCTTTCTCAATTTTTAGGCACTGCGAGGCCCTTGGGCGTGAGGAGCCTATAGCCCAGGAGATTCTCTCTCGAATGACCTTAATTTTCTCCTCTGGAAGGGAGATGGTATTCTCCACAGTATTGAAATGGGCCCCTAGATAAACCAGGCACTGCACTGGCTCTAAATGACTCCTGGTTTAGGAGCCCCCCAAATTTGGTCAGAGTAAAGGTAGCGTGTTCCCTGTGAGCTAACAGCTGCTGTCTGTCCTGGGATAGTAACAGGAGATCGTCGAGATAATGGTACAGCCGTACTCCTTGAGTTCTGATAAGGGCCACTACGTCCAGAAGGGTCTTCGAGAAGACTCTGGGTGATGTCAACCCGAACGGGAGGCAGGTGAATTGTAGGTGTTCTTGCCCAACCTAGAATCGGAGGTATTTTCGGAAAACCCTCTGGCCTCTGCCACTGGTATATGGAAGTAAGCATTTTTTTAATCGAAGGAGATTAACCAAATCGTTTGGTTGTATGATTCTCTGAATACTACAAAGGGTCTCAATTTTGAATTTTTCGTATTTTATGAATTTGTTTAGGAAGGTTAGATCTATCACCGGGTGCCAAGAGCTGTTTTTCTTCTGGACTATAGGAAGAGAGGTGAGTACACACCCTGGAATTCTTCGTTCTTTGGGGCAGGCACCACCGCTCCTTGTGCTTTTAGCGAATCTACATAGGCTAGCAGCACTTGTTTCTGTACTACTGACCTTGGCAAAAATGGTGGGGATTGATATGCAGGGAGAAATACTGGTGAAGAGCCAAGAGTGGCCAATGGAGACCGTCTTGATGGTCCAGTAGTCTGAGATCGAGACCGCCCAGACGTGCCAGAAGAGAAACAGACGACCCGACCCGCCTGGGCAGGCCCAATCTCAAAATTACTTTGCTTGCTCGCGACCACTGGGTGCTTGTCTCTTGGCGGACTTCTGGAAGGGTGCCTGTCCTCTTCTCCAATTCTTCCTGAAATCCCATCCGAGCCTATAGGCGCGCACTTCTCTTATATGCTCCATACAGCGTCTTCGCTGGGGCTTCTGCTGACCGAACAAATGCAGATCTTGGGAAAGGAACCCCCGACTTTCCACCTGTGGCACCGGAAATAACACAGTCTAACCTGTTGCCGAATAATGAGGGTCCCTCAAAGTGAATTTTACACCTGGTTTGCTTGGATGCTGTGTCGGCAAATCAAGGGCGCAACTATAAGGCCCATTTAGCCATGACCGGGCCAGCAGGCGGATCAGGTCAATAGAGGCCTCCCCCAGAAAGGCGACTGCCAGTTTCAGTTCTTGGACTGCCGAGCCCTGTGCCAACTCCACTGAAACTCCTCTTAATACGGATTGCACGTTTTCCGTCCAGGCCTTTATAGCCTTGGACATGACCGCAAGGGCTAAGGCCGGTTTTCAAGCCATCACAGCTAGTCCATAGATCCTCTTGAGGTCTTGGTCTATCCTTCTCTCAAGGCCATCTTTAAAGGATACTGTATCTATTAGAGGAAGAGTAACATGTTTAGCTAGTTGCATCAGAGCTGCATCGACAAGGGGAACATTCTCCAGATGTTTTACTTCCTCAGCCTTGAAGGGGTATAATCTGGTGGTTTTATTTGACATAGTAACTTTCTTATCACCTTTGCTCCATTCCTCATCAAAAATGTTCTTCAAGTCAGGAAGGAGTGGAAAATTGGAACACTCTTTCTCCAATTGCTCAAATAACTTTCTTTGCTTTTCTTGGAGAGCAGAAGTATTCTTAAATTTCAGTGTCTCCTTGACTGCTTTAATTAATGGGGAAACTAAGAAATAGTCAAAGCCCCCCAGTGAACTCATCTCCCTCCATCTCACTGTGCGAAGAATCAGAGAAGGCATGGGTCATGGGTTGCACCACACAGCTGGCACCAGGAGCAGGAATCGTCCTCACTGGACATTGTACATGCACAATGAAATGAAGGGTCCATGGAGGAGGACAAAAAAACACAGGGCCAGATCCTCAAAAGAGATACTCCGACTTAAGTGCTGTTCAGTCTGTGTGTAACTTTGGAAACGATCCTCAAAAGGCTTTTTCCAAAGTTAGACAGAAGATCCGGCATGTGTAATTGAATTACACTGCCGAATCTTAGGATGCAGTACCGCATCCGCCGCTGGGGGCATTTCGAGTCGAAATGCCATTGCTAGTATGCAAATTAGCACTTAAGGCGATCCACAAAGCTTTCTAGCTTCCTTTTTGCGCCGTAAGTGTTATTTTGCAAGTGTAAAATTAGGGCTCGTTTTACAAAGTGTAAAGTTAGTAACACCTTGTAAAGGCCCATTCCAGCGACGGCATTTGGTATGCTTTCCCGAGGGAGAACTCCACGGCAATTTGTAAAAAACAAAACCGGCATGGGTTCCCCCCAGGAGCATACCAGGCCCTTAGGTCTGGTATGGGTTGTAAGGGGACCCCCCTACGCCGAAAAATCGACGTAGGGGGTCCCCTACAATCCATACCAGACCCGTATCCAAAGCACGCTACCCGGCCAGCCAGGAAGGGAGTGGGGACGAGCGAGCGCCCCCCCCCCTCCTGAGCCGTGCCAGGCCGCATGCCCTCAACATGGGGGGGTTGGGTGCTCTGGGGCAGGGGGGCGCACTGCGGGCCCCCCCACCCCAGAGCACCCTGTCCCCATGTTGATGAGGACAGGACCTCTTCCCGACAACCCTTGCCATTGGTTGTCGGGGTCTGCGGGCGGAGGCTTATCGGAATCTGGGAGTCCCCTTTAATAAGGGGGCCCCCAGATACCGGCCCCCCACCCTAAGTGAATGGATATGGGGTACATCGTACCCCTATCCATTCACCTGGAGGCAAAAAGTAAAATGTAGTAAACACACAACACAAGGCTTTTTAAAATATTTTATTATTCTGCTCCGGACGCCCCCCCTGTCTTCGTTATTAGCTCTTTTACCAGGGGGGGCTTCTTCTTCCACTCTCCGGGGGTCTTCTCCGCTCTCCGGGGGTCTTCTCCGCTCTCCGGGGGGGCTTCTCCGGACTCCGGGGGGCTTCTTCCATCTTCTCCCCTCTTCCGCTCTTGACTCGGCGAACCCCGGTTCTTCTGCAGCTCTCCGGTGCCTTCTTCTTCAGCGCTGGCTGCCTGCTATGTTTGTGTGTTAGCTCGATTTCAAACAGGCAGCCGGCGCGGTCTTCTGTGGCGTCAGGGTCTTCTGGTCTTCTGTTCTTCCGATGTTGCCTCGTCGCCTGTTGTCGCTGTAATGATGGAAGCGCGCCTTGCATCCCATTTATATAGGCATCACCGTCCCATCATGCTCCGGTAGGTACCCACGTGGTGGGTGCCTACCCACGTGCACCCACCACGTGGGTACCTACCGGAGCATGATGGGACGGTGATGCCTATATAAATGGGATGCAAGGCGCGCTTCCATCATTACAGCGACAACAGGCGACGAGGCAACATCGGAAGAACAGAAGACCAGAAGACCCTGACGCCACAGAAGACCGCGCCGGCTGCCTGTTTGAAATCGAGCTAACACACAAACATAGCAGGCAGCCAGCGCTGAAGAAGAAGGCACCGGAGAGCTGCAGAAGAACCGGGGTTCGCCGAGTCAAGAGCGGAAGAGGGGAGAAGATGGAAGAAGCCCCCCGGAGTCCGGAGAAGCCCCCCCGGAGAGCGGAGAAGACCCCCGGAGAGCGGAGAAGACCCCCGGAGAGCGGAGAAGACCCCCGGAGAGTGGAAGAAGAAGCCCCCCCTGGTAAAAGAGCTAATAACGAAGACAGGGGGGGCATCCGGAGCAGAATAATAAAATATTTTAAAAAGCCTTGTGTTGTGTGTTTACTACATTTTACTTTTTGCCTCCAGGTGAATGGATAGGGGTACGATGTACCCCATATCCATTCACTTAGGGTGGGGGGCCGGTATCTGGGGGCCCCCTTATTAAAGGGGACTCCCAGATTCCGATAAGCCTCCGCCCGCAGACCCCGACAACCAATGGCAAGGGTTGTCGGGAAGAGGTCCTGTCCTCATCAACATGGGGACAGGGTGCTCTGGGGTGGGGGGGCCCGTAGTGCGCCCCCCTGCCCCAGAGCACCCAACCCCCCCATGTTGAGGGCACGCGGCCTGGCACGGCTCAGGAGGGGGGGGCGCTCGCTCGTCCCCACTCCCTTCCTGGCCGGCCGGGTAGCGTGCTTTGGATACGGGTCTGGTATGGATTGTAGGGGGACCCCCTACGTCAATTTTTCGGCGTGGGGGGTCTCCTTACAACCCATGCCAGACCTAAGGGCCTGGTATGCTCCTGGGGGGGGAACCCATGCCGGTTTTTTCTTTGAAAATTGGCATGGAGTTCTCCCTCAGGAATGCATGCCGCTGTCATTTTTTTTTCCCCGACGCAACTTTAAGCCGTCGCGATCCTCAAAACTCGGCGTAACGTAACTTCGCGCATGCGCAGTACGGCCGGCGCGGGAGCGCGCCTCATTTAAATGGGACTCGCCCCATTTGAATAGGAACGCCTTGCGCCGGCGGAATTTTAGTTACACAGCCTGAAATTTCTAGATAAGTGCTTTGTGGATCAGGCACTTAGGTAGAAACTTTAAGGCAGTGTAACTTAAATTGGATTTTTTAAGTTACGTCAGGTTTTTGTGGATCTGGCCCGTAGTCCCTAGCGGTGAGCTTAAACTTATGGGTATGGGGTCCTATAGCTTTGGAGAGGAGGCGGGGTTAACCCACAAGTAGTCTGCCATGGAGTCCGTTAGGAAATTTTTTATAACTACAATTAAAATAGTACTGATAGTTGACAGCACCGAGATATAAATATATACTGTATATATATAAATATATACTGTATATATATATATATATATATATATATATATATATATATATATATATATATATATATCTTATTCCCTTGCCCCGAGTCTGAATTTAACATAGAATAAAACAGCATAATATGACCCCATCTGTTAATAGTTCCAAGTTCTGGTGGCCTTACACCAATCAAGTTAGTAGATACAAGATGCTGTCATAGGAAAATCAGTGCTGCCTTTGTCAGATATATTTATACACTGTAATTTTCTGAGCCATTTCTTTAATTACATTCAGAGTTGGAAAAGCAGCCAGCCCTGCTGGGTACTACTGACATCTCTCTAAGAAGCTACGGTGAAATAAAGCCTGTTCATATTAGCTAGAGAGGAGAAGAAACATGATTTAATCACTCTTACAAAGTGGCTTCTAAATATAAATTTATTAACACTTCTAGCAAATGCAGCCTATGCAGTAAGTTACTATAAGAAAGAAAAGTGTTTTTACTGCTCATAGCAATCAATTACATTAGGTTGAGGACCCATTATTCTAGCACACATTAGAACATGAATCTTAACATTTCAGTGCTATAAGTAAGACTGTTTATATATGCAAAAGTCGATATTCCAGAATTATTAGGTTTAGAATGAAATGTGGTAATCCTGAAAACACTGGAAAAGTTGCATAGAAATTCACTAATAAACTGGTACCTATTGACACAGTTTTCTTCCTCCTTCACCACAGAACATCATAAAAGTGTATAAAAGAACCCACATTCTGGCACAGATCTCCACCCTCCCTTGATGTACATAGCACATTGTACAATGGCCACACTTTGTAACTAATTCAGAAACTTTCTTGTACTTTTCACTGTCAATTTAAACTCCAATTTTATGTCCATAATACAGAATGTAAGATGAGAGATCTTGGGGCCACTTTTAATAATTTACTCTTGGAGGATTAAGATTTGAGCCTTGTAGATCTTTCTAGAGATAGAGGGTCACCCACAGCGGTAAGCATGCATTTTTACCATTTGAAGGTGGCGGTTTTGCACAAGGATGGGAAACTGTGATGGATACTCACTATATTTATTTATTTCTTAAGGAGAATTTTGTGGACTTTCTTGTATTTTTCTTTTTGGTGTCGTCACTGTGGAATTCATATTAATTGTCAAACACACACAGATGCCCTTAATAATTAAATTAAACAGCCCGGCTCTGATATTTATAATTTATTGTACTGTGTCAAGTATCTCACAGTTAGTTGCTGCTTTCAGTTTAATTGCACAATTTCCAATGATCCCCAAAATACCCCAAAAGTTTTTTTTAGGACCTAGTTTTTTTAAGACCTGGTAATACAGGCTAAATTTCCCCTTAAATAATACAGGCACTATTAGCATCCTTCAGGTGACTTTCAGAGGTCAGGCCAGCGTATTCCTTTACTAATTGGCCATCTTGACCTTATCAACGTGATCTAGATTACCTTTGTCACTCTGTTCTCCACCTACCCAGCATGTTTTTCCCTTTAGCTCCTTACCTTTCCCCACATACAGTACAGTAACTCCTCCCCTATTTTCATCCCACCTTTTAGCTCTGATCACTCTCAATCCACCTTAACCTGACCCTATTCCATCTACTTCTCTTTCTAACATACGTTAGAAACTTACGTTGCTGACATCTTGTTGCTGCAATCCACTAGAAAATAATCGAGAAGTGAAGTTGTTCTAAGTCACAACAACCCTTAACCCAGCCATAACCAGTTCTTCTTAAATGGTGGCTCAGATGGCATAGCCCTTTAAAGTCCATTGTTGCAAGGTCACAACTTTTTTTTTTTTAAATGTATTGTGGTAATTTGTATTGCTATGTAATACACAATGGGGTTGATTTATTAAAACTGGAGAGTGCAAAATCTGGTGCAGCTGTGCATGGTAGCCAATCAGCTTCTAACTTCAGCTTGTTAAGCTTTGACAAAAAAAAAAAAAATGGAAGCTGATTGGTTTCTATGCAGAGCTGCACACAGTTTAGTAAGTCACACCCACTATGTCTTATGTGATAACTGAAACACCCCCATTTTTGTACTGGCACAATGTTATTGTTGACTCTGATGGATACCTCTAGAAAGTAGTCAGTCTACCCTTGCAGAGTGGCAGGGTTAAATACTAATTATGTATTTTTTTCTCTAAGCTCCATATTACGTGAAACTTACCTTAAAACAAAGCTGTTCCAGCGCTGCGATGTCAGTGCTGCAGCCGCTTCCATTTTCACACGTCTTGCTTCTAGCGTCATGGGCTCCTGCTATGTGATCAACCTGGAGCCACGATGATGTCACTTCTGCGAATGCTCGCTGGAGCCGCTGTTCACAGCACAGGGCTTGGAAGGAACAACACTGGTGGCCGTTTCATCAGAGTGCATGTGCCAGTGATGTCACTGGCTGCATGTAATGTAAATATCTCCTAAATGGTGCACATTTAGGAGATATTTACACTACCTATTAGGTAAGCCTAATTATAGGCTTACCTATAGGTAAATGTCAGCAGAGAAAGTTTACTTCCTCTTTAAGTGTCCAAACAGTTGAGTAATGTTGACCACATTCTAGGATATAGAGGATAAAAAGTATTACTTTATTGCAAATATAAACAAGTCATAACAACACCAATAAAGACAAGCAACAGCAGGGGTTGACACGTTTCACAAATTAGATTTGCTTAGTCATAACCTAAAATGCACCTCTAGATGTAACGTTTACATAGTATAAACTCAGCTGAACATAACATAACGAAACTTAGGGCCCTTTCACACGGGGGGGAACAGTAATGATCCGCCCCGTGCACCTCCGATTGCTCCGCGGGGATCGCTCCGTTGATCCCCGCTGAGCCGGTGGATGACAGGGAGGTCCCCGCACACTGTACAGGGACCGCCCTGTCTTTTCTCCGCTCTCCCCTATGGGGGGATCGGATGAACACGGACCGTCTGTCTGTATTCACCCGAACCGATCCGCCAGACGGATGGAAAAGTAGGTTTTTCATCCGTCACACTTTGGCGGATCGGAGCAGGTCGGATGTCAGCGGGCATGTCACCGCTGACATCCGCGGCTCCATAGAGGAGCATGGAGTGCCCGTTCAGGTCCGCCTAAAAAACTGGCAGGCGGACCTGAACAGGCCTCCCGTTTGAAAGAGCCCTTACTGTGTGTAATAATTTGGAACAGTGCATTTTGAAAAAAATAATTATCATTAGGAGGATTGTTCAGTAAAATTTGAATTTTACTCTTAGTTGATAACATGAGAATTATGCTGATTGTTGATTACATCAATTATTTAGGTAAGTGAGAAAATATCATTGGCATAATAATTTGGAACATGGTGTATATGCAAAATAGGGAACCTTCATTTATTTATCACTGGTATACAGGCAATAATATTAGTCAAAACACACCTTCAGAGAGAATTTCCCTAATTTATATACTATATATACCCATAGACCTGCAACAAACAAATATATCAATCACAAGACAAAATTGCAAGTACTATTAGGCAAGTCAAAGAAATGCTTGACATATAACTTGTATCAACCAAAGATAATAACTACCTCTAAACCTTGCCATGGCTTGTCACAGCCTCGGATGGTCGTAAATGTTGTATTCAAAGCTTGTATACATAGTAAATACAAAAGAAAAGAAAACGTTGTGGAAAAACTGAATCAGTTTAAATACGTGTTTATGTGCAAGGAGAAAACATCCACAAACCTATCCCACCTACTGCCACAAAAACACATATGTTCAAATATGAAGAAGACTAGTAACTAAACATATATGAACAGCGTGTACAAATAAGGAAATTTCAAAACATAAAATGCAGGTTTGTTCCACCGTTGTCTCCATCAAGAAACCAGCTTTGCAAGTGCCATGCACTCATCGCTTGAGTGTATGTAGGCAGAAAGTGGCCAAAGAAGATCAGCAGTGCTGAGATGCAAAAAAACATAAAATAGGTGAAAAAGGTATTTTATTTAAAAAAAAAATTGAAATTTGTTTATGATACACAGTACTTTAACACGCAAATGTTAGTGTCTATTGTTGCATGTTTTCACGTAAGATTCCAACAAATCTTTCTAATTTGATTCCATTGGAAAAATGTATGAATCCTGGGTGAAGGTTGTGTGGGACTTATGTGAAAACATTGAAAAATTAACCCCTAAATGTCCTTTAGTGAGGATTTACAGCCGGGGTGCCACTTAAAGCGGATCTCCACCCTAAAGTGAAGTCGCGCTGATCGGCACCCTCCCCCCTCCGGTGTCACATTTGACACCTTTCAGGGGGGAGGGGGGTGCAGATACCTGTCTACAGACAGGTATTTGCACCCACTTCCAGCCACACGATACGGGCAAAGGACGGGTTTTTTCCTGGCATCCCGACCGTCCCCCGTTGTATGCTGGGAACACTCGGCTCCCAGAACACAGCGGGAGCCAATCGGCAGGCGCAGCGCGACTTGCGCATGCGCCGTAGGGAACCGGGCAGTGAAGCCGGAGCACTTCACTTCCTGGTTCCCTCACCGTGGATGGAGGGGGGAGCAGCAGGGTGACAAGCGATCGCTCGTCATCTGCTGCGAACGGCGCTGGACTCCTGGACAGGTAAGTGTCCTTATATTAAAAGTCAGCAGCTGCAGTATTTGTAGCTGCTGGCTTTTAATATATTTTTTTAGTGGCACATCCGCTTTAAGCGACTTGGTAACTGTTCGCGGGCCACAATCAGCAGAGCGGGCAGGCGGATGGCTGGTCCGAGTCTGCTCTGCATATGCAGAGCAGGCACAGACACAGCCTGATTGGATTGGAGGCAAGACACAAGTCGGTTTACATCTGCCACTCCTTAGGCCGCGTACACACGATCAGTCCATCCGATGAGAACGGTCCGAAGCTGACTGATGGTCTGATGTGCCTACACACCATCAGTTAAAAAAACGATCGAGTCCAACGCGGTGATGTAAAACACAACGATGTGCTGAGAAAAATTAAGTTCAATGCTTCCAAGCATGCATCGACTTGATTCTGAGCATGCGTGGGTTTTTAACCGATGCTTTTGCATACTAACCGTCGGTTTTGACCTATCGGTTAGGCGTCCATCGGTTCAATGTTTTATTCAGTATTAAGTTACAAAAATACATAACAACAACAATATTAAACATAAATTAATGTAAACACAAAAAGGAAATAAGTGCTTTCCCTAAGTGAAAGTGTGGTATTAAAGGCAAATAAACCAGGGCTTCCTTTTATGGCAAACAATATGGCATAACAATAGAAAGCCAATTTAAGAGATTTGCTATGGTAGGCGTTATACAGAAGGAGCAAGCCCTGTGTAACGTCCCCTTTCTGATGAGAAATACCACTTATCTATGGCTGTTTGGATTGTAATCCGTAAGTGGTGGTCCATTAACAGCAATCATCAGAAGGTCATCAAAAGTCTCCAGCACCAGTGATGAACGATACACAGTCTTTATTCTGTTCTGGTAGCTAAAGCCACGTTCACACGATGCTGTTGTTGGGAGCAATACGGCACAGAAGTTGACCAGAGGGAGTATAGTGGGGAATCGCTCTTTCTGCTGGTTCATTCTTTTCAAAGTCTCGTTGAAAGAAAGTCCATTTTGAATGGAGAGTTTCATGTCAGTCCACTCTGCTTCTAAAAGGTCAACATTGTCCTCAAACTCATGCAAAACATGATTTGCAATTCTGTGCAACTCAGTCAAACCAAAATTGAGGATGTGTGCTTTGTCCGGCCAGGACAGGCTGTCAAAAATATTAAAAGATTGCACAATCTCTGAAGAAACTGAAGAAATCCTCAAAATTGGATATCTTTCAGCTTTAGCCAATACAGATTAGCGTATAGCCTGAAATTCTCTTTCTCCTGCTTCAAGGTGGGTCAGCTGTAGCCCATAAAGTGTTCCATCAGCTGTAAATTTATCTAGAATTTCAAGTTAGTTTTTTCCTCTCCCTGTACAAGATCCTGGAGAATATTAACTGAATGTTCTATTTTGGTTTTTAGATTACAGAACTTATGAGTTCTTTGTTTCGGAGACCCTCTGATAATGGTTTCAGCTTGCCATAAAAATCCAGCAGGAAAAACAAAAGTTTCACAAACTTCACCTGTTTTAGGTCTTTCAGGATACCTTTAACCTTAGCAGAATCAATTGACCCCTCAGTTGATATCTGCTCAAAATGCCTCACCACGGTTTTCAAGTTTTGATGAAAAGCATGCAAAGCATTAACTTGGCTGCATAACCAGCGCACTGTGTGTATATCTTTCAGTTTCAAGATTTCCTCACTTAAAGATTTTGCCATTTCTTTCAGTTGCTGTAGGCGTTTGGCAGCCATGATAATATTTAAAAACACGCCACACCACATCATCGAATGTTTGTAGGTATGGCACTTCCTTGCAAACATCCAAGACAGCAAGCTGCAAGCGATGAGCCACACAATGTATACTGATCATCCGTGGGCAGATGTCTTTCATCTAAACTGCCAAACCAGACTTGTGGCCAAGCATGCTTGCAGCCCCATCGGTTCCCAAACCAGCAACCCAAGACGTGCCTTTATAATTAAGATGCAGACTATCCAAAAAGGCAGTTAATCCTTTGAAATAACCTTGAGCTGTAGCTCTTTCTAGAGCAAAAGTACCCAAAAAATCTTCTTTTATTTCTCCTTCTGAAACATAACGGACATAAATGTTTGCATGTTCAGTCGAGGTTCGATCAGTAGATCCGTCAATCATGATGCCAATAAAAGTTGACTTTTTAATGTTTGCCATAAGACTTTCTCTGATTGTTTTTGCAATGAAATGAATGAATTGTTTTCATTGCACATCATTTCCATACTTCTGCAGAACTGTCACATCAAGTTCAGCAGCTAACATTAATAAATCAGGGAAATCTCGAAATGGCTTTTCATGTTTAGCTACATAATAAGCGATGTTAAACACGTGCGTCATGTGCTGAAACACTGTAGCGTCCATTCTTCTGACACGCACAGCTAAAGGTGTCTCTTCAGTGTTGTCTTTAGCCTTTACTTTATCAACATTCTCCTTGTGCTTATTACTTTTCTCGTGCCATACAAAGGTTTACCTTTTAAATAGAGCCTTTATCCCATCTTTCCATTTTGCATCAGCACTTTGAGGGAATCGACTGCAAACTTTACACGTAGCTGTATCCTCTGAGAAAATAAGCCATGAAAATTGTTCCAGCCAATGCGTATTAAAAGTGCATCACCATAATCTTTCCTCTTGGGTGTTATGGCAGTTGAGTTGTGGGGCAAACTACAACTAGCAGCTGTATTTGTTCTTGATTCAGTGGGGTAGATTCAGGTAGATTTGCGCAGTTTTTACGGAGGCGCAGCGCACCGTTTTGCCGCGGTGCCTCCGCAAATTACCTGCGCTACCCTTGATTCACGGAGCAGTAGCTCCGTAAATTGCGTGGGCGCTCCGGCAAAATGCCCGGCGTAAGCGTGTGCAATTTAAATGATCCCGTAGGGGGCGTGGATCATTTAAATTAGGCGCATTCCCACGCCGAGCGTAGTGCGCATGCTCCGTCGGGAAACTTTCTCCACTACGGTTACGCAGGCGCAATTGCTCTTTGAATCTACCCCATTGTCTTTTTCTATAGGATTTGGTTGTGACTCCACAGTAGTAGGTTGAGATTTTGCTTTAAGGAAAAAGTTTATTTGCTCTGTTTCATGTTTCTTTTTTGTGCTTTCAAAAACCTGTAAAGGCCTCAAAACTGAAGAGAAAAGCCAGTTGAATTTGTTGACTAAGATGAAGTGTCACATCTCTGCGGAGAACAAGAAAGAAGCAATACAGAATAGCACCAGCTATAGAGGAGTACAAATCCCAGTGACAGAGAAAGAACATTGACAAAGTGCGCAGTTCATCAGGGGCCCTTTTCCTCTCCTGGTGGTGGTGCGGTGCAACCGTGCAACAATGTTCTTATTACATTGGTATCCTCTGTCCCCCTTGCATATCACAATCCCCCTTTTACATCACAGTACACCTTTACTTCCAACGCCTCCCTAGTACGCTTCTACCTCCAACGTCTCCCCCAGTACAAGCAAATGGCCACTGCCCTCACCTATAACCATTGCAACAAAGCGCATATATAAGGGCAACACATGCAAAAGAAAACCAGTGACATTCCGGCCTGCTAACCGATTGAATTTTCCTGTAACAGTATGCATTAAAAACAAGGGTTTATTTTAGTCTGCACAGATTTGCAAATACATGCGTAAGCTACAGTGCCCCGTCAAGGCACCCCGATATTTTCTGTAGTCCTAACTGTAAATTTCGAGAGCCTCCACAGTGGAAGAACATGCATTATAATGGATAGGCAGAGGGCAAGTGAGCATGGAGGGAGCACACCCCTCATTAAAGGCACAGAGGCACGCTGGACACCCAACACAATGGTAGCAAACGTGTCCTGTATGTCCCCTCACCAATATTTCAACATTACAAACAAATGCCCACTGCCCTCACCTATAACTGGCCTTTGCAGCAAGGAGCACATGGAAGGACAACGCATGCAAAAATAAAAATAAAGAAATTCCAGCTCAACTTACCGACCAGACAGCTAAACAACCGAATTGTCCTGTCTAACAGTATATGTTAAAAACAGGGGTTTAGTCTGCACATATTTGCAAATACGTCATACATCAGCAATGCGTAAGCTACAGAGCCCCGTCAAGGTACCCCAGTATTTTCTATAGTCTTAACTCTAACTTTTGAGAGCCTCCACAATTGAAACAAATGCATTATAATGGATAGGCAGAGGGCAAGTGAGCCTAGAGGGAGTCCACTCCTCCTTAATGGCACAGGGGCACACTGGACACCCAGGACATAGTACTATGGCAGCAAAGGTACACCTCTACCTCCAACTCCTCCCCCAGAACTCCTCTACCTGCAACGCCTCCCCAGTACACCTCTACCTCCAACGCTTCCCTCAGAACTCCTCTACCTGCAACGCCTCCCCCAGTACACCTCCTCCAATGTCTCCCCTCTCCATCACACCTATGACTCGTCTCCAAATATACCTATAATCCCTCTTCCCAGTATGTCTCTGCCTCCAATGCCCCCCAGCAAACCTGTGCTTTGTGCTTTTAACGACACCCCCCAGCATACCTTGTCTTCCAACCTCCCCTCACCAGCATACCTATGCCTCCAATTCCGTCCCCCTGCCCCCATTCTATCATATCTATGCCTCCAATTCCGCCCCCCTCCCCCATTCTATCATACCTATGCCTCCAATTCTGTCCCCCTCCCCCCATTTTATCATACCTATGACTCCAATTCCTCCCCCCATTCTATCATACCTATGCCTCCAATTCCTCCCCCATCTATCATATGGTATGATAGATGGGGGGGGGGCAGAATTGGAGGAATAGGTATGATAGAATGGGGGGAGGGGGACGGAATTGGAGTCATAAGTATGATAGATTGGGGGGAGGGGGCAGAATTTGGGGCATGGGTATGATAGAATGGGGGGAGGGGGGCAGAATTGGGGGCATAGGTATAATGGATTGGGGGGATGATTTAAAGTCTAAATCTGCAATTAACCCCCCCCCCAATCCAGCACATATGTTCCTTCAATCCCCCTCCCAGCAAACTCCCAGTGCCTCCAGAACATCACACATCGCACATCTGTCTTAATAAACATACCATTTTACTGCGGGCACGGTGCACTCCTTGGATGTGTGGGAGCCTGGGAGGTGGAGAGGGGCGGTCCGAGGCGGAGAGGGGCGGTCCCGGGCGGCGTCTGGTATAGTAGTGCTGTGAGACGAGTGTGAGAGGCGGAGAGGGGTGGTTCCGGGCGGCAATTCTAGACACATTTCTTTTGGACTTTAGGCGGTGAAGAGGAGCGGTCCCGGGTGGCATGGAAAATTTGTGGGAAGTACTGGCCTATGGGAGGTGGATAGGGGCGGTCCAATCTGCTGCTAGCCTGTGAAGGGACGGCGCGGCAGCTTAGTTGAATACTGGCCGCAATGTGTGTGTCTGAGCGGCACTCGCACTGCACATAAATCTCTTCGCCAAATGCGAGCACAAATTTTGAGCCCTGACAGAAGTCTATGGCTCAGTGCAGGTAACCCGCAGGTGCACTGCTCTGCATCTGTGGATTAGTTTGAAAGCAGCCCAGTAACCAATGCAGGACAGATATGCCCAAATATACACTGTTATTTTAGTAATAAACAGACCTTTAATAACAGTATTCCATTTTACTCCAGAGCAGGAGGTCGCTGGCCACATCAGAGGGCTCCGCAGGCCCCTGGTTGGGCACCCCTGATTTACAGCTACTTTAAAGTGGTTGTAAACCCTTACATATACTAATTGAAGTGATAGTCTCAGGTGATACACAGATGAAACAAATACTCCTACATATGTTGAACCTGTTTATCTGTAGTCTTCTCTTCTCTACATTCGTTCAAAGGCCAGAATTTATAAAGCTTGTCTGAGAGTTCAGAAAAAAGGAGTAGAGCCGAAATGACACTCTGCAGAGCTTAGTGAGGAGAGTTCTGAGAGCCGAATGGAGGGAAGGGACAGTGTGAAGGGGACCCCCCCCCTCTTCACACAGGAACAGAGCTGAGGCTGTCAATCAACTGGAGGTCCCTCCCCTGTAACCTTTTTTTGTCCTCTTGGCATCAGGAAAATTTGTCAGAAGTAATTCATGCTGATTACAGAGGAATGAAACAGCAGACAGAAATTACACTTATGCCGCTTACACACAATCGGACATTCCGACATCAAAACCGTGGATTTTTTTTTCCGATGGATTGTTCGCTCAAACTTGTCTTGCATACACACGGTCACACAAATATTGTCGGAAATTCCGACCGTCAAGAACGCGGTCACGTACAACACTACGACGAGCCAAGAAAAATTATGCGTAGGATTTTTGTGAATCGGAATTGGCTACAGATGATCGGAATTTCCGACAAGAACTTTTGTTGTCGGTAAATTGAGAACCAGCTCTCAAACATTTGTTGGAAATTTCGACAGCAAATGTCTGATGGAGCATACACACGGTTGGATTTTCAGACAAAAAGCTCACATCGAACATTTGTTTTCATATTTAATGTCTAACGTTCACAACCACTTTAATCGAAAGGATGCACAGCAAACAGTACTTGTATGACATCGGTTTTCGTGAACTGTTCCCTATACTTGTACACTAAGCTGAAAACTAATGTGATGTACTTCAATACAGTAAAATTTGGAGACCAATACAAATATATTTTCATCTGAGCTTAGCCAAAGGCATTTACATACAAAGAAGTCCTCTGACATTTTCTGGGCTACATAGAGATGGAATGGCTCATTTACCTGGCCTGCTAGTGTTTGCAGTTCCTCAAGCATCTTTTCACAAAGGCCACAGGGACATTGTTAGTGAGTGTTTGATGAATGACTAACTCCCAAGAAGCAAAACTTCAAGAAAGGAGATTGGAACAAGAAGAAATTGCAAATAAGGTCAAAGGAAGAATAAAGAATAATGAGAACTGCTGAGGAAGAACTGTTATCATCAGGAGTGAAATGAGCATTCTAATAAGTAGGTTATTCTAGGTAGTGACATCTAATAAGATAATTGCATATTAAATTATCTTGGTGTAATGAAGTTGACTGTACCCATAATATTCAAATCTAATGCTAAAAAATGAATAAACTGTCTAAAAAAGGAATATGGGTTCCCACCGATACATGTACAAATATGCAGTATGAACACTGCTCAGAAAAATTTAAGGAACACTTTTTAATCAGGGCATAGCATCAAGTCATTTAAACTTCTGGGCTATTGATCTGGTCAGTTAAGTAGCAAGGGGGGGGGGTGTATACAGAGGGGGTTGTTAATCAGTTTTAGCTGCTTTGATGTTAATGAAATTAACAACAGGTGCACTAGATGGGCAACAATGAGGCAACCTCAAAAACAGGAATGGTTTTACAGGTGGAGGCCACTGACATTTTTTTCCCCCTACTCATTTTTTTGACTGTTTTTCACTAGTTTTGCATTTGGCTAGGGTCAGTGTCACTACTGGTAGCACAAAGCGATACCTGGACCCTATAGAGGTTGCACAGACAGTCCAACTTATCCAGGATAGCCCATCAATATGTACCGCTACCAGAAGGTTTGCCGTGTCTCCCAGCACAGTCTCAAGAGCATGGAGGAGATTCCAGGAGACAGGCAGTTACTCTAGGAGAGCTGGACAGGGCAGTAGAAGGTCCTTAACCCATCAGTATGACCGTTATCTGCTCCTTTGTGCAAGGAGAAACAGGATGAGCACTGCCAGAGCTCTTACAAAATGACCTCCAGCCGGCCAATGGTGTGAATGTCTCTGACCAAACAAATAGACACAGACTTAATGAGGGTGGCCTGAGGGTCCCACGTCCTCTAGTGGACCCTGTGCCTATTGCCCAGAACCGTGGAGCTCGATTGGCATTTGCCATTGAACACCAGAATTGGCAGGTCCGCCACTGGCACCCTGTGCTTTTCACAGATGAGAGCAGGTTCACCCTGAGCACACGTGACAGATGTGAAAAGGTCTGGAGAAGCTGTGGAGAGCGTTATGGTGCCTGTAACATCGTTCAGCATGACCGATTTGGTGGTGGGTCAGTGATGGTCTGGGAAGGCATGTACATGGAGAGATACACAGACCTCTACAGGCTACACAATGGCACCCTGACTGCCATTAGGTATTGAGATGAAATCCTTGGACCCATTGTCAGACCCTACGCTGGTGCAGTGGGTTCGGAGTTCCTCCTGGTGCATCATGTGGCGAGAGTAAGCAGCCATTTTCTGGAGGATGAAGGAATTGATACCGTGGAATGGCCCCCACGCTCACCTGACCTAAATCCAATAGAACACCTCTGGGCATTGTGTCGTCCATCCGGTGCCGCCAGGTTGCACCTCACTCTACTCAGGAGCTCAGTGATGCTCTGGTCCAGATCTGGGAGGTAATACCCCAGGACACCATCCGTTGTCTTATTAGGAGCATGCCCTGATGTTGTTGGGCATGCATACAAGTACGTGGGAGCCATACAAACTGCTGAGTACCATTTTGAGTTGGTGCAATGACATTTCATCAAAATGGACTAGCCTGCTGCATAATTTTTTCACTTTGGTTTTCAGGGTGTCTTTGAATTCGGCCCTCTGTAGGTTGATCATTTTGATTTCCAGCAAACGGTGTGACATCTTTTCATTCCAAACACATTACCCAGTCCATTATAGTATATATATCCAGCACGATATTTTTCCTCATTGAGATCTGATGTGTTTTCAAAGTGTTCCTTTAATTTTTTTGAGCAGTGTTTATGGGTGCATGTGTATGCATCTAAAACAACGTTCCCAACCTTTTTCAGTCATTACACTCTTTAAAAGCAAGACACATGTCAATGCATTCTATATAAAATGTGAAAAACTTAAATGCTACTCATCAATGGGAAACCTAAACCTGGGGCAATGCATACAATTCATGAAATTAACTTCATATCAGAAGCCCTGTTTACATCGGAGGCCCCCGCTATACAGGAAGCTTCCATTGCATCGGAGTCCCACCATTACAAATCCCCACCAATCACACAGTCTCTTCTTCACATCAGAGCCCTATCTTTTGGAAGAGGGCAGGAAGTGGAGAAGGTCTGGGGGAAGTGGATTTTCATCCTCTCCCAATTGCTGGGGGTGGCCTTGCATTCTGCCTGTGTCATGTGTTGCCATGGTGCAGGTGGGCTGGCTACCAACACCATAGCAACAAATTACATTGTGCATCCAGCCCCTGGAGCATCGCTGATTATTATGGTGCTGGTGGCCAGTCTGCCCATATAATGGCAACTCATGATGCTAATCCCGGGCAAACAGGTTCCTGTGCTTGTGGCACCCTGGTTTGAAAACACTGCTCTAAAATACTCTCCACTAGGAAGTGTTATGAAACCTATAGAAGTGTTTTTTTAACCACTGTGGTGCAGTGAGTAGCACTTTCGCCTAGCAGCAAAAGGGTCGCTGGTTCGAATCCCGACCATGACACCATCTGCCTGGAGTTTGCATGTTCTCCCTGTGCCTGTGTGGGTTTCCTCCGGGTACTCCGGTTTCCTCCCACACTCCAAAGACATGCTGGTAGGTAAATTGGATCTTGTCCAAATTGGCCCAGTATATATATGTATATCTGTGTGTATGACTGTGTGTCCCAAGCGTGTCACGATCCTACGGGGTAAAATGACCGCACCAGCCAAGCAGACTCTGGCTGGAAAAAGCGCCCAGAGGCAATTCAGTTCGCATGAGTTGCGCTATACAAGTCATTCATTCATTCATTCACTGAGAAACAGGATTTAGTTTAAATTTAAAGAGATGCATACAGAGGATTCCTCCTGTGTCCAGTTTGAGCAGATGTCCTAACTTTAATGTTATCCCAGCTTTCCAAAGTTTAGATTAGATGACAATTTCTAAAAAATAACACTCCTACTTGAAGAAAAACGCAAAAACAATGGCTGAAATAGGAGTAAAGGGGAGAAAGTACAGTCATGTCCTGTTTCCACAACCAGAAAGGTAAAGGACTAAGCTACACTGGAAGTTTTAGTAGCTAGTTTGCTCTAAACAGACTAAAATGAACTGAAGCAAAGCAGTAATCAAATAACCAAAGGGACAAATGGCTCTCTGAGGTGTAACGTACTTGCCATGTAGTCAAGTGCGATTAATCAGAATTACATGCTACTGTGCAGCCTACACCATAGGAAGTCATTATTCAATCAATCGATCATTTACTACTCTCCTGCAGTAAATCATAACAGGTTTTCAGCATTAATGGAAATTTTGAACTACTAAAAAATAAATCACCCTTGTTTAGGATTAAGATTGCAGGGATTGTACATATTTCCTCAGCTCTAAAAGCAAAGCTGGATCAAACTGTAGTACGTCTGACAACATAGGGCCTGTGCACACATAAACCAGCATTAAAATGCATGAAAATGCTTAAAAAATGGATGTGCATTGTCTTCCATTGACATTTAATTGCATGTGCATTGACTTTCATTTTAATGCATTTTTCCCACTATGGGGGTTATTTACGAAAGGCAAATCCACTTTGCACTACAAGTTCAGTTCAGTTGCTGTAGATCTGAGGGGAATATCTGAAATGAGGGGAAGCTCTGCTGATTTTATCATCCAATCATTTGCAAGCTAAAATGCTGTTTATTTTCCTTGTATGATCTCCCGGTGCACTTGTAGTGCAAAGTGGATTTGCCTTTCGTAAATAACCCCCTATATGCCCTTGTAAGGGACAAAATGCTAGAAAGCTTTGTTTTTCTTTTCAATAGATGTGCATTGTGTTTATGTGCATGTTGTTGTGTTAAAATGAATACATGTAGCCTTTTAACGCAATGCAACACACTACAGGACACCTAGAATTTTTTTTTCTTTTATGTGTCCTTGCAGTCACCTGCATTCTTTCAGTGCAGTAAAATGCAGGTCACTGCAGTATGTATGAACTGGGCCAGAGTTATTACTGAAGCTTTGTTATATTTCATAGCATGTCCATTCTAATTATCCTCCAAGTTCCTCATCTGTAATAAATGGGGAAGTTTAATAGTAGCTTATCCTGACATACAAAACACGTTTGGGCTTCTTCTAGTGACCAATGGTGTATCCTAACCAACTGATTTCATGCAAACATTTCTACCATAGAGGACTGTAGCGCTACCCCCCTAAGGAGCCGCTGATTGTTGTTGGGATCGGCATATTAAGTTACCTCAGTGTTGTCTAGGGGTGTATTTGATGAGTAGAGTAGTGAGCGAATGTCCAGACAATGAATAAAGGTTTTCCAATGCTTTATTTCCAGGCCCAACATGGCCAACATCAACATCAAATAGGAAGAAAAGGTTGATGAAGCAAGAGGGAGAACTTTGCAGTATCAGGCCTGGATATGAACCGAGCAATCCTGCTCTCAGTAGTATCAATTGCAGTTCGTCGCCACTCTGGCCAGAGTGGGTGAAGTGCCCCCGGACAGACTCCTGTCACGAGCCTGGCAGCCGAAGTGTCACTTTAGATTGCTGGGAGGAACAGATCTCTCTCACAGACCCGGCTCTAGGGCCTCTGTCACAGGCCTCTTACTTTGGATGAGCTAAATGGACGAATTGAGCGAATACTCCCAGTAGATTTAAGCTTAGGTCACCGGATGACATCAAAGCGTACCTGTCAGCATTCCGGTCACCAGATCCCTGATGGGTTCGTTCAAGCTCTGTTGGATAACCTGCCTCCAGGTTCTCCTCAAGCCGACCCCCCAATCGAACGGCTCCCAGACTGGTCAGTAAAGCGGGGGACCCAGCAAGTCACTGGGGCCCCTCTCAGCAATATAGAGCTCCGCGTAGCATTTGACCCCGGCCTGGAAGGCCATCGCCGGGGTCCCTTTGAATGCGCGCACCCTAAAGGTGGATGCCGCACCTGGAACCACGGGAAGAACCAATAAAGATGGCGTCTGCCACAGATATACCCCTCCCCAGCATGCTCCGCGAGGGAAAACTTCTCTAATTGGCTGCTGGGTAAAAGTGTCTCTGCCAGAACCCCTCTTGCGCCACCTGTCACCCAGGGGTGGAAACAACACCCCTGGAGCGCAGGCTGACCTACAGGACATTTCTGGAATGACAGCAGCCCAAATTTGACAAATTGTGAATGGGAGCAAAAATAACTCTCCCATTCCCCACTAACTTTAGCGTAGTGCCCATACTGGAAGTAAGGGGGCGCTATAGGACCTTCAGTCACTTTATGCTGCTTGCAAAAACAAGTTGATCAAGAAAAAGGAAATCATTGGCCAATTATTATTCCATTTTATTAGTTGGATAGCGGGTTTTGTATTTTCCAGATTATAAGTGTATAACCACTTGCCGACCTCCTCATGTAAATATACGTCAGCAGAATGGCACGGACAGGCACATGTACGTACCGGTACGTCCTCTGCTTGACGTGGGTAGGGGGTCCGAACGGGACCCCCCCCCCGGTAAATGCGGCGGTCGGCAAGCCTTGGGGAGCGATCCGGGACGACGGCGCGATCGCTCCCCGGAGCTGAAGAACGGGGAGAGCCATATGTAAACACGGCTTCCCCATGCTTCACTATGGCGGCGCATCGATCGAGTGATCCCTTTTATTAGGGAGACTCGATCGATGATGTCAGTCCTACAGCCACACCCCCCTACAGTTGTAAACACACACAAAGTGAACCCTAAATGTTACAGCGCCCCCCTGTGTTTAACTCCCAAACTGCAACTGTCATTTTCACAATAAAGAATGCAATTTAAATGCATTTTTTGCTGTGAAAATGACAATGGTCCCAAAAATGTGTCAAAATTGTCCGAAGTGTCTGCCATAATGTCGCAGTCACGAAAAAAATCGCTGATCGCCGCCATTAGTAGTAAAAAAAATAAAAAAGATTTAAAAAAATAAAACTATCCCCTATTTTGTAAACGCTATAAATTTTGCGCAAACCAACCGATAAACGATTATTTCGATTTTTTTTACCAAAAATAGGTAGAAGAACACGTATCGGCCTAAACTGAGGAAAAAAATATATATATGTTTTTGGGGGATATTTATTATAGCAAAAAGTAAAAAATATTGCATTTTCTTCAAAATTGTCGCTCTATTTTTGTTTATAGCGCAAAAAATAAAAACCGCAGAGGTGATCAAATACCACCAAAAGAAAGCTCTATTTGTGGGGAAAAAAAGGACGCCAATTTTGTTTGGGAGCCACGTCGCACGACCACGCAATTGTCTGTTAAAGCGACGCAGTCCCGAACTGTAAAAACCCCTTGGGTCTTTAGGCAGCATATTGGTCCGGGGCTTAAGTGGTTAATAAAGCCATTTTCTTTATTTTTACATGTGTCAGACTTCTTTTCCAGGTCCCCTCATACAATATACAACTATGTAGGGATACATTGAATATTTTTTCACATTGAGGTTGAACAAGTGTAGAGTACCATAAAATATTTACTACAGTAGAAATCGTACCCAGGTAATAACTCTCTTAGCTACCTCCCAACCAGATGCATGATACATTAGCAGATTGGATTTTCATGCCCACCACATGGAATAATATGGAAAAATGAAGTCACCTGAGGACAATTGGAGATTTTCTGAAATGTAATGTGAATTTTTTAAGCAGATACCTTAAAGCTTAAAGGGGTTGTAAAGGTTTGTCTTTTATTTTCTAAATTGGTTTCTTTAAGCTAGTGCATTGTTGGTTCACTTACCTTTTCCTTCGATTTCCCTTCTAAATGTTTTTTTTCTTTGTTTGAATTTCTCACTTTCTGTTTCTACCATCATCCGAGTGGTGGAAAGTCATTTAGAACAGCTTACTGAACACCTTACTGAGGAAGAACAGGAAGTGAGAAATTCAGACAAAGAAAGAAAAAAATTAGAAGGGAAATTGAAGGAAAAGGTAAGTGAACCAGCAATGCACTAGCTTAAAGGAACCTATTTAGAAAATAAATGAACCTTTACAACCCATTTAACTCTTATAGCCAGATTCAGGTACGGTGGCGCATCTTTCAGGCGGCGTATCGTATGGTATTTACGCTACGCCGCCGTAAGTCAGAGAGGCAAGTGCTGTATTCACAAAGCACTTGCCTTCCAAATTTTTACGTCGTTTGCGTAAGTCGTCCGTGAATGGGGCTGGACGTAATTTACGTTCACGTCGAAACCAATACGTCCTTGCGGCGTACTTTGGAGCAATGCACACTGGGATATGTACACGGACAGCGCATGCGCCATTCGTAAAAAACGTCAATCATTTCGGGTCACCACCCATTTACATAAAACATGCCCCCTAATCCTCATTTGAATTAGGCGCGCTTACGCCGACCCCATTTACGCTACTAACAACCCTACGCGTACGCAGTTTACGTCGTTTCCGTTCGTCGGGTTCTGCGTAAGGCTGCTCCTTCTATTAGCAGGGGCAGCCAATGCTACGTATACCCGTCGTTCCCGCGTCGTGAATTTAAAAATGAATGTTGTTTGCGTAAGTGAATCGTGAATGGCGCTGGACGCCATTTACGTTCACTTTGAAGCAAATGACGTCCTTGCGACATCATTTGCCGCAATGCACGTCGGGAAAGTTTCCAGACGGAGCATGCGCACTACGCTCGGCGCGGGAACGCGCCTAATTTAAATGATTCACGCCCCCTATGGGATCATTTAAATTACGCGCGCTTACGCCGGGCAGTTTTCCGGAGCGCTCACGCACATTACGGAGCTACTGCTCTGTGAATCAAGCGTAGCACAGGTAATTTACGGAGGCGCAGCGGCAAAACGGTATGCTGCGCCTCCGTAAGAAAAGCGCAAAGCTACCTGAATCTACCCCACTGGGTATAAGCTATCTCTCTATTCCTCAAAGCAACATAAAAACTATAAGGTGTTTTGCTCCCTCTGCTTTGACCGTTATTTAGAAAATACGATCTTTTAAAAAAGGAACTTTAAAGGGGTTGTAAAGGTTAGTTTTTTATTTTCTAAATAGGTTCCTTTAAGCTAGTGCAATGTTGGTTCACTTTCCTTTTCCTTCGATTTCCCTTCTTAATGTTTTTTTTTCTTTGTCTGAATTTCTCACTTCCTGTTTCTCCTCAGTAAACTTGCCCCCATCATCTGAGCCATTCTAGCTGGGGGTTAGTCAGCGTGCTCGCCCCCTCCCTTGGGACTACATTCCTGTGGGGAGATGCTTTGTTTACAGTCTCTTCCCACAGGGATGTAGTCCCAAGGGAGCGGACGAGCACGCTGACTAACCCCCAGCCAGACCGGCTCGGATGATGTGGGCAAGCTTACTGAGGAGGAAGAGAAAGTGAGAAATTCAGACAAAGAAAAAAAACATTTAGAAGGGAAATCGAAGGAAAAGGTAAGTGAACCAACAATGCACAAGCTTAAAGGAACCTATTTAGAAAATAAAAAACAAACCTTTACAACCCCTTTAAGTCCCTACTGTTGCAGTGTTTACAAGACACCTTCCACCACTGACAGTAATGTGTTAAAAGACAGAACTGCTTTGGAATCGATATGAATTCGTATAGTGTACATGTTTTGTATTTTGTTTTAGAGTTTCAATGTCAAATAAGAGGTTTACACAAAAATGGCCTTGAGCGTTACATAACTGAAAAACAGCCCTGCTCGCTGTCATGGCTAACCCAGGCATTTAAGGGATCAGCTTTGTATGCTTTTTCTTTTATCCAAAGACAAAAACGTATTTTTTTTTGCAGGATAAAGCGTCACGGGGTATATTATTGCACTGAACACAAAGTAGGTAATAAAGAAGATGTGTTGGTTTTATAACCATAATTTCTCTTAAAGCAGACGTAAACCCAATCACTAAGATCTCATATAACACGTTGATGAATTTTCTGAAGATATTTTCAAACTCTTTAAATCTTCGGCTTTTATAAAAAGCATACCTATTGCCACAAACAGATTCAATAAAACAAGGAAATATACTGCGCTAAGAAAAAACTTGATAAATAAAAATTGAATTTTAAAAGAAAAGCTGCACACCTAAAAAACATGTGATACTCATGTAAACAGAATCAAGAGAAAGGAAAAGTAGGTAGCGCTAAAAAAAAAAACACACTACTTAAATTAAGTGTAGATATGAATATAAGTTAAACACAACATGAGTCCATGCAAACAAAGTGTAAATATATATATATATATATATAAGGTTAATACCCCTCTCAAGAGATACTAACAAATAACACGCAAAATAATAATAAGTTAATTAAATTAGTGTCCAAAACGTGATACTGTTGTAATGTTCAATTTATATGGTGACAACCAAAAATGTAATCAAGTGAAGAGAAGAATCCACCACCGATTTATTGTGAATTGAATGGACGTAACTGTTCCTCACAGTCACAAAAGTGGTAAGTAAACACCCTTACCAGACGTGTTGGACCCCCTGTTAGATGAGGTCATACAGGCATCAATATCCACCCTGATGGTTGAAAAGAGATCCCAGCGGTAGTACGTAGCTCCTCTCCCAATGAATCCTTCCTTGGCTCCGGGCTTTGAGTGTCCCATCCAGATAGGAAACCCTCAGGCAGATGATTCACCTTGTGCCAAACGGTCAGCTTTTTCCCAGGTCACGTCAAACATGTCGGAAACCTTTGCCATTTTCTAGTCTTCTCCCTCACCCCCGATTCACCGATCTTACTGCCCACTCATTGGGCTGCAGTAAGATCGGTGAATCGGGGGTGAGGGAGAAGACTTGAAAATGGCAAAGGTTTCCGACATGTTTGCTGTGACCTGGGAAGGAGCTGACCGTTTGGCACAAGGTGAATCATCTGCCTGAGGGTTCCTGACTGGATGGGACACTCAGAGCCCGGAGCCAAGGAAGGATTCGTTGGGAGAGGAGCTACGTACTATCGCTGGGATCTCTTATTACCCGTCAGGGTGGATATTGATGCCTGTATGACCTCATCTAACAGAGGGTCCAACACTTCTGGTAAGGGTGTTTACTTACCACTTTTGGTGCGACTGTGAAGAACAGTTACGTCCATTCAATTCACAATAAATCGGTGGTGGATTCTTCTCTTCACTTAATTACATTTTTGGTTGTCACCATATAAATTGGACATTAGAACAGGTGAGATTTAAGGTCAGGAGAACAGCTTACACCATTGGAAAGGTTATGTACTATAGGTAAATCTAAAGGCATTATATCAAGGCTCTACAAGATAATTATTAGCAGTGGACGAACTGGAGATGCCTCCATTCATCAAAAAATGGGAACGGGAGATAGGAACACAGAAGGATAATATCACAGTAGGAAAAAATTTAAAACTGACCCACTCCTCGGCCGTGGACAATAGGACCGCAGCAATGAATTACAAGTGCATAACGGGCTGGTATGTAACACCAGACAAATTGAGTAAATTTAAAGTGGGTCAGTCGGCCGAGTGTTGGCGGGGCTGCAAGTCCCTGGGCACAATGGCCGACCTATGGTGGAACTGCCCAAAAGTAAAAAATTCTGGGAGAAAATTTTAGGTCTGATAAAAGACATCATCAGGAAGCAGATAAAAAATTATCCATAGATAGTTTTATTCCATGGAGGTATGGAAGCAGTGAAACCCTATAAAGAATCCCTGATACCACATCTGTTAAACGCGGCCAAAAGGCTGATCCCAAAGAAATGGCAGGAGGTGGAGTGTCCATCTTTTTGGGAGTGGATCGACTCGGTAGAAGAAACGTATAGTATGGAAGGACTAAAGAACAGCATAGAGGAGGGAAAAACAGGATACAAAGAGAAATTGCAAAAATGGAAGGAATTCAAGAAAACCTGGAGCTATACGGAAAACCTGAGGATTAAGACTTGAATAGGGGTCAGGGTAAGAAGGAACAATATTGTATGGTTGTAAGGTAGCAACGTGGAGGTAGTAGGGGAAGGGATTGGGGGGGGGGAGTGGGCTAAACTAGGGAGCAGTTTATTTAATATTTGTTTTTTCTTCCCTAAATGTCTGTATATGGTCACATATTTGATATTTTTATACTTCGGAACCAAATGGGAGTGTTTACGACTACCAGGAAAAAAAAAGAATAACCACAAAATGATGTGAAACCATAGCAGAGACGTTCTAAGAAAATAAAATGTGAGCAAGTCTTGTGTATCTTTTTGGTGGAGTCTGAAGTGGTTGGGAAAAAAAAAGGAGTGATCAGAGGTCATGTGATTGCTCAGTTCTCGGGCTTGGAGCCAATGTGGGACAGCTGCAGCATCATACCTATGCTGCAGCACAGAGGTGAAAATGTTTTTGTTTTTTGTTAACCACAAACTTCTCCTTTAAGAGATTTTGTTGTAAATGTAAAAGTAAAATGTGCAGCACAAGGTGACACAATTTTATGTCATCATATAAAGTACAAAGAACAATCACTATCTTTTGCAGTAATCAACTTGTGACACTACTTGAAAGTAGTGACAATCCAGAAAATGTGGTGAAATGTAAGAAAATATGTACCCTATTTGGAGGCATCTCTCATCAAGTTTTGGCCATACAAATGAAAGTGGATTTATCTGATAGGATTTCTGCTGATACAATTCACAACACACAGCAGTCCTGACACTGACGCTGCAGGGGGTTCGTAAATCAAGTTTGATTCAGGTGCATTAGCCAAGCTGGGTGGAGGTTTTAGAACTTGAATAAAACCACAGGAACACATCAGAGAAGAATAAGATGAATTGGATGAACTATGTGTGAGTAAAGCTCTCACACTGTCTGTCAGCATTAAGCCACGGGAAACTGGCTTCTTCCAGGAGAAAAAGATTGATCAAAAGATATTCCTGCTATCATGCAAAGTAAGGTGAAAACCTTGGACAACAGCTGAATGGAATTTAATCATTGCTAAGCTCATCTACTCAGCAGAGTGTGGTAAGTGCTCTGGGCTCTCGATATTTCTCTATAATTTTCTTTATCAAACCTGTTTTTGGTGGCTCATCTGCTGCAAACGGTTTGCATGCAGTTCTTAAGATTGTAATTAGACTACCATATTTTTAAGCAAAAAATGGAGTATGGCTTCATTTAAAAGGCGTAATAATAAATAACAACTTACCATCATCCAGATTACTAAAGCAGAATAAGGAGAGGTGGGGACAAGGGAAATAGTTGCTGAGACTCACCCTGTATTGTACCCACCCAGGAAATTGATGGACTATCTCGGTACCGATAATAACAGAATACAGTATAATAAAAATTGTTTATTGAAAAAAAAACGACAAGTATACAAATGGCATAAGTTAAAATGAAAAAAAAAAACAGACTCTTGAGGATCACCCAAGAGACATCCGTAATTGTCAATGGATAGATTGGTCAATGTCTCAACCATATTTTTAACTTTCTGTACTATACTACCCATTAACAACACTTGTATTCAGTGTTGCCAATCTACCAGATTAAAATTTACTGACACAACACCCAAAATGTACTGGTACAGCCATGTTTTTACTGGCATTTTCAAAAGTTACAAAATTACAGTTGTGCACATTTCAGTATTTAGGCTACAAATAAGTACAATATGCAATTAGCAATCTGATTTAAGGTAGATATTAAGACAAAAAAAGTCTTATTTTATTTTCAATATAGTAAGTAAGTGGCTTAGGGACAGCAGTGGCATCACTAGGGTTGGTTTCACCTGGTGCAGTAAGACATGGTGTCAAACCCCCCCCATATTTAATTTTATCCCATATAACACTAGAACTCACCAGGAAATAACAAGCCAACGATCGCCAGCATTGGTGTCCATTTCTACAATGATTCCAAGCATCGGTGCAGTAGATGCAATAATAGCCCCTGGTATTGATGGTCAGTGGCAATAATGCTATTTTAAAGCCATGCAGCACAAGGAGTTAATTAACATTGTCATTGATCACTAATGCAGTAGTGGCCAGCGGCTGGGTTAATTAACCCCCTTGTGCTATATTAGTGGTCAGTGTTAATTACCCCTTTGAGCCATTGCTCACTTACCTAATCCCAGCAACATGCACGTTCTCTCGTGGTGTCTCTCTCTCTTCCTGTCCCGGCCTCTGAATGACATCATGTCAGAGGCGAGGACTAGAAATAATCTGTCAGGTGGAGTGGAAGTGTAATGGATATCTACTAATGCTGAGTGTAGGAGCGCAGAGATTGTTCCAGCACTTGGCACTTCACTGCAGCTCTGCAAAGGCACTGTGCAGTAATCTGTTACTGTGTTCTGATGTGCATGTTCTTCTACCATCAGGCACAGTTTAGCCTGCACTCCCCGCACTGTTATCTCTTCACGCTCCACCCCGTCCTGGCCTTGGTGTCACCTGGGTGCAACCCGCACCCCCTGTCCCCCACTAGCAACGCCACTGAGGGACAGGACTGTGCAGCAGCACAGATCACTGACACGTCCCCTCCTGAGTCACAGTGACATTCTCTTTCTCCATGCCAGGTGGTCCTCTCAGTCTCCTCCAGTCCAAACAGCACTGACAGTCCTGCTCCTGGCTTGCCTTGCTCACGTCCCACAGACCCGCACACAAGGCTGGCCGCTCTGCTCGTCTCCCTTGCACCATGGCATCATGACATGCTCAGGCACTGTCTCTGCCACACACTGTAGCAGGCACTTGGATGGTCCTGGCTGGCTCCAGACTCGAGCTGTGCATGCCCAGTTCCGGGCCAAGTATCACAGCCATATTTTTTACTGGCAACCTTTTTCTCTTACCAGCATTTACTGGCAGAAGAAAAGTGCCCATTTGTTACTGGCTGCCAGTAAAAATACTGATGGTTGGCAACACTGCTTGTATCTGAGAGAGAGAGAAAACTGCCAGTGGAAGGAGACAACATCTGGCATCTGGTGGCTGGTGACACGCTCAGGGCTCCCACTGATTTGGCATTATGGTGAGTTGAATGATTTCATTTTATATTACAATGTAATAATAGAAATAATGCACTTTAATCATCCTGACACAATAATAACCATGGTGCCGGGATGATTGAAGCGCTAAAACCAGGTGTTTGGAGTATCTTTATCTGCTGATTGTTAAACTTTCTAGAATACACATATTTAAATTGTTGTGTAGGATCTGGGCCTGCTGTGTGTGTGTGTTTCTCTCTCTCTCTCCCTCCCTCCCCCTCCATCCTTTGTTCATCTCAGATGCTAACCACACCACCGTAGAGCTACGCCCACTATTTTGCTGAAACCACGCTCATTTCCACCGAGTGGGAGGGGTCAAAAAAGAAGGTGTGGGGTTTGGCGCCCCCCATCCCAAAACTTCACCAGTCCCCACTGGTAGTGACCTGTGTATTTACATACTGCATAAAGTCATGCCACCGTTGGGGCATTTGGGGAAAAAAATGGTGGCTTGAATGGAAAATTGCAGCACTCAATTTCAGGAAAACTCTACACAAAAAGTTGTCAGGAACTAAACCTATTGTGAGCAACTGATCTTTACATTGCATGTAGTGGCAGAGATCGGTAATACAGAAGAACAGACACCCTTCTCGGAATTGGTACATTTTTGTGCCTTTGCATTAATCAGGACCCTAAAGCCTGAATGTTTTTCCACATGCACAAAATATAACTGGATATTAAAAAAAAAAAATACTATTGATCCAGGTACCTTCTGATTAGGGGATTAAGAAGGAAGATTTTATTTTTCTTGAAGCAAATTTGGCCATGTTTTACAAAGGTTTTTTGTTTCCTTCCATGTGTCTTTTTTTTTCCAACCTATGTAAGGGGTGTAATGTAAGTTCTGTTACTATGAAATTTAAGATGCAAACTGATTGGTCCATTAAGAGCAGGATGTTATGGGGGAGAACATACAGTATGTTGCAAATGATTTACTTCTTTGCTCATGCTCCAGCCCTTGTGAGATTTAGATTAGGCTTTCCAGCTTGTAGACCATGCAATTTGTTCCACATTTGGCATTGTTTGGCCATGACAAATGCATAATAAAATAACAAATTCGGTATATGATAAATTACTACTTAAGGTCACAAAGAAATGAATGATCACAGGCTTCAGAAAAGGATGTATTGAAAGAGCTGCTGATATACACAAAAACTAATTGTGTAGGCTATGTTTGGTATCTTTTGTCAAATTTAATGTCTTGCACTTTATAATACTGGAGGATGTACAACTGCCAGTTTCATAATTTCCCAATTCTAAAGCCCCTGCCAGTGCTGAGTTTACAAAACCTTCAGGGAGGTACTTCTCCCATAATTACTAAACAAGGTGGTGGTGGCTAAGGAGGTGGATTACCTTCCATACTCAATGCATGAAGAAATTATAGTGGTATTACTGAAGTAGGGGAAGGAACGGAACCAAGCCTATCACCCTATCTCTTCGCTAATAATTGGTTCAAAGATCTTGACTAAAGTTTTGGATACCTGTCTTTTCAAGGTCATAGCAAAACTCATCCACCGAGATTAATCGGAATTCATTACCAACAGATCTACCGCTATCAATCTCTGTAGGTAATATTTAAACTTACAGCTACCCAACCTCCAAAATTGGTAAAATAGCTATCCTCTTTCTAGAACCTCTGCAAAGGTTTTTAATAGCATTGAATTGTTATCTCTCTGGCATGTCCTTAAAACATTTAAACTGAGGGATGAATTCATCTCATGGATCAAACTTCTATACCGTGCCCTGACTGCAAGCCTTACAGTCAATAATGCCCTATCTGAACCATTTGTCTTTGGCAGAGGAACAAGGCAAGGCTCTCCATTTTCCCCACTCCTAATCGCCCTAGCTAATAGAGCCCTGGGTGATACAGGGGACCAGGGTCTTTCTCCAGCTCCATGTAAACCAGGAGGCTAAGGATGCTGGAGGTCTGGCAGGTTCTAACCCATTTATATACTATATAGCTGCCTGATTCTAGCACCTAATGTGGAGGATGTACAACTGCCAGTTTCATAATTTCCCAATTCTAAAGCCCCTGCCAGTGCTGAGTTTACAAAACCTTCAGGGAGGTACTTCTCCCATAATTACTAAACAAGGTGGTGGTGGCTAAGGAGGTGGATTACCTTCCATACTCAATGCATGAAGAAATTATAGTGGTATTACTGAAGTAGGGGAAGGAACGGAACCAAGCCTATCACCCTATCTCTTCGCTAATAATTGGTTCAAAGATCTTGACTAAAGTTTTGGATACCTGTCTTTTCAAGGTCATAGCAAAACTCATCCACCGAGATTAATCGGAATTCATTACCAACAGATCTACCGCTATCAATCTCTGTAGGTAATATTTAAACTTACAGCTACCCAACCTCCAAAATTGGTAAAATAGCTATCCTCTTTCTAGAACCTCTGCAAAGGTTTTTAATAGCATTGAATTGTTATCTCTCTGGCATGTCCTTAAAACATTTAAACTGAGGGATGAATTCATCTCATGGATCAAACTTCTATACCGTGCCCTGACTGCAAGCCTTACAGTCAATAATGCCCTATCTGAACCATTTGTCTTTGGCAGAGGAACAAGGCAAGGCTCTCCATTTTCCCCACTCCTAATCGCCCTAGCTAATAGAGCCCTGGGTGATACAGGGGACCAGGGTCTTTCTCCAGCTCCATGTAAACCAGGAGGCTAAGGATGCTGGAGGTCTGGCAGGTTCTAACCCATTTATATACTATATAGCTGCCTGATTCTAGCACCTAATGTCTTGGCGTGATACAGAACTTGTTGATCCCACTAAATTAATCCTTTCTGAATTATCTGGTGGAATGTCTAGAGGCGGGTGAATTTAGAACACATAGACAATGCCCCACCATTAACCCGATGGTCTTTACTAGGCCTCACTTATATTCCACAGTTGTATCATGGCCAGCTCTTCAAAAATATTCAAACCTTAAGGGAGGAGTTTGGCCAAGCTGTCCTCATGGGTGTATACTAAGATTACTATACTTAATCAGACGTTGTCGTTCACCTCTTAAAGGGGCCAAATCTCAGCCTTATGTCGTTTCCTATTATAGCAATCCTAAGTCAATGTCACTGAAATGTAGGACACATTGGCAAACTGAAGTAGGCCACATTTCCGATGAGAAATGGTCCACTTTTCCTTACCAATGTACTACTGGTATCCCTCTCTGCGACTCAAAATCTCATCTAGTTTTTTATTGTCCATTGATCTTACCACACTACTCAGAAATTATACACAAAGCATAGGAGAGACCCCCCACTATGTCCAAGATGTGAAATTGACAATGGTACTTTAATGCATATGCTTTAGAACTGTCTAAAACTTGTTCAGTATTGGACTGAGGTCTTGGACACCATTAAGGGAGTGTATGACCCTAAGACATGTTTATTTGGTAGGTTGATGAGCTTTTTACTGCATATACACATACTGCAATTATCCATTTGCTGTTTGTTGCGCGGAAACATATTGCACAGAGACAGATATTCCCAACCCCACCAACTTGTATGCCCCATAGGTGAAAGCATTCAATGATGTTTTACATTTTGAACGTCTTGTCTCAACATAATAGTTGACCTGCCAGATTCACTAAAATCTAGGATAACTGTCTGGGCACCCCTGGCTTAGCTCCTTTCCAACTTGTCAGGGCAGGCTTTTGAGCAGAGGAAATTCATCTGGTCTAGTGTGACTCTGCCTTCCCTTTCACTTGACGCTTCCACACTTCATTGTAAATAATCACACGGACTTGAGGTTATTGTTATGACAATACTTTATTATGACTATTGATCACTTTCATTACACTGTTTTTTTCCTAATAAAAATTATCCGATCAACCACCTTCTGCCCAGCCTATAGCAAAATGATGGCCGGGTGGTGGTTCAGTTATCCTGACTGGGTGTCATATGATGTCCAGCAGGATAACAGGCGCCCATCACGGCGATCAATGGTGTGGTGTGTCAGTCTGAGACACCGCTACATGGATCTCAGTAAAGAGCCTCTGACGGAGGCTCTTTACCACGTGATCAACAGTGTCCAAACACGGCTGATCACGATGTAAACAGGAAGAGCTGTTGATCGTTTTTTTCCTCACTCGCATCTGACAGACGCGAGTAGCCAATTGGCTGCTCTCCTGACAGGGGGTCTGTGCTGATCAGTGAAGCCCCCCCCCTGGATGCCTGCCCAGGACCACCAGGGATGGCCACCCACATGGACCACCAGGTATGCCACCCTAGACCACCAGGGATATACCAATCAGTGCCCAGGCAGCTGCCCATCCGTGCCACCCATAAGTACCCATCAGTGCCCACCAGTGCAACCAATGAGTGCCCAGTGCCGCCCATCAGTGCTGCATATTAGTGCTGCCTTCCAGTGCCCATGGTCAGTGCCACCATTTCAGTGCCCATCATCGAGGGGGGAAACTTACTTACAACATTTTATAACAAAAAGAAAAACATATTTTTTCCAAAATTTTCAGTCTCTTTTTTTATTTGTTAAGCAAGAATTTAAACCGCAGAGATGATCAAATACCACCAAAAGAAAACTCTATTTGTGGGAACAAAATTATAAAAATTCTGTTTGGGTACAATGTAGCATGACGCACAATTGTCATTCAAAGTGCGACAGCTCTGAAAGCTGAAAATTGGCTTGGACAGGAAGGGGGTTATGGGCCAGATTCACGTAGAATTGCGGCGGCGTAACGGATCGTAGATACGTTATACCGCCGCAAGTTTTCAGCGCAAGTGCCTGATTCACCAAGCACTTGCGTGAAAACTTACGCTGGCAGCCTCCGGCATAAGCCCGCGTAATTCAAAGGGGCGTGTGCCATTTAAATTAGGCGCGCTCCCACGCTGGACCTACTGTGCATACTCCCTTTTGAATTTCCCGCCGTGCTTTGCGCGAAGTGGCGTCTTTTTTTTCAAACGGCGACGACGTGCGTAGGGTGGGGACAAGGGAAATAGTTGCTGAGACTCACCCTGTATTGTACCCACCCAGGAAATTGATGGACTATCTCGGTACCGATAATAACAGAATACAGTATAATAAAAATTGTTTATTGAAAAAAAAACGACAAGTATACAAATGGCATAAGTTAAAATGAAAAAAAAAAACAGACTCTTGAGGATCACCCAAGAGACATCCGTAATTGTCAATGGATAGATTGGTCAATGTCTCAACCATATTTTTAACTTTCTGTACTATACTACCCATTAACAACACTTGTATTCAGTGTTGCCAATCTACCAGATTAAAATTTACTGACACAACACCCAAAATGTACTGGTACAGCCATGTTTTTACTGGCATTTTCAAAAGTTACAAAATTACAGTTGTGCACATTTCAGTATTTAGGCTACAAATAAGTACAATATGCAATTAGCAATCTGATTTAAGGTAGATATTAAGACAAAAAAAGTCTTATTTTATTTTCAATATAGTAAGTAAGTGGCTTAGGGACAGCAGTGGCATCACTAGGGTTGGTTTCACCTGGTGCAGTAAGACATGGTGTCAAACCCCCCCCATATTTAATTTTATCCCATATAACACTAGAACTCACCAGGAAATAACAAGCCAACGATCGCCAGCATTGGTGTCCATTTCTACAATGATTCCAAGCATCGGTGCAGTAGATGCAATAATAGCCCCTGGTATTGATGGTCAGTGGCAATAATGCTATTTTAAAGCCATGCAGCACAAGGAGTTAATTAACATTGTCATTGATCACTAATGCAGTAGTGGCCAGCGGCTGGGTTAATTAACCCCCTTGTGCTATATTAGTGGTCAGTGTTAATTACCCCTTTGAGCCATTGCTCACTTACCTAATCCCAGCAACATGCACGTTCTCTCGTGGTGTCTCTCTCTCTTCCTGTCCCGGCCTCTGAATGACATCATGTCAGAGGCGAGGACTAGAAATAATCTGTCAGGTGGAGTGGAAGTGTAATGGATATCTACTAATGCTGAGTGTAGGAGCGCAGAGATTGTTCCAGCACTTGGCACTTCACTGCAGCTCTGCAAAGGCACTGTGCAGTAATCTGTTACTGTGTTCTGATGTGCATGTTCTTCTACCATCAGGCACAGTTTAGCCTGCACTCCCCGCACTGTTATCTCTTCACGCTCCACCCCGTCCTGGCCTTGGTGTCACCTGGGTGCAACCCGCACCCCCTGTCCCCCACTAGCAACGCCACTGAGGGACAGGACTGTGCAGCAGCACAGATCACTGACACGTCCCCTCCTGAGTCACAGTGACATTCTCTTTCTCCATGCCAGGTGGTCCTCTCAGTCTCCTCCAGTCCAAACAGCACTGACAGTCCTGCTCCTGGCTTGCCTTGCTCACGTCCCACAGACCCGCACACAAGGCTGGCCGCTCTGCTCGTCTCCCTTGCACCATGGCATCATGACATGCTCAGGCACTGTCTCTGCCACACACTGTAGCAGGCACTTGGATGGTCCTGGCTGGCTCCAGACTCGAGCTGTGCATGCCCAGTTCCGGGCCAAGTATCACAGCCATATTTTTTACTGGCAACCTTTTTCTCTTACCAGCATTTACTGGCAGAAGAAAAGTGCCCATTTGTTACTGGCTGCCAGTAAAAATACTGATGGTTGGCAACACTGCTTGTATCTGAGAGAGAGAGAAAACTGCCAGTGGAAGGAGACAACATCTGGCATCTGGTGGCTGGTGACACGCTCAGGGCTCCCACTGATTTGGCATTATGGTGAGTTGAATGATTTCATTTTATATTACAATGTAATAATAGAAATAATGCACTTTAATCATCCTGACACAATAATAACCATGGTGCCGGGATGATTGAAGCGCTAAAACCAGGTGTTTGGAGTATCTTTATCTGCTGATTGTTAAACTTTCTAGAATACACATATTTAAATTGTTGTGTAGGATCTGGGCCTGCTGTGTGTGTGTGTTTCTCTCTCTCTCTCCCTCCCTCCCCCTCCATCCTTTGTTCATCTCAGATGCTAACCACACCACCGTAGAGCTACGCCCACTATTTTGCTGAAACCACGCTCATTTCCACCGAGTGGGAGGGGTCAAAAAAGAAGGTGTGGGGTTTGGCGCCCCCCATCCCAAAACTTCACCAGTCCCCACTGGTAGTGACCTGTGTATTTACATACTGCATAAAGTCATGCCACCGTTGGGGCATTTGGGGAAAAAAATGGTGGCTTGAATGGAAAATTGCAGCACTCAATTTCAGGAAAACTCTACACAAAAAGTTGTCAGGAACTAAACCTATTGTGAGCAACTGATCTTTACATTGCATGTAGTGGCAGAGATCGGTAATACAGAAGAACAGACACCCTTCTCGGAATTGGTACATTTTTGTGCCTTTGCATTAATCAGGACCCTAAAGCCTGAATGTTTTTCCACATGCACAAAATATAACTGGATATTAAAAAAAAAAAATACTATTGATCCAGGTACCTTCTGATTAGGGGATTAAGAAGGAAGATTTTATTTTTCTTGAAGCAAATTTGGCCATGTTTTACAAAGGTTTTTTGTTTCCTTCCATGTGTCTTTTTTTTTCCAACCTATGTAAGGGGTGTAATGTAAGTTCTGTTACTATGAAATTTAAGATGCAAACTGATTGGTCCATTAAGAGCAGGATGTTATGGGGGAGAACATACAGTATGTTGCAAATGATTTACTTCTTTGCTCATGCTCCAGCCCTTGTGAGATTTAGATTAGGCTTTCCAGCTTGTAGACCATGCAATTTGTTCCACATTTGGCATTGTTTGGCCATGACAAATGCATAATAAAATAACAAATTCGGTATATGATAAATTACTACTTAAGGTCACAAAGAAATGAATGATCACAGGCTTCAGAAAAGGATGTATTGAAAGAGCTGCTGATATACACAAAAACTAATTGTGTAGGCTATGTTTGGTATCTTTTGTCAAATTTAATGTCTTGCACTTTATAATACTGGAGGATGTACAACTGCCAGTTTCATAATTTCCCAATTCTAAAGCCCCTGCCAGTGCTGAGTTTACAAAACCTTCAGGGAGGTACTTCTCCCATAATTACTAAACAAGGTGGTGGTGGCTAAGGAGGTGGATTACCTTCCATACTCAATGCATGAAGAAATTATAGTGGTATTACTGAAGTAGGGGAAGGAACGGAACCAAGCCTATCACCCTATCTCTTCGCTAATAATTGGTTCAAAGATCTTGACTAAAGTTTTGGATACCTGTCTTTTCAAGGTCATAGCAAAACTCATCCACCGAGATTAATCGGAATTCATTACCAACAGATCTACCGCTATCAATCTCTGTAGGTAATATTTAAACTTACAGCTACCCAACCTCCAAAATTGGTAAAATAGCTATCCTCTTTCTAGAACCTCTGCAAAGGTTTTTAATAGCATTGAATTGTTATCTCTCTGGCATGTCCTTAAAACATTTAAACTGAGGGATGAATTCATCTCATGGATCAAACTTCTATACCGTGCCCTGACTGCAAGCCTTACAGTCAATAATGCCCTATCTGAACCATTTGTCTTTGGCAGAGGAACAAGGCAAGGCTCTCCATTTTCCCCACTCCTAATCGCCCTAGCTAATAGAGCCCTGGGTGATACAGGGGACCAGGGTCTTTCTCCAGCTCCATGTAAACCAGGAGGCTAAGGATGCTGGAGGTCTGGCAGGTTCTAACCCATTTATATACTATATAGCTGCCTGATTCTAGCACCTAATGTGGAGGATGTACAACTGCCAGTTTCATAATTTCCCAATTCTAAAGCCCCTGCCAGTGCTGAGTTTACAAAACCTTCAGGGAGGTACTTCTCCCATAATTACTAAACAAGGTGGTGGTGGCTAAGGAGGTGGATTACCTTCCATACTCAATGCATGAAGAAATTATAGTGGTATTACTGAAGTAGGGGAAGGAACGGAACCAAGCCTATCACCCTATCTCTTCGCTAATAATTGGTTCAAAGATCTTGACTAAAGTTTTGGATACCTGTCTTTTCAAGGTCATAGCAAAACTCATCCACCGAGATTAATCGGAATTCATTACCAACAGATCTACCGCTATCAATCTCTGTAGGTAATATTTAAACTTACAGCTACCCAACCTCCAAAATTGGTAAAATAGCTATCCTCTTTCTAGAACCTCTGCAAAGGTTTTTAATAGCATTGAATTGTTATCTCTCTGGCATGTCCTTAAAACATTTAAACTGAGGGATGAATTCATCTCATGGATCAAACTTCTATACCGTGCCCTGACTGCAAGCCTTACAGTCAATAATGCCCTATCTGAACCATTTGTCTTTGGCAGAGGAACAAGGCAAGGCTCTCCATTTTCCCCACTCCTAATCGCCCTAGCTAATAGAGCCCTGGGTGATACAGGGGACCAGGGTCTTTCTCCAGCTCCATGTAAACCAGGAGGCTAAGGATGCTGGAGGTCTGGCAGGTTCTAACCCATTTATATACTATATAGCTGCCTGATTCTAGCACCTAATGTCTTGGCGTGATACAGAACTTGTTGATCCCACTAAATTAATCCTTTCTGAATTATCTGGTGGAATGTCTAGAGGCGGGTGAATTTAGAACACATAGACAATGCCCCACCATTAACCCGATGGTCTTTACTAGGCCTCACTTATATTCCACAGTTGTATCATGGCCAGCTCTTCAAAAATATTCAAACCTTAAGGGAGGAGTTTGGCCAAGCTGTCCTCATGGGTGTATACTAAGATTACTATACTTAATCAGACGTTGTCGTTCACCTCTTAAAGGGGCCAAATCTCAGCCTTATGTCGTTTCCTATTATAGCAATCCTAAGTCAATGTCACTGAAATGTAGGACACATTGGCAAACTGAAGTAGGCCACATTTCCGATGAGAAATGGTCCACTTTTCCTTACCAATGTACTACTGGTATCCCTCTCTGCGACTCAAAATCTCATCTAGTTTTTTATTGTCCATTGATCTTACCACACTACTCAGAAATTATACACAAAGCATAGGAGAGACCCCCCACTATGTCCAAGATGTGAAATTGACAATGGTACTTTAATGCATATGCTTTAGAACTGTCTAAAACTTGTTCAGTATTGGACTGAGGTCTTGGACACCATTAAGGGAGTGTATGACCCTAAGACATGTTTATTTGGTAGGTTGATGAGCTTTTTACTGCATATACACATACTGCAATTATCCATTTGCTGTTTGTTGCGCGGAAACATATTGCACAGAGACAGATATTCCCAACCCCACCAACTTGTATGCCCCATAGGTGAAAGCATTCAATGATGTTTTACATTTTGAACGTCTTGTCTCAACATAATAGTTGACCTGCCAGATTCACTAAAATCTAGGATAACTGTCTGGGCACCCCTGGCTTAGCTCCTTTCCAACTTGTCAGGGCAGGCTTTTGAGCAGAGGAAATTCATCTGGTCTAGTGTGACTCTGCCTTCCCTTTCACTTGACGCTTCCACACTTCATTGTAAATAATCACACGGACTTGAGGTTATTGTTATGACAATACTTTATTATGACTATTGATCACTTTCATTACACTGTTTTTTTCCTAATAAAAATTATCCGATCAACCACCTTCTGCCCAGCCTATAGCAAAATGATGGCCGGGTGGTGGTTCAGTTATCCTGACTGGGTGTCATATGATGTCCAGCAGGATAACAGGCGCCCATCACGGCGATCAATGGTGTGGTGTGTCAGTCTGAGACACCGCTACATGGATCTCAGTAAAGAGCCTCTGACGGAGGCTCTTTACCACGTGATCAACAGTGTCCAAACACGGCTGATCACGATGTAAACAGGAAGAGCTGTTGATCGTTTTTTCCTCACTCGCATCTGACAGACGCGAGTAGCCAATTGGCTGCTCTCCTGACAGGGGGTCTGTGCTGATCAGTGAAGCCCCCCCCCTGGATGCCTGCCCAGGACCACCAGGGATGGCCACCCACATGGACCACCAGGTATGCCACCCTAGACCACCAGGGATATACCAATCAGTGCCCAGGCAGCTGCCCATCCGTGCCACCCATAAGTACCCATCAGTGCCCACCAGTGCAACCAATGAGTGCCCAGTGCCGCCCATCAGTGCTGCATATTAGTGCTGCCTTCCAGTGCCCATGGTCAGTGCCACCATTTCAGTGCCCATCATCGAGGGGGGAAACTTACTTACAACATTTTATAACAAAAAGAAAAACATATTTTTTCCAAAATTTTCAGTCTCTTTTTTTATTTGTTAAGCAAGAATTTAAACCGCAGAGATGATCAAATACCACCAAAAGAAAACTCTATTTGTGGGAACAAAATTATAAAAATTCTGTTTGGGTACAATGTAGCATGACGCACAATTGTCATTCAAAGTGCGACAGCTCTGAAAGCTGAAAATTGGCTTGGACAGGAAGGGGGTTATGGGCCAGATTCACGTAGAATTGCGGCGGCGTAACGGATCGTAGATACGTTATACCGCCGCAAGTTTTCAGCGCAAGTGCCTGATTCACCAAGCACTTGCGTGAAAACTTACGCTGGCAGCCTCCGGCATAAGCCCGCGTAATTCAAAGGGGCGTGTGCCATTTAAATTAGGCGCGCTCCCACGCTGGACCTACTGTGCATACTCCCTTTTGAATTTCCCGCCGTGCTTTGCGCGAAGTGGCGTCTTTTTTTTCAAACGGCGACGACGTGCGTAGGGTGGGGACAAGGGAAATAGTTGCTGAGACTCACCCTGTATTGTACCCACCCAGGAAATTGATGGACTATCTCGGTACCGATAATAACAGAATACAGTATAATAAAAATTGTTTATTGAAAAAAAAACGACAAGTATACAAATGGCATAAGTTAAAATGAAAAAAAAAAACAGACTCTTGAGGATCACCCAAGAGACATCCGTAATTGTCAATGGATAGATTGGTCAATGTCTCAACCATATTTTTAACTTTCTGTACTATACTACCCATTAACAACACTTGTATTCAGTGTTGCCAATCTACCAGATTAAAATTTACTGACACAACACCCAAAATGTACTGGTACAGCCATGTTTTTACTGGCATTTTCAAAAGTTACAAAATTACAGTTGTGCACATTTCAGTATTTAGGCTACAAATAAGTACAATATGCAATTAGCAATCTGATTTAAGGTAGATATTAAGACAAAAAAAGTCTTATTTTATTTTCAATATAGTAAGTAAGTGGCTTAGGGACAGCAGTGGCATCACTAGGGTTGGTTTCACCTGGTGCAGTAAGACATGGTGTCAAACCCCCCCCATATTTAATTTTATCCCATATAACACTAGAACTCACCAGGAAATAACAAGCCAACGATCGCCAGCATTGGTGTCCATTTCTACAATGATTCCAAGCATCGGTGCAGTAGATGCAATAATAGCCCCTGGTATTGATGGTCAGTGGCAATAATGCTATTTTAAAGCCATGCAGCACAAGGAGTTAATTAACATTGTCATTGATCACTAATGCAGTAGTGGCCAGCGGCTGGGTTAATTAACCCCCTTGTGCTATATTAGTGGTCAGTGTTAATTACCCCTTTGAGCCATTGCTCACTTACCTAATCCCAGCAACATGCACGTTCTCTCGTGGTGTCTCTCTCTCTTCCTGTCCCGGCCTCTGAATGACATCATGTCAGAGGCGAGGACTAGAAATAATCTGTCAGGTGGAGTGGAAGTGTAATGGATATCTACTAATGCTGAGTGTAGGAGCGCAGAGATTGTTCCAGCACTTGGCACTTCACTGCAGCTCTGCAAAGGCACTGTGCAGTAATCTGTTACTGTGTTCTGATGTGCATGTTCTTCTACCATCAGGCACAGTTTAGCCTGCACTCCCCGCACTGTTATCTCTTCACGCTCCACCCCGTCCTGGCCTTGGTGTCACCTGGGTGCAACCCGCACCCCCTGTCCCCCACTAGCAACGCCACTGAGGGACAGGACTGTGCAGCAGCACAGATCACTGACACGTCCCCTCCTGAGTCACAGTGACATTCTCTTTCTCCATGCCAGGTGGTCCTCTCAGTCTCCTCCAGTCCAAACAGCACTGACAGTCCTGCTCCTGGCTTGCCTTGCTCACGTCCCACAGACCCGCACACAAGGCTGGCCGCTCTGCTCGTCTCCCTTGCACCATGGCATCATGACATGCTCAGGCACTGTCTCTGCCACACACTGTAGCAGGCACTTGGATGGTCCTGGCTGGCTCCAGACTCGAGCTGTGCATGCCCAGTTCCGGGCCAAGTATCACAGCCATATTTTTTACTGGCAACCTTTTTCTCTTACCAGCATTTACTGGCAGAAGAAAAGTGCCCATTTGTTACTGGCTGCCAGTAAAAATACTGATGGTTGGCAACACTGCTTGTATCTGAGAGAGAGAGAAAACTGCCAGTGGAAGGAGACAACATCTGGCATCTGGTGGCTGGTGACACGCTCAGGGCTCCCACTGATTTGGCATTATGGTGAGTTGAATGATTTCATTTTATATTACAATGTAATAATAGAAATAATGCACTTTAATCATCCTGACACAATAATAACCATGGTGCCGGGATGATTGAAGCGCTAAAACCAGGTGTTTGGAGTATCTTTATCTGCTGATTGTTAAACTTTCTAGAATACACATATTTAAATTGTTGTGTAGGATCTGGGCCTGCTGTGTGTGTGTGTTTCTCTCTCTCTCTCCCTCCCTCCCCCTCCATCCTTTGTTCATCTCAGATGCTAACCACACCACCGTAGAGCTACGCCCACTATTTTGCTGAAACCACGCTCATTTCCACCGAGTGGGAGGGGTCAAAAAAGAAGGTGTGGGGTTTGGCGCCCCCCATCCCAAAACTTCACCAGTCCCCACTGGTAGTGACCTGTGTATTTACATACTGCATAAAGTCATGCCACCGTTGGGGCATTTGGGGAAAAAAATGGTGGCTTGAATGGAAAATTGCAGCACTCAATTTCAGGAAAACTCTACACAAAAAGTTGTCAGGAACTAAACCTATTGTGAGCAACTGATCTTTACATTGCATGTAGTGGCAGAGATCGGTAATACAGAAGAACAGACACCCTTCTCGGAATTGGTACATTTTTGTGCCTTTGCATTAATCAGGACCCTAAAGCCTGAATGTTTTTCCACATGCACAAAATATAACTGGATATTAAAAAAAAAAAATACTATTGATCCAGGTACCTTCTGATTAGGGGATTAAGAAGGAAGATTTTATTTTTCTTGAAGCAAATTTGGCCATGTTTTACAAAGGTTTTTTGTTTCCTTCCATGTGTCTTTTTTTTTCCAACCTATGTAAGGGGTGTAATGTAAGTTCTGTTACTATGAAATTTAAGATGCAAACTGATTGGTCCATTAAGAGCAGGATGTTATGGGGGAGAACATACAGTATGTTGCAAATGATTTACTTCTTTGCTCATGCTCCAGCCCTTGTGAGATTTAGATTAGGCTTTCCAGCTTGTAGACCATGCAATTTGTTCCACATTTGGCATTGTTTGGCCATGACAAATGCATAATAAAATAACAAATTCGGTATATGATAAATTACTACTTAAGGTCACAAAGAAATGAATGATCACAGGCTTCAGAAAAGGATGTATTGAAAGAGCTGCTGATATACACAAAAACTAATTGTGTAGGCTATGTTTGGTATCTTTTGTCAAATTTAATGTCTTGCACTTTATAATACTGGAGGATGTACAACTGCCAGTTTCATAATTTCCCAATTCTAAAGCCCCTGCCAGTGCTGAGTTTACAAAACCTTCAGGGAGGTACTTCTCCCATAATTACTAAACAAGGTGGTGGTGGCTAAGGAGGTGGATTACCTTCCATACTCAATGCATGAAGAAATTATAGTGGTATTACTGAAGTAGGGGAAGGAACGGAACCAAGCCTATCACCCTATCTCTTCGCTAATAATTGGTTCAAAGATCTTGACTAAAGTTTTGGATACCTGTCTTTTCAAGGTCATAGCAAAACTCATCCACCGAGATTAATCGGAATTCATTACCAACAGATCTACCGCTATCAATCTCTGTAGGTAATATTTAAACTTACAGCTACCCAACCTCCAAAATTGGTAAAATAGCTATCCTCTTTCTAGAACCTCTGCAAAGGTTTTTAATAGCATTGAATTGTTATCTCTCTGGCATGTCCTTAAAACATTTAAACTGAGGGATGAATTCATCTCATGGATCAAACTTCTATACCGTGCCCTGACTGCAAGCCTTACAGTCAATAATGCCCTATCTGAACCATTTGTCTTTGGCAGAGGAACAAGGCAAGGCTCTCCATTTTCCCCACTCCTAATCGCCCTAGCTAATAGAGCCCTGGGTGATACAGGGGACCAGGGTCTTTCTCCAGCTCCATGTAAACCAGGAGGCTAAGGATGCTGGAGGTCTGGCAGGTTCTAACCCATTTATATACTATATAGCTGCCTGATTCTAGCACCTAATGTCTTGGCGTGATACAGAACTTGTTGATCCCACTAAATTAATCCTTTCTGAATTATCTGGTGGAATGTCTAGAGGCGGGTGAATTTAGAACACATAGACAATGCCCCACCATTAACCCGATGGTCTTTACTAGGCCTCACTTATATTCCACAGTTGTATCATGGCCAGCTCTTCAAAAATATTCAAACCTTAAGGGAGGAGTTTGGCCAAGCTGTCCTCATGGGTGTATACTAAGATTACTATACTTAATCAGACGTTGTCGTTCACCTCTTAAAGGGGCCAAATCTCAGCCTTATGTCGTTTCCTATTATAGCAATCCTAAGTCAATGTCACTGAAATGTAGGACACATTGGCAAACTGAAGTAGGCCACATTTCCGATGAGAAATGGTCCACTTTTCCTTACCAATGTACTACTGGTATCCCTCTCTGCGACTCAAAATCTCATCTAGTTTTTTATTGTCCATTGATCTTACCACACTACTCAGAAATTATACACAAAGCATAGGAGAGACCCCCCACTATGTCCAAGATGTGAAATTGACAATGGTACTTTAATGCATATGCTTTAGAACTGTCTAAAACTTGTTCAGTATTGGACTGAGGTCTTGGACACCATTAAGGGAGTGTATGACCCTAAGACATGTTTATTTGGTAGGTTGATGAGCTTTTTACTGCATATACACATACTGCAATTATCCATTTGCTGTTTGTTGCGCGGAAACATATTGCACAGAGACAGATATTCCCAACCCCACCAACTTGTATGCCCCATAGGTGAAAGCATTCAATGATGTTTTACATTTTGAACGTCTTGTCTCAACATAATAGTTGACCTGCCAGATTCACTAAAATCTAGGATAACTGTCTGGGCACCCCTGGCTTAGCTCCTTTCCAACTTGTCAGGGCAGGCTTTTGAGCAGAGGAAATTCATCTGGTCTAGTGTGACTCTGCCTTCCCTTTCACTTGACGCTTCCACACTTCATTGTAAATAATCACACGGACTTGAGGTTATTGTTATGACAATACTTTATTATGACTATTGATCACTTTCATTACACTGTTTTTTTCCTAATAAAAATTATCCGATCAACCACCTTCTGCCCAGCCTATAGCAAAATGATGGCCGGGTGGTGGTTCAGTTATCCTGACTGGGTGTCATATGATGTCCAGCAGGATAACAGGCGCCCATCACGGCGATCAATGGTGTGGTGTGTCAGTCTGAGACACCGCTACATGGATCTCAGTAAAGAGCCTCTGACGGAGGCTCTTTACCACGTGATCAACAGTGTCCAAACACGGCTGATCACGATGTAAACAGGAAGAGCTGTTGATCGTTTTTTCCTCACTCGCATCTGACAGACGCGAGTAGCCAATTGGCTGCTCTCCTGACAGGGGGTCTGTGCTGATCAGTGAAGCCCCCCCCCTGGATGCCTGCCCAGGACCACCAGGGATGGCCACCCACATGGACCACCAGGTATGCCACCCTAGACCACCAGGGATATACCAATCAGTGCCCAGGCAGCTGCCCATCCGTGCCACCCATAAGTACCCATCAGTGCCCACCAGTGCAACCAATGAGTGCCCAGTGCCGCCCATCAGTGCTGCATATTAGTGCTGCCTTCCAGTGCCCATGGTCAGTGCCACCATTTCAGTGCCCATCATCGAGGGGGGAAACTTACTTACAACATTTTATAACAAAAAGAAAAACATATTTTTTCCAAAATTTTCAGTCTCTTTTTTTATTTGTTAAGCAAGAATTTAAACCGCAGAGATGATCAAATACCACCAAAAGAAAACTCTATTTGTGGGAACAAAATTATAAAAATTCTGTTTGGGTACAATGTAGCATGACGCACAATTGTCATTCAAAGTGCGACAGCTCTGAAAGCTGAAAATTGGCTTGGACAGGAAGGGGGTTATGGGCCAGATTCACGTAGAATTGCGGCGGCGTAACGGATCGTAGATACGTTATACCGCCGCAAGTTTTCAGCGCAAGTGCCTGATTCACCAAGCACTTGCGTGAAAACTTACGCTGGCAGCCTCCGGCATAAGCCCGCGTAATTCAAAGGGGCGTGTGCCATTTAAATTAGGCGCGCTCCCACGCTGGACCTACTGTGCATACTCCCTTTTGAATTTCCCGCCGTGCTTTGCGCGAAGTGGCGTCTTTTTTTTCAAACGGCGACGACGTGCGTAGGGTACTTTCGTATTCCCGGACGTTTTACACAAGACACATTTTTTTTTACATTTCGACGCGGGAACGACGGCCATACTTTAAACAGCACATACGTGTGCTGTCTAAAGTAAGGGCAGGTCAAATGACAACTAACTTTGCGACGGGAAACTAGACTAGCAGCGACGTAGCGAACGCAAAAAAACCGTCGTGGATCACCGTAACTACTAGTTTGCATACCAGACGCTGGTTTATGACGCAAACTCCCCCCAGCGGCGGCCGCGGTATTGCATCCTAAGATCCGACAGTGTAAAACAATTACACCTGTCAGATCTAAGAGATATCTATGCGTAACTGATTCTATGAATCTAGAATGTGAAAGGATAGGAATAGTGGCGCTGCCTAAGTGTATTGCTACACCTAAAGGTCCCGGTGTGGGTCTACCTAGACCAAATGTGGTACACGTGTGCTCCACTTAGTGCAGTATGGACTGAACTGACTAAGGTCTATGTTGGTAGGAGTTCCACAGAGTCGGAGGACTGAGGGAGCATGAGCTGAATGGCCAACAGCTACACTTAGAGTGCTAGGGAAAGGGTGTAACTGGGTGTAAACCCAACAACTGTGCACTGGAAGTGTGCTGCTGATCAGTGAGATGTCTGGGCTAGTATACCTCTGTATTGTGAACACTAACACAGTATGCAGACATCAGTGAATAAACACACACAGATTGCAATAGGTGCTAATGAACAAAAGCAAATAATGTGAGCCCTATATTGGTCCAGCAAACATTGTATGTGCAAATAATCACTGTAAATAACTAAAAAAAACACAATCTAGCAGTAGCCAAAGACAATTGCATAAATAACACATGCATAAATGTTGTGTAATCAACCAACAACACCGGTCCACCCTGTGGTCTACACAGGACAATGCTGGATGGAAATATAAGCGGCTGGCTGGCAGCCTATGTAAGCCAATGGTATACAATGTCTATAAATATCCGAGAGGAGATAATATTAGAATGTGGAGATCTTGATGGAGTCCAGTAAAGGGATCTGGATGGTGGAAAAGGGGTTCTCCTATAACACACTCCGACGTGCTCCCGGTGCTCCCCTCCAGGTTCCCCACTCACCAGAAAGAGGTCCCCTCTTGGGGTAACAGGCACGTATTTAGACGTTCCTCTGCTCCAATTTTTCTCCTTCCTTCCGATGGATTTCGTGTGTGTGTTATAGGAGCACCCCTTTTCCACCATCCAGATCCCTTTACTGGACTCCATCAAGATCTCCACATTCTAATATTATCTCCTCTCGGATATTTATAGACATTGTATACCATTGGCTTACATAGGCTGCCAGCCAGCCGCTTATATTTCCATCCAGCATTGTCCTGTGTAGACCACAGGGTGGACCGGTGTTGTTGGTTGATTACACAACATTTATGCATGTGTTATTTATGCAATTGTCTTTGGCTACTGCTAGATTGTGTTTTTTTTAGTTATTTACAGTGATTATTTGCACATACAATGTTTGCTGGACCAATATAGGGCTCACATTATTTGCTTTTGTTCATTAGCACCTATTGCAATCTGTGTGTGTTTATTCACTGATGTCTGCATACTGTGTTAGTGTTCACAATACAGAGGTATACTAGCCCAGACATCTCACTGATCAGCAGCACACTTCCAGTGCACAGTTGTTGGGTTTACACCCAGTTACACCCTTTCCCTAGCACTCTAAGTGTAGCTGTTGGCCATTCAGCTCATGCTCCCTCAGTCCTCCGACTCTGTGGGACTCCTACCAACATAGACCTTAGTCAGTTCAGTCCATACTGCACTAAGTGGAGCACACGTGTACCACATTTGGTCTAGGTAGACCCACACCGGGACCTTTAGGTGTAGCAATACACTTAGGCAGCGCCACTATTCCTATCCTTTCACATTCTATATTCATTCTGCCCTCTAGGGGACAGTCTTTCAGGAAGGCAGCAGCCTCTTAACCTCAGATATCCCAGCGCAGGTTTCTTTACACGATGATTCTATGAATCAGTCGCATAGATACTCTGAGAGATACGACGGAGTATCTGAGATACTCCGTCGTATCTCCGCTGTGAATCTGGCCCTAAGTTCCTGGTATTCCAGTGCAACTAAGCAAGCACTGCCAAGCTTCAACTGTATACTCCGAGCTGTAAATATGCTCATCGAAATGCGGGAATTTAGCAGTAAAAATCAGCTGGTCACAGCTTCTTCCTCCCTGAAGCACTGATAGCTTGTCAGATTCGAAAATCTTTGCACACATGACATGAGCACAAACGCTCACTGCTGTTTGCCTGGTGCTTGCCATGAAAAGACTAAACAGTGACACACAGAAAAAAAAAAACGTGGTCAGGCAACCGATAGTCAAGGGGTGAACACCATTCTATCAAAAGGATTGTCATATACATCAGGACTCCATTCTATAAACCTCCAATATCCGATTCTATAAAAAAAGTGGTCCTTATTGTCAGTGTGCTGCCAAGGACAGTAAACATACAACATGAATACCCTTATGTAATAGACTCATAAGTAGGCTTTGTCTGCTGTGACATTTAATTTTCCTCACAAGCAAGATTATAAATAAAAAAAAGAGATGTAACACGTTCTACTACATTTTGTTTAGGGGGCTCATAAGATAATTGGAAACATTTTGGAAGGTTTATTGTGTTAATGTTTTGGCAGACACAAAGGACTCCAGAGGCTAGAGGTCAAAGATCTACACAGTTAGGAAGGTCAAGGTCAAGGTCAACTACAGCCATCTTCTACCCTGTGTGATATTTGATTAATGTTTTTCGCTTGCCTGGAGTCCTGGATTGGTTCGTTTTGGGATTGAGAGGGTACAACATTTAGGCTGGGTTCAAACTGGAGAGTGAAGCAGGTCACAGCAGGGTGTCCAGTGCGTCTACATTCACCACTCCAGGTCTGATTTGAGCCTGAATTCGGACCTGAAACAGACCAAAAGATGCACAGGGCTTCTGTACAATTCGCACCGGGGCTGTGCTGGAGATGTGTGAACTGGCCCCATAGAGAGCTGGTCACAATCTCCTGCTATGCGTATTGGATGCGGGAAACCCACATCCAATTTGCAATAGTGTGAACCCAGCCTCAAACAAAAAATAAAAGTAAAGCAAATATGATAAAAAGAACACGGCCTTCTAACAATTGTTATCCATGGTGCTAATTGCATATATGCATAATTTCAGGACCATAGACAGTAACAGCAGCAGAAGAGTGAAATGATTATCATTATTACAAGATTCCCACGCAGATTTCACCAGAAATATGAAAATTGGTTCTCCCAAAGCCAGCAGTAATGGATTCCATAATCTCATGTTTAGTGGTACCCATTCTGACACCAGGAATTTTGCACAGCATAATACTGACAAATACTAACTTAAATGCAAATCCATCAGTAACTATAATATTTTGTTTGTTTTTCAGCATTTTATAAAAATTTTGTTCAAAGTGTGTGTGTTCATTTCAAATTTTGTAACGTGTTCAGTTATTTTAGGCGTCATGTAATTATAGTTGACAAAGCGGCCTCAGTGCTCCACAAAATCTTGCATTATCCATTAAAAAGTACTATGGCTACTTTTCCACCTTTAAATTTATCATTGCAATCGTTTCCTGTTAGTAAATGCAGTACTGTGACATTATTGATTGTATGAAGTCAGTTCTGTATTGTTTGCCACATTTAATATTAGCAACCAAATATGTAGTATATGAGTTGCAAATAGCTTGTAAATTGCAAAGATTATTTAATATAACCCCCCCCCCCCCTCCCTCTAGCCTGTCACAGTACTCTGTAACTCTCACCGCCCCATTTCTAGCCTGTCAAAGTGCTCTGCCCCCCCGGCCTGCCACAGTGCTCTGTCCTGCTGCGGCAGAGTGACAGCAGGATAGGCAGTAGGGTACTGAGCAGGCTAGCGTATCAGTGCAGCTCCCCCCCCTCCCCAGCCTGCCACAATACTACATGATGGTGTCATGAAGCGTGGTGTAATTTGCTCCAACAGGGAGTAAATTCATTCCTGACCCCCGAAGGTGATTGGATTATTCATCTGTGGGGGACACAGACTAATACATTTTAATCAGATAATCAGACTTTATAGGTACTCAATAAAATCTATTTGTATTCAATATTCATAAAATAATCCGTTTTAACATAAAAACCATTAAAAGATATTGTGATGTTCAACCACCCCTTTAAGGGGATGCAGCGGCTGGACAAACACAGCCACGGGTCAGTGGCTCTGAATGCACACAAGATAGGACCTGTGGCTGTGTTCCCCGGCTGCTCCGTCCCCATAGCGTAACATAAGCCGACTGCACACAGCTGCTGGCTGGGTGGACATCACAATAGCTTTTGATGGTTTTCAGTTTAAAACTGCATGTTGATGTCCAAATATCTTTGTTCATCTGGATCTACTGAAAATGATATCAATGTCTTTACAGATGAACTGTCCTCACCAAATTACTCATATATATATTAGTATATGGGTTTAATCTGGGTATTATGTCACATCAAGAAGTATTGTCCAAATATGAGGAATCTTCATCATCTGGAACTTTCAAAGATGTTATATTGGTATATAAATCCAATACGGTTTAGTATGTAAAGTCAGGAAATATTGTCATAATCCAATCAGGGCCAGATTAAGAACATGATGGGCCTGGTGCTGAGGATTTTGGTGGGGCCTTTTATAAATAATAAATAAATGCGTGGGAATGACATGAACGCAGCCCGGCCAAGGCAAGTGACCAAAGGCACAGAACCCAGAAGGAAGACCGGGTGAAGATGGAAGTGCCCGGGCCCCGCCTGATTCATCACAGCACAGCACTGGAGGGCTCAGTCTGAAAATTTAAGTGTACACTAATGTGCTAATATGCTGTGCATACTTGCACATTGTGGCATGACCTACCCCAGGGCCTCTAAAAAGTAGTAATGTCAGGAAAGTTTACTACCACTTTAATATCCCAGGAGCCTCTCATGGGGCCCCTACTGACCCAGTGGCCCTTGGGCAGTGCCTAAGTGCACAGTTGCCAACATTTAAAAAATATTTTCAGGGACACTTTTTTATATAAGTGCTATATTTAGAGTAGCTGAGATCCCCGATGTTCCTCTATACATCATAGTAGTAATCAAAAAATTAAATGAGTACTAATAATGGGGCAGAACAAATATGAGAACTGAGATTTCCTTTAGTTGAACTAACAAAAGTGTTTCCATTCTAGAGCTGTTAACATTGAGGATATTCAGTATAATTTTAAAGAACTGTTTTTGTGGGTAAGCAACATAGGGGAGGAGTATGGACGGTATATAAGTGGGAAGTATGTGCAGGTGAGGGAGAGGAATGTGGAGGGTCTAACAGTGGGCACTATGTACAGAAGAGGAGTGCAAAGGGTACGGCAAAAGGCACTATGTACAGGAGAGGAGTGTGAAGGGTATGACAATGGGCAGTATGTACAGGAAGAGTGTGGGGGTATGACAGAGGGTAGTACGTACCAGAGAGAAGTGTGGAGGGTATGATGGGGCAGTATGTACAGGAGAGGAGTGTGGAGGGTATGACAGTGGGCAGTATGTACAGGAGAGGAATGTGGATGGTATGATAGTGGGCACTGTGTATAGAAGAGGAGTGTGTAGGGTATGACAGTGAACGCTATGTATAGGAGAGGAGTGTGGAGGGTATGACAATGGGCAGTATGTACAGGAAGAGTGTGGGGGTATGACAGAGGGTAGTACGTACCAGAGAGAAGTGTGGAGGGTATGATGGGGCAGTATGTACAGGAGAGGAGTGTGGAGGGTATGACAGTGGGCAGTATGTACAGGAGAGGAATGTGGATGGTATGATAGTGGGCACTGTGTATAGAAGAGGAGTGTGTAGGGTATGACAGTGAACGCTATGTATAGGAGAGGAGTGTGGAGGGTATGACAGTGGGCAGTATGTACAGGAAGAATGTGGGGGTATGACAGAGGGTAGTACATACCAGAGAGAAGTGTGGAGGGTATGATGGGGCAGTATGTACAGGAGAGGAGTGTGGAGGGTATGACAGTGGGCCGTATGTACAGGAGAAGAATGTGGACAGTATGATAGTGGGCACTATGTATAGGAGAGGTGTGTGGAGGGTATGACAGTGGGCACTATGTATAGGAGAGGAGTGTGGAGGGTATAACAGTGAGCAGTAGGTACAGGAGAGGAGTGTGGAGGGTGCGACAGTGGGCACTATGTACAGGAGAGAAGTGTATGACAGCAGGCACTATGTACAGGAGAGGAGTGTGTAGGGCAGGGGTCTCCAAACTTTTCATACAAAGGGCCAGTCTACTGTACTTTAGACTTTAGGAGGGCCGGATTGTGGCCATCAGGGGTAAAAAGTCACGAGCTCAGCATCAATGAGAATAAATATGACCTCAGGGTTGGTGGTCAGTAAGAGGAGTGCCCCATTCATGGTATTAGTAGGAGGAAACGTATCCCATTGTTGGTATCAGTGGAAAACATAGTGCCATATTGCTGGTGTCAGTGGGAGGAATAGTGCCCCAAGGGCCGGATAAAGGCTAGCAAAGGGCCACATCTGGCCCTCGGGCCGCAGTTTGGAGACCCCTGGTGTAGGGTATGACAGTGGGCACTATGTAGAGGAGAGAAGTGTGGAGAGTATGACAGTGAGCACTATGTACAGGAGTGGAAGGATATTTAGGGACTGCGTAGTGGTTAAGCGGGTCATACATGGATTGAAATGATGCCAATTATGCAGAGACCAGCCATAGTCGATCTATGTATGGGCTAGCTGGTTTTACACAAGTCAATCTATTAATCGACTTGAGTACAACCAGCCTGTTGTCAGTGCTGCCAGCTATAGTTAGCAACACTGATCATTGTACTCACTGGCAGAACACAATAACACTGCAGGAGTGATTCCCCCATCCACAGGTCAGCAGGTGAGAGGGTGTGAGAGGGTGTGTGGGGACAGGCTGGGGAGCGATACTAGTCAGTGGCTGGGTAGGCACTGGTAGTATCAGAGCAAGATACACACAGCTTTCCAGCGGACAAATGTTTCAAAGCATGCTATGAAACATGTCCGCTGGAAGCCTGTCCGTCGTCTGTAAGGCCCCGTACACACGACCAAACATGTCTGCTGAAACTGGTCCGCGGGCCAGTTTCAGCAGACATGTTTGGTCGTGTGTAGGACCGAGCGTGCAGGATTCCAGCAAACATTTGCCCGCCGGGCCTTTTCCCAGCGGGCAAATATTCCTGGACTTGTTTTAAAACAGTCCGCTGGAATCCGCTGTACAGACCTACCGTACATGTCCGAGCGCCCGCCATCCCTCGCATGCGTCGATTGACTTTGACGCATGCGTGGAAGCATTTAACTGGCAGGCCCGCCCACATCGCCGCGGACAAGCCCCGCGTAGTGTTTACGCGCGGATTTCTGTACGATGGTTAGTACAGCCATCGTACAGAAATCCCCGGCCAGACATGTACGGTGAAAACGGTCCGGCGGGCCGCTTTCATCGTACATGTTTGGTCGTCTGTACACGGCCTAAGACTCACCGGACATGTCCGCTTGGCCGAAAGCCCTCGCATGCGTCAAAGTGATTCGACGCATGCGTGGAAGCATTAACTTTCCTGGGTCGCGCACCTCGCCGTGGCGACGGCGCGGCCACGTCACCGCGTTCGCTGTCCACGGGGAATTTGGTCTGATGGTGTGTACAGCCATCAGACCAAAACCGGCAGCGTACATGTCCGATGAAAACGGTCCGGCGGACCGTTTTCATCGGACAGATCCGGTCGTGTGTACGCGGCCTCAGAACAAACTTCTGTGTGTAAATGCGGGAAATGTAACCACTTAAAGTCCAACACTTGTTTCTTAAGTTAAAAAGCAATATTATTTGCTAGAAAATTGCTTGGAACCGCCAAACATTATATATAATTTAGCAGAGACTCTAGGGAATACAATGGCAATTGCTGCAACAAGTTTTCTGTTTTAATGTGAAAGATGATGTTACGCCGCAAGAATCGTGAGAGAATCGTGATCTATCATCTAAGCAAAAAAATTGCAATTCTCATTTTAGCCAGAATCGTGCAGCTCTATACCGTGCAACATAAAAAGTGCAAAGACCACTATAGAATAATTTTCTAGCAAAAAACAAATGATGATGTAGTAGAGAAGTGTCAGAATTGGCCTGGGTGGCAAGGGGTTAATTACCATGAGTAATATACAAATAATTATTATAAGCCCTGTGATCCTATCAGTTTGCTGCAGTGTGTCAGCTTGTATTTATATTGGCCGCTCTGAATGTAGCTTCTGACAGGCTGTGCAAGCAGGCCCGTATCTCCGGAACCATAAATGATAGCCGTCCCATATTTTGACCAGTTGTGGGGTAGGTCTTCAACTACCTATCCCCCAAATTCGGGGTTTCTGTGACCTCTGGTCGTCGAGCTACAACCCCCGAAATCGATCTTTTTATTTTTTCGGATTTTTTTGGGGCAAATGGGCCTATCTTGAGAAAGGGGCCTGGAGCCCCCTTGTTAATCTGGCCCTGCCGCCGGCTTGCGCTACACCGTTAGTGTAGCATAATTTTGTCATGTTACAACCAGAAAAGTAAATTGTATTTTTTCATGTTTTAGCAAAAAAAATAAAAAAAAAACAATTGTTATTAAATACCACCAAAACAAAAACTCCATTTGTGTGAAAAAAAGAACAATGTAATATGGTACAGTGTTGCTTGACTGCGCAATTGTCATTCAGAGCCCAGGTTCACACTGACATCGGGAATGAAATCGTGTGAGTTCAGCTGAACAATTGAACGATTTCATACTCGCATTTCAGTCCCGACTTTGGGGTGTGATTTCAGAGACATCTGTGCGGGTTCCTGTACAAATGTCTATTGAAATCGCACCCCGAAGTTGCCAAAAGTAGTACAGAAACTACTTTTGGGAATCGGTGCGACACCACAAATGGAATCAATGCATCGTTGCATCGATTCGGCTGGTGCCATCGCTGGCGATTAGCACCGTTTTGGCATGCGATTTGACATGTCAAATTGCGTGCCAAATTGCTCCAATGTGAACCTGGGCTCAGTGTAAGAGAACTGAAAGCAGAAAATTATACTGGGCAGGAAGGGAGTGAAAGTGCCTGGCAGGCAAGAGGTTAAACGATAAGGCTCAAGGGAGAGAGGATAAGGAAACGAGGGGGAGGGGAGAGCCTGTTTACAGATCACTCACTTGCACAGTCCTAGCAGGAGGCTCACTGCCACTGGCTCACTCAGCGTCTTCATGTTCTGAATATGACACTGTGGCTGCCGACTTCAAAGTTTCCCGCCCGCATATCTCCTTCACAGAGGACACGGCTGCATCGAGTGTGGGCAGGCATATGGAGAGAGGGGCGGGAGGAGACAGAACTGATCGTTCTCCCATTAGTGGAGACTGAGAAGGGGGAGGGCTGTACTCTGCAAGACGGAACACACACACTCACTGAGCCCTGTGACAGGTGCAGCTAACATCCTTGTCACAGGACACAGCGCAGCTGCAGCACGGGCTGGATGGATCAGTGTGATCTTTCACTGCAATTTGGCCGCTAATTCACAATCCAGCCTTGTAAACCCCCCGCATTAGCACTCGGCCGGGTCCGGAAACTGCTCGGTAACAAAATTGTCCCTGCTCGGCGGCACTCGGGGCTATTTATTAAATGCTCTATGGCCGAGACTCAAGGCTTTTCATCAACAAATTCAGGGCTCCAGCCTCCCCAGCCCACCCGTAACAACGCTCCTGGTCAGTACTCTTTCACAGTGCTGTAATACATGCTTTAGCAGCTGGAAGTAGTTACATTTTTGTAATAGACATGGGTGTGTCGTGCAACAGGTACACTAACAGACTTCTCTTCAGAGATACACCTGTAAGGACTTCAAAGATTTGTTCAACCATGTCCCAAAAGTCTTTCAGCTTTGGGCATTCCCAAAAGATGTGAAGTAAAATACTTTGGTATTTGAGGGAACATGTGGTGTAATACTACTGGTGTCCTATTACATCTTGTAAAGAGTTTAGAGCCCCCCCCTTCTGATATCTACTTGTAATTGAGTCCTTGTGAGCAAAGGGTAGAATTTTTTCTGTGCTTGCAAAAAATGTAGTATTGTAAGAAAGGTAGTTCCTGCGGGGCCCCCAAGGCGGCTATTAGAGGCATATAATTGTGATAGCGAATGCCAAATTGGTTCCCCTGCAAGGCAGGTTTGTTCAAATGCAGACGGTTCTCTCACCTCATGATACTCCCTTGGTAAAGACCAAAGGAATCCATTCAGCTGGGCGCATCGGAGGAAGTGTGTGAGAAATTAGCTTATGATACATCCTAAGACAGTGATTTCAAGAAGGTGTTCGGTTATGCGAGTGCAAGAAGTTGGGCATCCCCAGAATAGGGGTTAGAAGATTAGGATACGTTGAAAGGGTGGAGGTCAGGAAAAGAGATCAGTGATTCAGATTGTGACGAGTGGATACTGTTGACTGTCTGAAAGCCATGGAAGACTTTTCAAAGGGGAGGTCCATGGATGCTTGCTATAAGTGAACAAATCGATTATTCTGGCTAGGTGGGTAGCATCTTGATACCTTATGGGGTCAGGAAAACCGTTCCCGCCTTTTGCTTTGAGCAAGGACAGAATAGACATATGCACTCTAGCTGGCTTACCTGCTCAGATAAATTTCAGGAATCTAGGGCCAAATCCACAGCCAGCGGCGCAAAATAAGTTTTTTCTAACTTATGTCATTTAAGTTACGGCGCCCTAAGTTGGTGTCGTAATTGCCGTATCCACAGCGCATTTGCGCCCAAAAGTGCGCCTGCCGTAACGTAAATTCGGAGGCGTAAGGCGGGGTTATGGCAAGTGGGAAGGAAGTGGGCGTGCTTCATTGTAATGAGCCGTGACCCCATGCAAATGAAGGTCCGGCCGTACTGCGCATGCGCGCACGAATCTGCTGCTCACTGCGCATGTGCAGAACTTTGCTTGGCGCAATCAGTGAGATAGGTAAAAGGCCAAGTGTACTTAGTTTGAGGATCGCACTGTGCTTAAAGCGGGAGTTCACCCATTTAAAAAAAAAAAAAAATCTCCCCTTAGCTTCCTGCTCGTTCGGTCTAGGGGAATCGGCTATTTATATTAAAATATGTGCAGTACTTACCCGTTTTCGAGCTGCATCTTCTTCCGTCGCTTCCGGGTATGGGTCTTCGGGAGCGGGCGTTCCTTCTTGATTGACATTCTTCCGAGAGGCTTCCGACGGTCGCATCCATCGCGTCACTCGTAGCCGAAAGAAGCCGAACGTCGGTGCGGCTCTATACTGCGCCTGCGCACCGACGTTCGGCTTCTTTCGGAAAATCGTGACGCGATGGATGCGACCGTCGGAAGCCTCTTGGAAACCTGTCAATCAAGAAGGAACGCCCATTCCCGAAGCCCATACCCGGAAGCGACGGAGAGGATGCGTCTCGTAAACGGGTAAGTACTGCACATATTTTAAAATAAATAGCCGATTCCCCTAGTAATAACGAGCATGAAGCTAAGGGGGAAAAGTGCCCTCTAAGGGTGAACCCCCGCTTTAACTAGCTCCAGTCAAACACACTTCATTTGCAAAAGTATTTCCCTGTGTTCCCTTCCATGAGCAATTTGCTTCTGCTCTTAGTTTGTCAGTGTTTGTTGGTAAGTTGTGTTTGATAGAGAAGTGTTGGAGGAGTAGTAGATAGTAGTTGTTGTTTGTTTGTGATAAGTGTAATTTTTGTTTGATTGTTTCTGCTAATTTTTTTGTTTGTTTTTTTTCTGCTTGGATTTTGTGTTTGGTTTTTGTGTGTTTGTATTTGACTTTGTAGTAGCTGTCTGCGTCTGTGTGTATTTTTGTGTATTTGTTTGGTGTGTATTTTTGTGTGTTTGTATTTGACTTTGTAGTAGCTGTCTGCTTGTGTGTGTATTTTTGTGTGTTTGTCCTGTTTGGCTTCTTGTTGCTGGGTGGTGTCTGTGATGGCCCCCAAACGCAGGAAGCTGAATTTTTCACATGTTGAAAAGCAAATCCTAGCCAGGTATGTCATACAATATGGAAGATATCTACATGGGCCTGATAGCCGGAACACCTCCCCGGCCCAAAGGAAGAGGATCTATGCCAAAATAACAGATCACATAAATGCGGCGGGGGGAGGGGAGACGAGAACCCCCGCTGGCATTAAGAAAAAGATCAATGATCTGAGGAGCGTGGTCCGCAATAAGGTGGCCAAGCTCACTGCGCATAGGAGGGGCACTGGAGGAGGGGGACCATGCCCCATCTGGCTGACTGAGGAGGAATGGGCAGTGGCCCGGTGTTTCGAGCCAGAGCAGGTGGTGGGCCTGCCTGGTTATCAGTCTGATGTTCCTGTGAGGCCAGGTAAGGTTTTTTTTTTTTTTTATTTAGTGATTAGCATGTGTGGGTGGGGGAAGGGAACATGTGCCAAGTGTGTGGATCCTCAAACCTGTGATTGTTTGGTGTCTTCCACAGATGACCAGGAGATTGCTGGGCCATCAGGCCAGGCTGCTGCACCACCCCAAAGACAGGAGGCTGCTGAGGAGTCCCCAGGGGAGGGGAGTGGCCAAACCTCCCCTCATGAGGAGGCTGAGGGGGAGGAGGATGAGGGGGAGGAGGAAGAAGATCTCCAGATTGGCCGGGAAATCATTATTGCCACAGATCTGATGACCTTTGACGATACCCTTGAGGCTCCCCTTGAGGCTACCCCAGAGGCTCCCCTTGAGGCTACCCCAGAGGCTCCCCTTGAGGCTACCCCAGAGGCTACCCCAGAGGATCCCCCAGAGGCTGGCACCAGTCAGGCCACCATCAGGGGTAGCCCCTCCCACTCCTCCCACAACATGCCGCAACCCACAAGGGTCACTCTATCCCCTCCTACCTGGCCACAAGCCTCAGGGGCAGGCAGGATGGCGACCCAGGACACCAGGGTGGGGTCTGAGCATATGCCGGCCAGTCTGCTGAGGGACAATGCCAAGCAGACCCGCAGTCTGGGTGACATCAAAAAAACTATGGCCAAGATGGAGCACAGCCTGGATGTAATGAGGGAGTCACTCAGTGATGTGGCCACCAATTCATTGGGTGTCATCACCTGTTTGTGGTCCCTGCATACCGCCACAACAGGCGTGGGCCAGGAGGTGACTGCCCTCACCCGGGCTGTGCAGGACAACACCCGGGCTGTGCAGGAGAACACACGGGCTGGCCAGGCCAATACGGCTGCCATCACTGCCTGCCTGACCAGGATAGCAGTGGCCTTGGAGGGCAGGCCAGCCGGAGGTCAGACACCAGGGGAGGCTCCTCCCTCCCCTGCTCCCCCCCCCAATGAAGATACTCCCTCCCCTGCTCCCCCCCCAATGAAGATACTCCCTCCCCTGCTCCCCCCCCAATGAAGATACTCCCTCCCCTGCTCCCCCCCCCCCGTGAAGATCCTCCAGGTGGCCGTGCCCGTGGCCGTGCCCGTGCCCCTGGCCGTGGGCTGCCTAGACGGAGCACTCGCCGCCGGACTTAAATACCAGGGGTACTTTTTTTTTTTTTTTTTTGCTTTAAAAATTTTGGTTATTATACTGTACTTATGATTTGGTTTATGTGTGTGAATGATGTGTGAATGTGGGGGGGTGGCATTCCTGACAAAATAAGGGTGTCACCCTCAGTTTTGGTGGTGAAGGGATCCCCAGGACCAGGGAGAAGTCATCCTAGGTTCCTGAATGGTGTATGAATGCACAGTGACATAATTGGAGCCGTGGCGGGGCGTTACTGCTCCCAAGTACCAAAGGGGGGGGGTACTTGGATCTAATCCAATTCGATGTGCATGTGATGTGTTTGTGCTAGGGACCACAGTGGTGTGCATTCATGCATTCTCATTGTGACATAAATCATGTGCGTTTTCAGAGACAAAAACATTCTCAATGTGTCATTAAACATGTGCGTTTACTGTGCAAAGCAACATTCTCATTGTCACATAATTCATGTGCGTTTGCAGTGAAAACAAATAATAACATTGTCACATAATTCATGTGCGTTTGCATTGAAAAGAAATAATAACATTGTGACATGATTTCTGGCCATTTACTGAGAAAAGATGCCTTCTGCCAGGCGTCTCCTGGCTACTGTGCCCTCAGTAGACCGGGTAGAGTGGGCTAGGGGGGGATTGCCTGGGTGGGGGGTCAGGTCAGCACGTAAGTTAATCTCCAGTCCCCTTCTCGTTGCAAAGTTATGAAGAATGCAACAAGCCCCTATTATTTGGCACACAAAGTCTGGGGAATACAGCAGTGTACCCCCAGTCTTGTCCAGGCATCTGAAGCGGGACTTCAGCAGGCCAAAAGTACGCTCCACTACTGCCCGGGTGCGAATATGAGCCTCGTTGTAGCGTTGCTCTCCTGGGGTTTGGGGGTTCCTGAATGGGGTCATCATCCAGAGTCACCTGGAAGGCAAAAGACAGGAGGATATTAGTCATGCATGTGCCCCATGTGATGTCTGCATCATGGGGGGGACAGTCATACCTGACACACATGTCACTCACCAACCAGCCAGCTGTCTCCATACACGTTCTACTCCAATTCACGTGCTATGTTGGTCTGCCTAAAGATGTAGCTGTCATGGCACGAACCTGGAAATTTGGCACACACATGCCAGATGAGGCCATGGGCATCCACGATTACCTGGACATTGATGGAATGCCAGTTTTTGCTCTGTATCATGGGGGGGCTGTAGTGCCACATGGGTACAGTCAATGGCCCCGATGGTCCGTGGGAATCGTGCAATCTGATAGAAATCAGCCATGCTCTTCATTCGCTGGTCCTCCTGGGTGGGCTTTTCAAATTGACTGCCCATGCGTCTCAGTATTGCAGGGACAACCTGGTGCACACACCTGCTCATCGAGGACTGTACCATCCCAGCCAGACCTCCACATGTTCTCTGAAAAGACCCAGTGGCCAGAAAATGCAGGGTGGCCATAACTTTAATGTGAGCTGGCAGGGCATGGGATCGTTGGGTTGGGGTGTTCAGATCATCCTGCAGGATCCTGGTTAAGTCCAGGATGGCTTCCTGGTTAAATCTGAAGTTGCCAATGACCTCAGACGCAGTCATGCCAAAGAGATCTTGGCGTGGGCGGTATATCCTCTCCTGTGCCCTCCTCCTCCTCCTCTGTGCCCTCCTCCTTCTCTGCGCCTGTAAAGTGGCGAGTGCCGTTATAATCATTGATGGCCCAGGCATTTTGGCAGTCACAATGAAGTCAAGCAAAGAAGTGTTGGCAGCTCTTCCTAAATGGTGTTGCTTCAGCAGACCTTTACAGGGCTGGTGTAAAATTAGAAAAGAAAAAAACAGTGCAGCGCTAGTGAGTGATATTGTGCTCATATAAATTAATAATAAACAAAAAAAGTCATTCTGGAATAAACTGAAAATTTTAGCCAGAATAGGAAAAAACATAAAATTGCAGATGGATATATGAAGAAAAAGTCTTAAAAAGCCACGAAACAAAGTTCATATGACTCTATCCAGTAATTTTCCTTGTGAAAGAGAAGTGGATTGTGCAGACAATGTGAAAGACTCTTGATTGATGTGAGGTAAGCTGTCACCAATACACCCGTGAGGAAGGATAAGATTGCCTGCTTACCAGATGAAAAGACTGTTTTGCATCAGTCTAATAGGGCCTGTGGGAAGTCTGGTCTCCCAATACCTTAGCCGTCAAGATAACCACGGTATAGCTCAGCATACAATCCGAAGAGTCTGCATATGTTCTTAATAATCCAAACATTATTTCAGTATATTCGCCAGCGCCATCTTCACTGTGGTATTCTGCGTCTAAATCTGCTATGTATTTCCGCCCACAGAACGTCCTTCTCTCGATAATCCCACGCATGCGCAAGTCAGTTCAGCAGAGCAGCAAGGATTTGCACACTAATGACATGCTTGTTTTGATAGGTGTTTGCTTTATTCTGAAGTGGTGTAAAATTAGGGCTGCTTTTATAAAGTCTAATTTTGCTCCAGAAAACTAACAGGTGCGCACAGGGCGTTATCTACGGCGCACAGGGCGTAATCTACGGCGCACACACTTAATTTTGAGGATCGCCCTATCTCCCTCATTTGCATCTTTGCCTATCAAATAAAGCGGCGTGACTAGCGTAATTTGCGTCAGAGGATGCGCCAGAGTAATTATTTTAAGTAGGACGGAAAAAACGGATTTTTCGTTTTGAGGATCGGGCGCAAAGATACGCGCGGAGTAAAATTAGAAATCTCGAGTTAAGTCGGCGCATCTGCTTTGTGGATTTGCCCCCTAGTGTGCAGGTCACATAGAAAACCATGAGGGAGTTTGATTAGTAGGGCTTGTCAAATACAAAATTTGTATCGTCACATTAATTTTGATGATATTAGTACACCCAAACCATGTGAATATTTTGTAATCCCATCCGTTTTCGGATTTGAAGGATCCTTGAGCACTAAATAACATTGAAGGAACTCAAAGAAGAGTCTTGATGGCAAGGATGAGGAATTCCCTTCCACAGGCGGTGGTATCAGTGGGGAGCATCAATCGTTAAAAAAAAAAAAAAAATTAGATAAACACCTGAACGACCACAACATACAGGGATATACAATGTAGAACTGACATAATCACACACATAGGTTGGACTTGTGTCTTTTTTCAGCCTCACCTACTATGGATGCAGAGAAGTAGTTGGGTTTAGAAGAATACAAGAGAAATAGTGTCAGGCAGGAGAGATCGTTAGAAATAGAATTTTGGATTGTTCTGTGTAATTGTCAGTCACTATAGGACAACCTTAGGAGGAGCAACATTTTGGAAGTGATGACACAGATGAATGAATTGAGCTCCAGGTAAATTTGTGGTAGACATTGATTGCAGCACTCATTTTCCTTCGATGTGAGAGTTTAGCAGCTGAAATGTCTCCTTTGGTCATTATCTCTAAGACATAAGAAATAAATCAGTATTACAAGATTACATGAGTGGTTTTTATAGCTTTCAAATCAGTTCAGTCCAATGGACAAAGTGATCAGATTATAGTATAGGGATGTAAATGGCTCTCTGGTATGTGGTTGATCGTATATCTTTTTACAATATAATTTGCTCAAAAACTCATTACAAAAGTAAAAGTTTAAGCACTTCTTTGTTTCAAAGTAAACTAAAAATTAGAAAAATACAGGGGCTACCATTGCTGATCCCCTTAATGGTAGTTGACAGGCTGCTATACTGACCTGTAAGATTTATGTAGCTCAGAAAAATCAACAAAAAGTCCGAAATTTAAATCAGCGTGACAACAAGGCAACAAACGTGGAGTAATTATCTCTTGACATGTTTCTCGTAAAGATAAACTTCAGCCTAACGCTTTTATTTAAGATTAGAACCCCTTTGAGGTGTTTATTGCTTAATATTTGTCCTCACTAGGAAGAGTCCTGGTTGTTCCAAACTTCTTCCTTCTTTTATAGATGATGGAGGCCACTGTGCTTACTGGGACCTTCACTTGCTGCAGAAATTTTTCTATACCCTTCCCCAGAGCTGTGCCTCGATACAATCCTGTTGCATAGTAGGTGAGGTTGAAAAAAGACACAAGCCCATCAAGTCCAACCTTTGTGTGATTATATGTCAGTATTACATTGTATATCCCTGCATGTTGAGGTGCTTATCTAATAGTTTTTTTTTAAACTATCGATGCGCCCCGCTGAGACCATCGCCTGTGGAAGGGAATTCCACATCCTTGCCGCTCTTACAGTAAAGCACCCTCTACGTAGTTTAAGGTTAAACCTCTTTTCTTCTAATTTTAATGAATGGCCACGTGTCCTTTTAAACTCCCTTCTGCGAAAAATGTATCCCTATTGTGGAGTTACCAGTACATTATTTGTAAAATGAAATCATATCCCCTTTCAAGCATCTCTTCTCCAGAGAGAAGTTCAGTGCTCCCAATCTTCCATCATAACGAGACAAGACCCTTTATTAGCTTTGTTGCCCTTCTTTGTACTCACTCCATTCCTGAGGACTGGTGCCCAGAACTGGACATTCTAATCTAGGTGCAGCCGGACCAGAGTCTTGTAGAGCAGGAGAATTATCGTTTTATCTCTGTTAGTTAATCCCCTTTTTAATGCATGCCAATATTCTGTTTGCTTTGTTAGCCCCCAGGTTTTTTTCCATCCTAAATTCCCTCAGAGGTTTCCCCCCGTGTATAGATTGAATTCATATTTTTGCCACCCAAATGCATTATTTAAAAATGTTCTACATTGAACCTCATTTGCCACCCCATTAATTTTGTTCAGATTTTTTTGCAAGGTTTCCTGCGGAAAAGTTATTGCCCTGCTTAGCTTAGTATCATCCGCAAATGCGGAGATTGAGCTGTATGCCCCCATCATTTATGAGCAAATTAAATAGGATTGGTCCCAGCACAGAACACTGGGGGACCCCACTACCCACCCCTGACCATTCCGCGTACTCCCCATTTATCACCACCCTCTGAACTCTCGCTTGTAGCCAGTTTTCAATCCATGTACTTGCCCTATAGTCCATGCCAATGGGCCTTATTTTGTACAGTAAATATTTATGGGGAACTGTGTCAAATGCTTTTGCAAAATCCAGATACACCACGTCTACGGGCCTTCCTTCTAGATGGCAACTCATCTCCTCATAGAAGGTTAGTAGATTGGTTTAACAAGAACGATTCTTCATGAATACATGCTAATTACTGCTAATGTTCTCATTACTAAAATCTTGTGTATATAGTCCCTTTATGCGGTAAAGAAAAAAGTATTATAGTAATAACTTTTCCAAAAGAAAATGGACTTTATATGCACATTGAAGTAATATAAAAATTGATTTAATAGTACATAAATAGTTACATTGATGCATCTATAAAACATTAACGTAATAACAAAAAAAGAACCAAACAGGTCTTTCAGAAATTCTACTCGATAGCCTCAGACTTGTTGTGGAGCTGTATTGTATACACAGATTCCACGCTGGGTGGAGTAATGGATTCCTGGATAGATCCAAGTAGATTCTTAAAGCATTAAAAGGGAGCTTAACATTTTTTCGCGATTTTGAATATATATCACATCTTCAGGCGCCTTTAAAGAAAGCACAAAAGCTTTAATTGAAATACACAGTCAATCTGAACAGTAAAGCAAACAGATTATTCATATTTAACATATAAATGAACAACATCATGTATTATTGGTGCTTGATTTGAATTCGAGACAATTGCCCTGGTTCATACCACTGTGCCTGTCTGCATATCCCCCTCCTTAGGATGGCAAAGGGAGGGAAAAACAATGAGAACCTCAAGGGTCCTCAAAAAACACTGAATACTTGACACCGATGGGAGGAAAACGGGGATGCAACTGGTAGCACTACATAAATACATATAAAGATTCAAAGAGTGAGCTTTTTTTTTTATAAAAAAAGAGCACTAAAGATGAATAACCCATCTTAGAACATGCTTACTGTGTAGATCTTTCAAGGGAAGAGAAGCTGTCCGGAAGCCCCTTAGAATCAAAAATAATTCCACAAATATGGTACACCATCTGTAAAGAACAGAGAAACATTACTGTAGAATATTAGCATTGAAACAGACCGGTATACCAATATCTACCTGTCGTAATATGATTAGAGCGTGGAACGGTGGTGTTGGGGATTCCACACAGATAGCAGTAGAAACTCTACCGAGGACTGTAAACCGAGTCCCACCCTGCTGCAAGTCTAATCAAAACATAGAAGAAATCATAATAAGCTGGGATCAAGGATGTTGTACTGAAAGAACACACCATCCAGTTGCGCTGCATCCAATATAAAAGCCTACCTTCCAAAAGATGTTCCCAATAATGCTCCATCACAGAGGGCGTTTGGATCCATTACTAGTCATCAGCTGATGACATCTGTGCGAGAACGCGATCCATAAGGGTCACGTTCCTGGTGCCACTAGTGAACCAAATGTTACTAAACTCCTCCAGAAGGAGGGTAAGGCGGATTCACAGCAGTTTAAGTGGCCACAGTTTAACCCCCACACGGTGCATGCACTCAGGTAGATGGCGCTAAATGAGATGGTGAATGGTGGAATTACAGCCATGGGGATAATACAGGGCAAAGCATTGTCTCATATATAGTAACATGGATAATTCTGCATACTGAAAGGCATGCCTTAAACCGTCAAAGAACATTCTTTAACTATACAAAACACATTTTGTGCTGAATATACTGGAAAAATTATTAATATTTTGTGGAATAAAACATCCACAAAAAATACATTTGATAGCAAAAAAATATATACATTTAAAACAGTGGCGCCTCCTTCCTTTTCTTGTACTGGGTGTTTTTTCTTGTGTGTCTTAAAAAAAAAAACTGCAGCTGTCTGGTATAGTGGAAATGTTCTAATAGCAGTTCAGCAAGGAGTGATACTCTGGAGCACTTTGGTGGGTGCTAGGGGTTCTGTGTGTGCTCTCTATTAGGCATCTTGTTAGCCCTAAAATAGGACCTGGGGGGTTTTCGTTTACTGTTGTTTCAGAAAGCCACTTCCAAGTCAGAGAGAACAGGAAGAAAATGCCCCTCATGCAAAAATCCCTTAAGGGGGGGGGGGGGGGAAGAGCCTTAGTCAGGGAGGTAAACAAAAACCTGATGGTCACTCTGACAGAGCTCCAGCGTTTCTCTGTGGAGAGGGCAAAGCCTTCCAGCAGAACAACAATCTATGCAGCACTCCACAATTTAGACCTGTATGGTAGAGTGGCCAGACAGAAGCCACTCCTCAGTAAAACTCACATGTGAGCCGACCTGGAGTTTGCCAAAAAGCACCCGAAGGACTCTCAAACCATGAGAAACAAAATTCTCTTGTCTGATAAAACAAAGATTGAACTCTTTGGCCTGAATAGCAAGCGTATTGTTTGGAGGAAACCAGGCATCGCTCATCACCTGACCAATACCATCCCGGTATCATGCTGTAGGGATGTTTTTCAGCGGCAAGAACGGAAAGACTAGTAGTCGGGATCAAGGGAAAGATGAATGCAGCAGTGTTCAGAGACCTCTTTGATGAAAACCTGCTCCAGAGCACTCTAGACCTCAGACCTGAAGGTTCATCTTCCAACAGGACAACAACCCTAAGCACACAGTCAAGATAACAAAGAAGGGGCTAGGGGACAACTTTGTGAATGTCCTTGAGTGGCCCAGACTTGAACCCAATTGAACGTCTCTGGGGAGATCTGAAAATGGCTGTGCACTGACGCTCCCCATCCAACCTCATGGCGCTTGAGAGGTCTTGCAAAGAAGAATGGGAGAAACTGCCCAAAAATAGGTTTGACAAGCTTGTAGCATCATACTCAAAAAGACTTCAGGCTGTAATTGGTGCTTCAACAAAGTATTGAGCAAAGGCTGTAAATACTTATGTACATGTGTTTTTATTTTCATTTTTTATTTTTAATAAATTTGCAAAGATTTCAAACAAACTTCTTTCATGTTATCATTATGTGGTATTGTTTGTAGAAATTTGAGGAAAATAATGAACTTAATCTCTTTTGGAATAAGGCTGCAACATAACAAAATGTGGAAAAAGCAATGTGAATACTTTCCGGATGCACTGTATGTAAGTGCCCCTCACATGGAGAGATTTTCACACAAAAGTTTCCAACCTAGTATTGCCAGTGTTCTATTTTCTCCAGACAGTGAGCTTTGAGGGATGTAATCTTGGGACATGTTCTCAAATCACTGCAGTTAAATATGAGCTAACAACGGCTCATTTGTCAGTTATCAAAGGTCTTCACACTTGATCTCACTTTAATGGGCCAGTGAGACAGACTGTCTGGGTGGTTTCAGATAACTGAAAGAGGTGTCATCGGCCATGTTCGCACTCAGCAAAGATGTTTGCAAGATGATGTGTTTGCAGCCTTTTAGTGTTGGCATCAGATTCAAAGTGCAAGTAGTAGATCTCCATAAAAATGCAGCAATGTACATCTTTATTTAGAAACAATTTTGCGTTTATCTCTCATAGCAGATCCTTCAGTAAGTTTACATATATCAAAGATTGCTGCACAGACCTGGTTTACATGATTTACATAACTATACTCCCTAGACCAATTTTTTTTAATATAGTTTTTAACCACTTGCCGCCCGCCAATGACAGATTGACGGCGGCAAAGTGGTTTCAATATCCTGACTGGACGTCATATGACGTCCTCAGGATATTGAGCCGCTGCGCACCCCCGGGGGCACGCATTGCGGCGATCGTTGTTGCAGGGTGTCAGTCTGACACAATTTTCTTTACCAAAAATATGTAGAAGAATAAGTATAAACATTTTTTTTATATATTTTTGGGGGATATTTATTATAGCAAAAAGTAAAAAATATTAAAAATAGAGAGACAATTTTGAAAAAAAATCGTTTATAGCGCAACAAATAACCGCAGAGGTGATCAAATACCACCAAAAGAAAGCTCTACTTGTGGGGGGGGGGGGGGGGGAAGGACGTCAATTGTCAGTTAAAGCGACGCAGTGCCGAATCGCAAAAAGTGGCCTGGTCTTTGACCACCCAAGTGGTCCGGGGCTGAAGTGGTTAAATGAATTCTTAATATTCAAAGCAAACTACTCCATCTGTGCATGTTTCCTTGCTTTCTTTTGCTGAGAAATCGCTTTGAAAAACACCTCCTAGCATTTCTGGCTGTGGCCATCTTGAGTAAGGGCAAATGATTTATGTAGCATTTACTTCTTAGGATTCATCTTCCTTTAGTTCATGTAGGAGGGTGTGCTTAGCAGAGAACCCCCCACCCCTTTCCCCTCCTGAAAACTGGGATGTATGACATAATTTGCCTAGGCCCGTAAACCAGGAAATTAACTGAAGAAATAAAAATAAATGTTTAAAACAAGTAAATATGACTTTCCTATCTTTTACTAACGCTAGCAACATAAGGGCCCATGCACATGTGATTGGCTGATTAGCAATTTGTGTTACGAAATAAATTGAACAGGTGTACCTAATAAAGTGGCAGGTGAGGGTAACTAGCAAATAACATTTTCTGACTTCTCATACCTAATCTTCAGCCATTTGAAAGACCCTTAACCAGTGGGGCAACATAACAGCCAGGCAAATAGCATTGATAAATGAAAGATATCAATCTCAGCCTCTTATTCTCTATTACACTGAAAGAAAGTTGCATTTATTTATTTTACATCAAAAGGTGGAAGAATTACTGTTTTACCAATACAGTGGAACCTCGGGTTGCGAGTAATGCGGTTAACGAGTGTCGCAATATGAGCACTGCATTTCCAAAAATCCTAACTCGGTTTGCGAGTGTTGTCTAACAAAAAGAGCAGGATTCAGGCCAAAGCGGTGTGCAGTACTGAGTTTGGCAAGAGGTGGAGGGGCGCCGGAGCCGAAAGGCGCCGTTCGGAAACGGCCCGAGGACAGTTCGGCTGACTTCGGCAAACCTTAGGCTCTTGAATGGAGTCTTTATGAGGTCAGCCGAACTGTCCTCGGGCCTTTCCGAGGCTATCCGGCGCCTCTGGCCGCATGCGGTATTGCATGCCATTGAAGTCAATGCAGAACAAATTATTTTCGATTCCATTGACTTCAATGGGGAAACTCACTTTGATATGCGAGTACTTTGGATTACGAGCATTCTCCTGGAATGGATTATCGTAATCCAAGGTTCCACTCTACTTGTTATGTTTATTACAGTTCCTAACTGCCAATTTAACTAACTATGTATCAAAGAACAGTCAAATGTTTGTGGCAATGAGTCCCCAAAAAAAAAAAATGTAGAAAAATAAACAGTATTAGTGTTACTAAACCCACAGCAGTAAAATCAGTCTGCATATGCAGTCAAGCATACTTGTTATTCTCACTGCGGAACCTAAAGGGTTAATCCTCTGCATTGTGTAAAAAGGCTGTTTAACCCTGGCTTCTCTGATCCTCCTTCTACTGTCCCCTAATAATTTCCTTATAACACAGGGCCTATGAAGTCAGGCTGCACGTGCTCAGTTTGGTATGTATTGCTAGAGAGGTTTTTTTTTTTTCCCCTTGGGAGAGTGCATATGATCAGCACAGGGCCAATCAGCACTGTTCACATACCTCCCAACTGTCCCTGATTTCGAGGGACTGTCCCTGATTTGGAGCAATGTCCCTCTGTCTTCTCATGTGTCCCTAATTTTGGTCTGATCTATATAGATGTATATATATATATATATAAAAAACTTTTTATCTATCAAAAAGTGTTTCCCAGCACTAAACTTTCATCCGATTTCTAAATTGCTGCATTTGTAAATTCCAAAATCCAATATAAAGAAATAGTAGTGGTAAAAAAGTACTTGTGGGTTAAACCAATCTTATTTTTTTGTACAATTCTCCTTTAAGGGGGCGTGGCAAGGGGTGTGTCCTATGCCTGCATACTTTTGCTGATAGGTGTCCCTCATTCCCATCTCAGAAAGTTGGGAGGTATGCTGTTCAGACAGAGTCAGGGATCTTGCAGTCAGAAAACTCCTCCTACAAGCTTTAACCAGTGCTTGGCTGGACACTGCTAGAAGTCACAAGATTGCATGAACTTCTGATGAGAAAAAGTATTTAGCAGTTTATATTTATTAAATAACTGCATTTCCATGTTCTGTGTACTGTGGGAGACAAGATATAGTGAATTCAGAGTCCTGGGTTTAGTAACACTTTAAATCAACCTAGTAGTGCCCCCATAGCACTGCCAAACATTTAAATTTAAAGTGTATGCCTGGGGGAAAAAAATAAACTACACTATATTTCCCAAGTTTCAGCCCAATAAAATGCTGCAGGTACAAAAAATAAATACAGAATGATCCTTCTAGTAATCTTCAAACGTCTCCCCTGGTAAAAAGTTGTTTCTTGCTGCAGTAACAAGTTAAAAATAAGGCCAGAACATGCTGTATGGAGGGAGGTTTGGGAGACGGTAAGTAAATTTACCTGTACTAACCTTTTTAAAGTTTGCTTTGTTTTTGATTCTTGTAGATTAGAATACAGACATTACCTGTTTTCAGTACAATGCTGCAAGTCTTGAACATCTGAAGTTTTAAAAAAAAGTTGGGAACCACTGTTCTAAGAAAGTTCAAGCAGCATGGTTTCCTTATAAAACAAAACATTTTGAACTGCCCTCCATTTAGTTGTCTAAATACAAAAAGGAGAAATGTAAATCCTTCTGCTGTGTAATTTAAACACAGATGAAAAAAAGGGGGGGGGGGGAGTATGTTAAAGGATGCTGCAAGAAAAACAAAAACTACTCAGTCTCAAAACTAACTTATCAACATATGCCCACACTAGTGCAGGCTATCTCCAGGGAGTTTTAAATATAAACAGGGCCATGAATGAATCCATGGGAAAAAACCAAGCTTACTTACCAACCAGCTCGCAGACGACCAATTAAACCTGTCTAACAGTATGCGTTAAAAACGAGTTTAGTCCACGCGCATTTGCCAATGCATGCGTAAGCCACAGAGCCTTAGCCACGACACCCTGGTATCTGTGGTACCTAACACTAACTTATAAGTGTGGACATAAGGGGAGCCCACCCCTTCTTAAAGGTGCAGGAGGCACACTGAGCACCCAGCAAGTAGCTCAATGCAGTGGCGGCTGGTGCTCAAAATTTTTGGGGGGGCGCAAAGGAAAAAAAAAATTGCAGTCTCACTGTGCCCAAACGCAGCCACTGTTACATGCCATCAAATGCAGCCACTGTGCCATCAATGCCATGCCATTAAACGCAGTCACTGTGCCATCAATTCGCACCACTGTGCCATCAATTCGCACCACTGTGCCATGCCATTAAACGCAGCCACTGTGCCATCCATTGTCACCACTGTGCCATACATTGTCACCACTGTGCCATTAAACGCAGCCACTGTGCCATCCATTGTCACCACTGTGCCATACATTGTCACCACTGTGCCATGCCATTAAACGCAGTCACTGTGCCATCCATTGTCACCACTGTGCCATGCCATTAAACGCAGCCAATGTGCCATACATTGTCACCACTGTGCCATGCCATTAAACGCAGCCCCTGTGCCATACATTGTCACCACTGTGCCATGCCATTAAACGCAGCCACTGTGCCATCCATTGTCACCACTGTGCCATGTCATTAAACGCAGCCACTGTGCTATCAATTGTGACCACTGTGCCATACATTGTCACCACTGTGCCATGCCATTAAACGCAGCCACTGTGCCCTTTAATGGTCGCCGCTGTGCCAATTGTCCCCACTTTGCCCTGTAAATTGCGTTCCCCCCCCCCCGCCCGGCACTTACCTTTACTGGAGTCAGGCATCCACGTCCCACGATGTCTTCTCCCGCCCTCGATGACTGACAGGCGTCTCAGCCAATCAGGTTACAGGTAGCCAGAACCGGCCAACGTGATTGGCTGAGACGCCTGTCATCTTATTCAAGGGGCGTACAGTCTGTGCGCTCCGAGAATAAGCTTCCAGGCTGTATTGGGAAAGCCTATCAGAGCCGTTGGCTTTGATAGACATTTCCCTACAGCCAACCAGCTGGCGTTATTCAGATGGCCGGACATTGAGCGCCGACCATCTGAATAACAGCGGCAGCGGCGAAAATAACATAGATTCGTGCAATGCAAGAATCTATGTTATTTCACTCAGTGGCGGTGAGAGCCAGAGGGGGCGGCGCTCCAGCGCCCTCTATGGACGAACCGCCACTGGCTCAATGGCTGAAAAGGTGTCAGTGTGTTGCCTGACCAATACACACGACAGTGATACAAAAAAGATGCCACTGCCCCCATCTATAGCTGGCCATCGCAGTAAGCAGCATTGGAAGGCTAAATGAGATATAAACAGGGCCATGGATGAATCCATGGGAAGAAAAACAAGCTCAGTGTGCTCCTGCACCTTTTAGAAGGGGTAAGCTCCCCTTCAGTTAGAGCCCTTTCACACTGGTGCGTTTTTGCGGCGTTTTCGCGGTAAAAATATCGCTATTAAAACGCTCATAAAACGCTTTCCATGCATCTTAATGGACCCTTTATCACTGAGGCGTTGCGCTGGAGGAGCGTTGAGAAAAGTCCTGCAAGCAGCATCTTTGGAGCAGCTTTTGAGCGCTGAAAAAAACGCTCCAAAAACGCCCCTCTCCATTGAAATGAATTGAAAACGCTGTAAAATCACGGTAAAAACGCAGTATTTTACCGCTATTTTAATGCTCCGCTATAGGCGTTTCCAGTGTGAAAGGGCTCTAAGGGTTGCCACATCATCCCTTTAATCCAGGACACGCATTAATTACACAGGTTCTGTGGCTGATTAAGGTGGTAATTTAACTCACTTGGTGCATTATCTGCATTAAATTAGCCTCAGAACCTGTGTAATTAACCACTTAACGCCCGCCGCACGCCTATATACGTCCGCACAATGGCACGGACAGGCAGATGGGCGTATTTATACGCCCTTGCCTTCTAGCGGGTGGGGGGTCCGATCGGGACCCCCTCCGCTGCTTGCGGTGGGCGGGATCCCTCGGGGAGCGATCCGGGACGACGGCGCGGCTATTCGTTTATAGCCGCTCCGTCGCGATCGCTCCCCGGAGCTGAAGAACGGGGAGAGCCGTATGTAAACACGGCTTCCCCGTGCTTCACTGTGGCGGCGCATCGATCGAGTGATCCCTTATATAGGGAGACTCGATCGATGACGTCCATCCTACAGCCACACCCCCCTACAGTTGTAAACACACACAAAGTGATCCTTAACTCCTACAGCGCCCCCTGTGTTTAACTCCCAAACTGCAACTGTCATTTTCACAACAAACAATGCAATTTAAATGCATTTTTTGCTGTGAAAATGACAATGGTCCCAAAAATGTGTCAAAATTGTCCGAAGTGTCCGCCATAATGTCGCAGTCACGAAAAAAATCACTGATCGCCTCCAATAGTAGTAAAAAAAGAAAAATTTATAAAAATGCAATAAAACTATCCCCTATTTTGTAAACACTATAAATCTTGCGCAAACCAATCGATAAACGCTTATTGCGATTTTTTTTACCAAAAATAGGTAGAAGAATACGTATCGGCCTAAACTGAGGAAAAAATTTTTTTTATATGTTTTTGGGGGATTTTTATTATAGCAAAAAGTAAAAAATATTGAATTTTTTTCAAAATTGTCGCTCTATTTTTGTTTATAGCGCAAAAAATAAAAACCGCAGAGGTGATCAAATACCACCAAAAGAAAGCTCTATTTGTGGGGAAAAAAGGACGCCAATTTTGTTTGGGAGCCACGTCGCACGACCGCGCAATTGTCTGTTAAAGCGACGCAGTCCCGAATCACAAAACCTGGCCTGGGCATTTAGCTGCAAAATGGTCCGGGGCTTAAGCGGTTAATATGTGTCCTGGATTAAAGGGATAGGGTTGCCACCTCATCCCTTTACAACTGAATACATACTAATTACACAGGTTCTGAGGGTAATAATTAAACTCTCTTGGTGCCTTAGGCTGGGTTCACACTATACGGCCGGGTTCACACTAGTCCGACATACGCTCCGACATTGGGAGCTCATGTCGCATGACGTGTGAAAAGCAATGTTTCCCTATGGGAGCCATCTTAACTGGTCCGACACATGTGGGTCCGACTTTGAAGACGCTCCCTGTACTACTTTGGTCTGACTTTGATCCTACTTCAATGATGTTCAATGGAGTGAAGTAGGATCAAAGTCGGAACGCAGTCTTGCATGCTCCAACTTTGGCATGCGACATGTATTCTACTGATCTTGAGGGGGAACTCCACACCAAATTTTAACAAAAGAAACGGCATGGGTCCCCTCTCAAGAGCATACCAGGCCCATGGGTCTGGTGCGGATTTAAAGGGGAACCCCCTACGCCGAAAAAACGTCGGGGGGGGTCCCCCCAAAATCCATACCAGACCCGTATTCGAGCAGCAGCCCCGCCGGTCAGGAAATGGGGTGGGGACGAGCGAGCGCCCCCCTCCTTAACCGTGCCAGGCCGCATGCCCTCAACATGGGGAGGTAGGTGCTATGGGGCCACCCCACAGCACCCTGCCCCCATGTTGATGAGGACAGGGCCTCTTCCCGACAACCCTGGCCGTTGGTTGTCGGGGTATGCGGGCGGGGGGGCTTATCGGAATCTGGTAGCCCCCTATAACAAGGGGGCCCCCAGATACCGGCCCCAACCCTGGGTGAATGAGTATGGGGTACCCCTACCCATTCACCGGGAAGTAAAGTGTTAAAAATAAATAAACACGCTACACAGGTTATTAAAATATTTTATTAGTCATTTCCGTGGCCCCCCCTTTCTTCTTTAGCTCTTTCACGAGGGAGGGCTTACTTCTTCCGACGTCTTCTGGGAGGGGGGGTCCCAGTCTTCACCGCTGCCTGGTTCTCTTCCGCCGGGTGGGGGCTGCTTTCTTCTTTAGCTCTTTCACAGCGGCCCCCACCCCCTTTCCTGACCGGCCGGGCTGCTGCTCAGATACGGGTCTGGTATGGATTTTGGGGGGACCCTACACCGTTTTTTCGGTGTAGGGGGTTCCCCTTTAAATCCGCACCAGACCCATGGGCCTGGTATGCTCTTGGAGGGGAACCCATGCCGTTTTTTTTGTTAAAATTTGGCGTGGAGTTCCCCCTCAAGATTCATATCAAACACAGTGCCTGGTATTGGCAGGGATCCAAGTCTGATCCCTGCTCATTGAAACTCGGACTTCAAGTCCAGGACAAAGTAGGATCAAAGTAGTATCCTGTTCATGAAAGTCGGATGGATGTAGGACGAATGTAGGAGCAGTGTAGGACCAATGTAGCAGAGCAAAGTAGGATGAAAGTCGTGTAGTATAGTGTGAACCCAGCCTACTACATGACAGCAGTACAACTTTCATCCTACTTTGCTCTGCGACATCTGTCCTACATTGATCCTACATCCATCTGACTTGTTCTTTGACCAATCAAAGCAATTCCAGAGTGAGATAAATTCCTTTTACTGCTGCTGTAATCACATGTCGGATGTCAAAAGTCAGACTTTGGTCCAGGGAAAAACCAAGCCTACTTACCGACCAGCTTGCAGAAAACCAATTAACCTGTCTACAGTATGCGTTAAAAACAGGGGTTCAGTCCGCACGCATTTGCAAACGCATACTGTAGACAGGTTAATTGGTTTTCTGCAAGCTGGTCGGTAAGTAGGCTTGGTTTTTCCCTGGGCATTCCCCAGGTTTTTGTTGTTATCTGCTTTAGCCTTCCAATGCTACTTACTGCTATGGCCAGCTATAGATGGGGGCAGTGGACATGTTTATGCTTCACCTGTGGTGTTTATATTGGTCCATCAGTGCACCAACACCTTTGCAGCCATTGGGCTATATGCTGGGTGCTTGGTGTGCTCTTGTACCTTTAAAGGAGGGGTGGCTTCCCTTCAGTTCACCTGCCCCTGTCTATCCATTAAAATGCATGTGCCTCCACTGTGGGGAAGCTCATTGTTTAGTGTTAGGACCACAGATATTACAGGGTGCCTTGGCGCGGCTCTGTGGCTCACGCATGGGTTTGCAAATGCGTGCGGACCGAACCCCTGTTTTTAACACATACTGTAGACAGGTTAATTGGTTTTCTGCAAGCTGGTCGGTAAGTAGGCTTGGTTTTTCACTGGGCATTCCACAGGTTTTTGTTGTTTCCTACTTTGGTCCCACTTCAATGATATTCAATGGGCTGAAGTAGGATCAAAGTCGGACCAAAGTAGTACAGGGAGCATTTTCAGGCTGGGTTCACACTTGTCCGACAAACGGTCCTACATTGGGAGCCTCATGTAGCATGACGTGTGAAAATCAATGTTTCCCTATGAGAGCTGTCTTAACTGGTCCTACACAAGTCGCTCCGACTTTGAAAATGCTCCCTGTACTACTTTTGGTCCTACATTGATCCTACTTCAACCCATTGAATATCATTGAAGTCGGACCAAAGTAGTATCCTGTTCATGAAAGTAGGATGGATGTAGGACCAATGTAGCAGAGCAAAGTAGGATGAAAGTAGTGTAGTAGTGTGAACCCAGCCTCAAAGTCGGACCAGTTAAGACGGCTCCCATAGGGAAACATTGATTTTCACACGTCATGCGACATGAGCTCCCAATGTCGGAGCGTTTGTCGGACAAGTGTGAACCCGGCTTTAGGATCTGCATAAAATTAGCCTCAGAACCTGTGTAATTCATGTGTGTTAGGTTTAAAGGGATGAGGTGGCAACCCTAACTGAAGGGGAGCCCACTGAGCGTAAGTAAGCTTGTTTTTTTTGCATGGATTTATCCATGGCCCTGTTTATATCTCATGTAGCCTTCCAATGCTGCTGTGATGGCCAGCTATAGATGTGGGCAGTGGCGTCTTTTTTTTGTATCTCCAGGGAGTTTATTTAGCCTTATATAGGAATATGCATAAAGCAATGTGAATACAGTACTGAGTTTATCTTAATTTTAAACACATTTCAAATGCATCCATTTTCCCCTTGAAGCACACTAAGTTTGACTAATAAGATAATATGATCATTTAAAACTTTGGCAGTCCTTCCATAGCTGATATTTCAGCTAAGGGGATGTTAAATAAAATGTTCTTTGGTCGTTCAAATCTCCGCTGTGCTTGGTAATTTCAAATAAAAGTGAAGAACGCTTCCGTTTCATAGAAGTTCTTAAAAGAGAATTTTTACTTTAACATTCACAAAGAAACATAAACATCCATAAATAATACTTTTGCAGAAATCTGCAAAATATGCGCAGAAATATTAAGTGATACCTGTGCCAAAACAATGCAATAAGAAAAACACTTACTGTACAGTGTACATAAATGTAATAAATGTGTATGGATTTATATGAAATATTAATATAACATTAAATTCATAAGGCTATTGATTTGTAATCATTAAAACATGAAAGTGAACATATAAATCCTTTTCTAGGAAACCCAAGGGACAGCCCAAACGTGTTTATTTATTTTTGTTGAGTAGGGAAAGGTTAGCAACTATTAGCTAGATTCAGAGAGGTTTACGCCGGCGTATCAGTAGATACGTCGTCGTAACTCTGAATCTACGCCGTCGTAAATTTAAGCGTATTCTGGAAACCAGATACGCTTAAATTAGGCTAAGATACAAGCGGCGTAAATCTCCAACGCCGTCGTATCTTAGGGTGCATATTTACGCTGGCCGTTTGCGCAAGTCGTCCGTGAATGGGGCTGGGCGTAATTTACGTTTACGTCAAAACCAATACGTCCTTGCAGCGTACTTTGGAGCAATGCACACTGGCTGAAGCCCTAGGTGGCAGGCCCCACTTCAAAGCCCAGGTGGTAAAAGATTCCTTTTGATGAGCTTTCTCTTTTCATCAATCGACAGGCTGACTGGTGGCAAGTCAGGGCTTGTTCCCCAGAGCACAAGTGCAGTACACACCAAGTACCAGTACTGCACTTGTGCTCTGTAGTTTGCACCTAAAGTTACTTTGTGTGTACCAGTACTGCACTTGTGCTCTGTAGTTTGCACCTAAAGTTACTTGGTGTGTACTGCACTTGTGCTCTGTAGTTTGCACCTAAAGTTACTTTGTGTGTACCAGTACTGCACTTGTGCTCTGTAGTTTGCACCTAAAGTTACTTGGTGATAATTTTATTAAGTGGGTACGTCTATTATATGCTGCCCCTACGGCCAGGCTTCGGGTGAATGGGGACCTCTCGGACCCCTTTTCTTTATATAGAGGCACAAGGCAGGGGTGTCCTTTATCACCCCTGCTTTTTGCACTGGCTCTCGAACCGCTTGCGGCGTTAATAAGACTCTCCCCTTCAATAGTTGGATTCCAGAGAGGTGACTGCATGGAGAAGATCTCGCTCTATGCGGATGACACACTTTTATATTTGGGGGATGTGGACACATCTCTAACAACGGCTATGGAGCTGATCCAGCACTTTGGCTCCCTGTCAGGTTTTTCGATTAATTGGGGTAAATCAGTCCTGTTACCTGTCGATGGCCCAATTGACTCTTTACCAGAGGCTGCAGGGTCCCTACAGGTGGTTAATTCTTTCAAATACTTGGGAGTCCAAGTATCAGCCAACCCACAGAAATATTTAGAGGAAAATCTTTTGCCCCTTTTCAAACGTCTGCAATCAACATGTAATACCTGGTGTAAACTCCCGTTATCAGTGATAGGACGAATTAATTTAATTAAAATGGTATGGGGTCCCCAATTATTATACATCATGCACAATTCCCCTCAATGGATACCTCGTCGCTGGTTTACAAGGATAGACTCCCTGTTTCGATCACTGATCTGGAAAAAGAAGGTTGCTCGCATTCGACTGTCCACATTGCAATATGATAAAGACCAAGGGGGGGCAGCGGTTCCCAATCCTAAATTCTACTTTTTGGCCTCCCAATTGCAGCATCTGTGTGGCATGGGACGGGTAAACAATAAGGACTCCATTGATACGCTGTTACGAGTGGGATCCGGGGATGCGTCGGTTTTGGCGTGTCTGGAGGCGGGTTTTCCGCATCTGCCACGGGCGGCGCCCACGGTGATCCTCTTGGGTAAGCTGTGGGCCATGGTTAAATTAACTTTGGGTATCTCGGGATTTTTAGCGGACACTCCTCTGTGGGACAACCTGAATTTGACAGAAGTCCTCAGGCTTGAGGGCTTCATGTCGTGGAAAACGGCGGGGATTCAAAATATTGCCCAGATCTACCATAACAATATACTCAAGTCGTTTCAGGACCTACAAAATGAATTTGATCTACCTAGACACCAATTTTACAGATACCTGCAGCTCAGGCATGCCCTTCAGGCCCAGGGTCGGCTTTCTGTCCTTCAACTAACCAGTCATAGGCTGCTCACAGATGTATTCACTGGCAAAGATAAAAAAGGAATGATTTCTCAGATATACTCCACCCTTTTGTCATCCATACAGAATTCAGCGACTTTACCATGTAGAAGGGGCTGGGCGGAGGACCTGGGGGACATTGACGGGGAGACATGGGAATCCTGTTTACAGGCAGGTCCTTTGACCTCAGTTTCACAATCGCATAGACTGTCTCACCTGTTTCTGTTGCACAGGGTCTACCGCACACCCATTCAATTGTTCCGTTGGGGAAGGAGGGACTCCTCTTTGTGTCCCAAACATTGCGGAGAGGAGGGATCGCTTATTCACCTAATGTGGCGCTGCCCTAAACTGCACCGGTTCTGGAGGAGTGTCACTGAGGTTGTTTCCTCGGTGTTCCAGGTTAGGGTCCCATTGGACCCCATAGTATGTATATTGGGTGCAGTAGACGAAGAGGTTTACCCTCCTCCGGTAAATATTGCAGTGATCAGGCTTTTATACCTAGCAAGGAAACAAATAGCTAGATTCTGGTTGTCCCCACATGTTCCAACCAAGAAACAATGGATAGACCAAGTGAACCTTATAATTGTAAGGGAGCATTATACATATCAGCACAGAAATGCCTCTAAAAAATTTACATCCATTTGGCAGCCCTGGTTGGAGACACCTGGATTGGCACCTCCGAGACTAATTATGACTCGGTTGTTGCAGATGTAGGTGATGTTCTCCCCCCGGGTCTAGACTCTGTTTGCATATGGTACTCTATACCTCAATGGGCATTGTACTTTGGATATGAGAGTTTGCATTACTGATGGGCAGCAATTATGAATATCCGGGCAGACTGTGGAAAGCAGAATCTTAGATGTGGCCCGTTGGCCTAAGGTTTGATTTAATGGGGGGCGAGGCGGTTTATCGCCCACCCGACACTTTGCTGCTTTAGTTTAAAAAAATATCTGGTTTATGAATATTTCTTGTGCCTCAGTGCTACAGTGTGTAAGGAACTTGTCTTCATGTACTGGTATTCTGTACACTTCTCATGTATGTAGATCTATATTGTTTGTACCTAAATTTTATTTTTTGGCACAATAAACCATTTTTCTGATTTAAAAAAAAAAAGTTACTTGGTGTGTACTGCACTTGTGCTCTGTAGTTTGCACCTAAAGTTACTTTGTGTGTACCAGTACTGCACTTGTGCTCTGTAGTTTGCACCTAAAGTTACTTGGTGTGTACTGCACTTGTGCTCTGTAGTTTGCACCTAAAGAAACCCATGCTATTTTTCTCAGTGATTTTCATCCATATTGCAGGGACCAAACATTACATTAAAGCCGCAAGCAGTCTTAAATTACTTTTTTCTTACAGTAATCTCATGTTGTGCAGGGACAGTTCTAAACACGTGCCACTACTATAGACACCCAGCAGGTACAATATTTAAAGGAAATTTTTCATTTTTTTTTTTTCACTTTAAGCATCATTAAAATCGCTGCTCCAGAAAAAAACGACCGTTTTTAAAACTTTTTTTTCCATTGATACATGTTCCCTGGGGCAAGACCTGGGTCCCCAAACCTGTTTTCCGACAATAACTTGTATATTGGGCTTTAAAATTAGCACTTTTGAATTCGAACATTCGAGTCCCATTGACGTCGCGCGAACATTCGGTCCGTTCGAAGGTTCTGGTGCGAACCGAACGGGGGGTGTTCGGCTCATCCCTACTCCCTGGTAATGCCAAGCCTTTTTTAACTTGTTGCCCACTCAGAACTGTACAGTTGGAAACAAGGCTGAGGGCCTAATGCCGCGTACACACGGTCGTTTTTCGGCATGAAAAAAAACAACGTTTTTCAGCATGTTCAAAAAACGAAGTTTTTCCAACTTCATCATTAAAAACGATGTTGCCCACACACTATCGTTTTAAAAAAATGATGAACAAAGCACGGTGACGTACAACACGTACGACGGCACTCTGAAGGGGAAGTTCTATTCGCCTTTGCGCTGCTTTTAGCTGATTCCTTGTTAGTAAAAAATGATTTGCGCTTTTTTGTCTGTTACAGCGTGATGAATGTGCTTACTCCATTATGAATGGTAGTTTTACCAGAACGAGCGCACCCATCTCATAACTCGCTTCTGGGCATGCGCGGGTTTAAAACGTCGTTTTAGCCCACACACGATCATTTTTTAAAACCCGAAAAACGAAATTTTTTCAGAAGCCGAAAAACAATGTGAAGCCCACACACGATGATTTTAAATGACGTTTTTAAAAACGTCGTTTTTTTTAATGCCGAAAAACTACCGTGTGTACGCGGCATTAGAGCGAGTTTGGGTTACACAATGTTTAGACCACAGTTACTTGAAGACATTACAGGTCATTCAAGTGGTCCTTCGCATTGGAATTATTCCACCATATCTGCCTCTGTTGATGTTAACCTCAAGTGGATCACTTTGTGTCCCCTCACAATGATAAGCTTACTGTTTTTTTTTTTTCCAGGTAACCTGTGCTGTGTTTCCTTCAGTGTCCCTAATAAGATTGTCAGTATGTCTCTTATCACAGAATGGCTGGTCTTTTATATTTGATGATAATATATTACCTGTGCAATATACTTAAATTAAATAAATAATAGACTTGTGGGCAGCTGCACTTTCTCAATGTATACATATTGATCAATGGTGAATAGTATTAAAGTAGTGCTCACCCACTATTGGCAACCAAATGCCTTCAATTAAGTGCAATTAACAAATAAGTAAATACATTTTATTTATATATATATATATATATATATATATATATATATATATATATATATATATACATATATACATATACATATACATATACATACACATACATATACACACACACACACATCCGAAAAATACATCTTATATAAAAGTGCCAATGTTTATTATAAGTGAATACATTAATCTCTGTGCAATATAATTAAAGGGTCAACAAGAAAAGTCCAAAAGTGATGTAAAAAAATCCTCTTTAGTAAAGTGCCAGTGCTCAAAACAGTGATCAATTTGTGCTTCCTTCTTATATGAAAAAAAGGTGTTTCTTTAATACCAACACTCCACTTGCAAAATTTGTGCCCCCAACCCCAATGGATCCAAACTCACCAAATGGAGATGACCCTCTTTATTATATGCCAGAGTGGGCCTGCAATGCTTTTTCACAGCTCTGCTGTGCGTGGCAGCTGTCCTCTTCTTGGACCATTCTGACACAAAACCATGGAACAGCTCTGATGTGGGCAGGATCAAACGGTATGTGCTATGTGATCCCTTTCTATTTGTTTATTTTTAAAATCCATAAAAAAAAACTATAAAAACCACCCCAGCAATCATCTGCCATTTTGTGTTAATGAACGTCTGCCACGAGAGTCAGCATGCTCAAATCCGCGGCTTGCTGACCAAAAACAGACGTGTCTCTTTTATGTTTGCCTATAATGAAGTGGTTCTCTCAATTACATCTGCCTGCCCTCTGATTTCCATGTAGATATCTCTAACAATGTTCTTTTACAACATCCATGGCCTGGAGATGTCTGCATCTCCAGGCCATGGATGTTGTAGAGGCTGTTCTTTCGCAGTGTGTTCCACCTTGCTCAGGGTCTTTAAACCATCTACAGTACAAGCACAGTTTATCACAAGATTTGGGAGAAGTTAGTCACCTTTGCAGCGGTAAGTGACTTTGATCCTCTCCATCTTGTACACTCCTCTCAACTGCTGGATGTTCTCCAGATGGACCTCGATCTAAGGTTAAGCCTGAGCACCATCAAGTCAGATCTTGAGCAGAGCAGTTTCGCACAATGGGATTTATCTATGCTTATAACATCCTGGGGAACCCTTCTATTCAGTGGAATCTTGCTCCTTTTTGAATGGCAGAGGTGTGTACAGCCATCAGACCGAAATCTCCGAGCGGACATGTCCGATGAAAACGGTCCGCGGATCGTTTTCATCGGACATGTTCGATGGTGTGTACAAGGCCTCAGACATCCACCTCCACAGCCCAAGGGTCTTGTCTGCTTACAGGGTACCAATATAAACTCTAGATATAAATCTTCAATGTTCTGTTTAATCCATGAATCAGAAGTTGATCAACTTCTGATTTATGGATTAAACAGAACATTGAAGATTTAGTAAAATAAGTGTGTATACTGACTAAAATACAGTAATACACTGTATTACTGTATTTTAGTCAGTATACGCACTTAATTTTAATGTTTTACATACAGTGGGGCAAAAAAGTATTTAGTCAGCCACCAAGTTCTTCCACTTAAAAAGATGAGGCCTGTAATTGTCATCATAGGTATACCTCAACTATGAGAGACAAAATGTGGAAACAAATCCAGACAGACAATCACATTGTCTGATTTGGAAAGAATTTATTTGCAAATTATGGTGGAAAATAAGTATTTGGTTCATGTCAATACTTTGTTGTAGATCCTGTGTTGGCAATGACAGAGGTCAAACGTTTTCTGTGAGTCTTCACAAGATTGTCACACACTGTTGCTGGTATGTTGGCCCATTCCTCCATGCAGATCTCCTCTAGAGCAGTGATGTTTTGGGGCTGTCGCTGAGCAACACGGACTTTCAAATGCCTCCAAAGGTTTTCTATGGGGTTGAGATCTGGAGACTGGTTAGTCCACTCCAGGACCTTGAAATGCTTCTTACGAAGCCACTCCTTTGTTGCCCGGGCAGTGTTTTTGGGATCATTGTCATGCTGAAAGACCCAGCCACGTTTCATCTTCAATGCCCTTGCTGGTGGGAGGAGGTTTGTACTCAAAATTTCATGACACATGGCCCCATTCATTCTTTCATGTACACGGATCAGTCGTCCTGTTCCCTTTGCAGAGAAACGGCTCCAAAGCATGATGTTGCCACCCCCATGCTTCACAATAGGTATGGTGTTCTTTGGTTGCAACTCAGCATTCTCTCTCCTCCAAACACGACGAGTTGTGTTTCTACCAAACAGTACTACTTTGGTTTCATCTGACCATATGACATTCTCCCAATCCTCTTCTTCTGGATCATCCAAATGCTCTCTAGCAAACCTCAGACGGGCCCGGACATGTACTGGCTTAAGCAGGGGGACACGTCTGGCACTGCAGGATCTGCTGCTTGCCTATTGCAGATTCAGTCTTCCCAGCCTGGTGCAGGTCTACAATTTTATTTCTGGTGTCCTTCGACAACTCTCTGGTCTTCACCATAGTGGAGTTTGGAGTGTGACTGTTTGAACTTGTTATCAGTATAAAGACACATGTCCACAACCTCAAACAGGTGCCATTAATACAGGTAATGAGTGGAGGACAGAAGAGCCTCTTAAAGAAGATGATACAGGTCAGTGAGAGCCAGAAATCTTGCTTGTTTGTAGGTGACCAAATACTTATTTTCCACCATAATTTGCAAATAAATTCTTTCCAAATCAGACAATGTGATTGTCCGTCTGGATTTGTTTCCACATTTTGACTCTCATAGTTGAGGTATACCTATGATGACAATTACAGGCCTCTCATCTTTTTAAGTGGGAGAACTTGCACAATTGGTGGTTGACTAAATACTTTTTTGCCCCACTGTAGCTATACCTGCAAAGGGGCCCGCCTGAAGTCATCTAGCAGAACTTAATTTTCTGACTAAACTTCCACTTTAAATTTTATACTTTGCATCATACCCTCCCATGTTGCCATCAGTTTTTACCGTAAATTCCTTTCTTGGTGCCTAAACCTGGCAGCATGCTTTACCCATCCTCTAATTTTAATTTTAGTTATGGGAAGGGTGGTACTCTGTCTGAGGGAAACTTTTAGGCGGGGTTCGCACTATTGTGAATTGGATGCGGAATCCCCATATCCAATTTGCAATAGCAAGAGAATGTGACCGGCTCCCTATGGAGCCGGTTCACATATCTCCGATTCAGCTCCGGTGCAAATTTGCACAGGAGCCCTGTGTGTTTTTTTTTTTTATCCATTTCAGCCCAAAATTTTGGCTAAAATCGGACCTGAAACAGTGAACCAGGACGCACAGGACCCTTGCTGGGAGTCGCATCAGCATCCAGTGTAAATCGAGCCTGATAGTAGTATTCACTATTCCTGGTAGTTAATTTTAGTTATTTATATAGCTCCAAAAATGTATGTACACAGTGCTTTAAATATTGTACATTCACATCAATCCCTGCCCACAAGGAGATTACACTCTAAACCATATTGAAAATTGCATGCATACTAGAGCCTAAAAAGGCAGGAGCCAATTAACCTACCACCCAGTCTTTGGAATGCGGTAGGAAACTGGATTACCCAGAGGATACCCACACAAGCACAGGGAGAACATGCAAACTGTGCCCTGATTGGCTGAGGCAAGAGGATGCGTGTGACATGCACGTGTGGGCGGTCTCCGAATCCATGATGCTGCAATGCGAGGACTGGCGTGTCCCATCTCCTAACGCCGACAGCTGAATCCCGCTAAGCGTACGTTGCACAGGCTGCATAGGCTGGAGACTGCAGATCACTCCCCCTCGCAAATGCTGGCGCTCGTATAGGAGCATAAGAGCCGCAGAAGTATAAGCCATACAAGCTGTCTGCTCTAGGGGTGAAAAGCCGCTCCTGCATTACAGCTGACCAGACGACGACTCAGTGGGAGGGCTCTCCCCCCGGATAACGTGAGCAGCTTGAGAGACTAAATTCAGTCGGTGAACTACCAGATCTTGGAGGATTGGCAGTCGGCTTCAGCTCCTGTGTTTTTCTCTTTTCACATCAGACATTTCAGTAATCCCATCCAGACAAACAGTAAGATTTAAAAACAGTTTCTCTTTCCACTGTCTTCCTGGTTGTGGAGGGGGGAGAACTGTGAAGGACAAGGAGCCAGGAAAAGCCAGGTGAGGGGTGTATAAACGTGAATTGAGTAGGGGACTGAGAAGCAATGGATGGAAATATATACTCTGTGAACACTGGCTTGTAACTCCCTGATTATCAGTTTCCCCAAAGCACTCAAACCCTAACAACTTGGAGGACTGGGCTCTCCTCCTTTATTTTATTCAGTCTGTTTTCTTTTGAATTTAGGTGTGCCTGGAACAACTACCTAATTTTTCTCCTATATGTTATGATACTCTATAGTCTCTGAATAGAGATTGCGGAGCTAGGTAGAACGAGGAGCAGGGGATAAGGGAGGAATAAACCTTTCCTTTTTCCCTCTCCCCCCTAAACTAATATGAGGATAAATGGCCCCCAGTAAACCCTGTGTGAAACCACAGATAGTGACCCCCCTGTTCCTCTCCCTCGGCCATGACAGGAAAGACAGTAAAGAAACCTCCACAATCCCCGCAAAAATCCCTGGTAAAAGGGATAACAGCGGAGACGCAGACGGCAGGAATAGAGGGGGAGCACACGCCCTCTGGGAAAGACATCTTGGAGGCAAAAAAAGCAAGCAGTGAAGTGCTGACAAATAAAATGGATGCCTTGGCAGTAGATGTGTGTTCAATAAAACGCGATTTCGATAAAATACAGAAAAAGACAGCAGAAATAGAAATCCACGTCTCAAAAGTTGAGGATAAAATAAAAAAGGATAACAAGGAATGGCAAAGAAAAGCAAATCAGAGAATTGCAGGATAGAGCAATAGACACGGAAAGTCGCCTAAGAAGGAACAACGTTCGAATTCTGGGTCTGCCAGAGCGGGTGGAAGGGGACAACCCAATAACATTCTCGGAAAAATTATTAACGGAGGTTCTGAAATTAACAGAAGTATCCTCAACATTCGTGGTAGAAAGAGCACATAGGATCTCTTTCCGTATCCCTAAACCAGGGGCACCCCCCCGTCCTTTTTTGATACGTCTTCTACTGAATTACAGGGACCGAGATCAAATCCTTTCAACAGAAAGGATGAGGGCAGACATACAGTATGAAAATGTTAAATTGTTATTTTTCCTCGACTACCCAGTTGAGATACAACAGCAAAGAAGGGCATATACAGAAATATGGAAAAGACTGAGACAGAAGGGGTTAAAGTACTGCTATACCCTAGTAAACTACGAGTGGTAGATGGGACACATACCATGTTCTTTGAAACGCCAACATTAGCGTCGGAATGGCTAGATACTAAATAGATGGACATTTTATTTCTTTTTTTCTTGGATTTATAGTATGGGGGGTGGGGATTGGGAAGAATAACACTTGAAATATGTTTATAAAGGTGAAAGCACTAAGTGAAATAACGGTATAATGGGACTTAAGAAATAGATAATAGTGTACTTTTGATAGTTGGAAAAGGAGGGAGGGGAAACTTTTTTTTCCCTTTTTTTTTTTTCCATTCCCTTCTCTATCCTTTGGGTGGGAGAGGGATGGAAAAAGAATAACATCTGAATAACACTTGAATATGTTTCTAAGGAATGAATAAGTATATAATAATGTGGTTCATCAATTTAGATTTTTTTTTTTTTTCCCTTTTCTCTTCTCTTCCTCTCTCCCTTATGGGTGGGAGAGGGATAGAAAATTAATAACATGTGAATGATACTTGAAATATGTTCCTAAAGGAATGAATAATTATATAATAATGTATTTTGACATTTTAAGGAGGGAAGGAATCCCCCTTTTTCCTTTTTCTCTTCCTTTTTTTTGGGGGGGGGGGGGGGGGGGATGGAAAGAATAATATTTGGAACATGTTTATAAAGGTGTAAGCACTAATTGAAATAACGGTATAATGAGATTTAATAAGCATACAATGTTGCATTTTGATGACTGGAGGGAGAGAGAGAGAAAACAATTTTGTCTTTTTATTTTGTTTTGTTTTTCCTTGTCTCTCTCTCTCTCTCTCGAATTAATTATAAATCACTAAGTAATCACTAATTAATTTAATGACACGGAATGAGTATATTTAAGTGTTCACATACTTATTTGGGCACGAGGGGGCATAAAATACCAGATAATATTGAGTAAATGACAGGGAAGTAGCTGCACAGGGAACTACATGGTTCTGTATAGATCAACTCCTTGCATAAACTATTGGTAGGGGGGGTTCCTTTTTTTTTGTTGATGTACCAACAAAAGTCCAAGCAATAGAGAAGGTCCTAAGGAAATATAATAGGACAATAAATGAGGTATAAGATGTACAGCTTACCAGGGAGCCTGCTACACGAAAGAATGGAAGGTTGTGGGTTGTTTTTTTTTTGTCTTGTCTTGTCTTGGGGAATTGTGCTGAGTTATGAAGGATACTGAGCATGAAATGGAGATTATGCTCAGTAAAAAAGGGGATAGGAAAAGTTCCTCTCCACTCTCATCCATGAATGGATGGGATTATATACTAGAGAGGGGAGTGGGGAGAGACAGGGTGGGTTGGGAGGAGGGAGGTGGAGGGAGAGTAAGGGGGAAGTATGAATGGGGTTTGCAATGGTGTGGTTTAAGTACCCTATGGTTACCCCCAAAAAAAATTGGGGGGTGCAAGATAAAATGGAGGCAGGGGTTCCTCCCATACTCTAGATATAATGCCTGGGAAAAATAAATTGTTTTTCGATATTATCCTGGAATGTCCAAGGACTAAACTCAAAGTTTAAACGAGCTTTGATGTTCCAATATATAAGAAAATATTCTCCCCAATTGATTATATTACAGGAGACACATTTAATGGGGAAAAAAGTAAGAACGTTAAAAAAAGCCTGGATACGAGAAACATACCACTCCACCTATTCTTCATATGCTAGGGGGGTATCAATTCTGGTAAAAAAAAAAACTTTCCGGGGGAAATGGAGAAGGCTTTTATAGACATGAATGGAAAATATGTCATCCTGCTGTATACGATCGGTAAACAGAGATACGTTACGGTGGCAGTGTATATCCCACCCCCCATCTTCGATGGGGGTTTTAAGTGAGATAATGGAAAAAATTATTCAGCATCTCCCAGCAAAATTGATATTGATTGGAGACTTTAATGCAGTCTTATCACCAGAGCTGGATAGATCAAAACACCCTAAACAACATTCAGCAGATCTATATAATTGGGCACAGGCAATGGGGGTAACGGAGATTTGGAGATGGAAAAATCCGGGGATGAGAGTGTACTCCTGTTTTTTTGCCTCCTATAAAACGGCGTCTAGAATAGATTTGGCATTTACAGATTCTGCGATGTTGACAGACATCGCAGAAGCTACATATCTACCAAGCGGTCTTTCAGACCACTCACCTCTGTTTCTGTCAATACGTATTCCCACTCCAAGAAACGCATCCCTATGGAGATTGACTCCACAATGGGTTGGACATCTGGAAATAGCAGGGAAAATTACATAGATAATAATGGAATATTGGGAGAATAATGCCGGATCAGCCTCGGTAGAGATGGTTTGGGATGCGTTCAAAGCATATCTGCGAGGGCAATATATATCAAATATTTCAGCGGTTAATAAAAATCAGAAGGTAAAGATGCAGGAGCTAGAGAGACAGACTGATTTCCGGAAGGAAAAATATGGCCAAGACCCCAGCGGGGTCAACTTTGAAGAAATGATGGCCGCACAAAGAGATTTACATTTGCATATTGAGGAGATAAGATTAGAAATGCATAAAAATAGACAGCATATATTTGAGCAGGGAGATAAAGGGGGTAGATTCCTGGCAAGATTGGTGCAACAAGAGGATCAGGCTACAACTATATCAGAAATTGAGGATTCAAATGGACAGAAAGTAAAAGAACCAGAAGAGATACGGGAGACTTTCAGAGAATATTACAGCACACTGTATGCTTCTTCCCTGCCGCCCGACGGCTATGACGGACCTATTGGATCGGATAGCCCTAGGGTGGCTGTCGGATGGGGAGAGGAGAGCACTTGTCTGCCCCATTACGGCTGAGGAAATAATGGAGGTTATACGTACATTCTCGGGGGAAAAAGCACCAGGCCCAGACAGAATTCCAGCAGAATTCTATAAAAAATATGGAGCATTAATAGCTCCTAAATTAGCAGAAGTGTTCACAAGCGGGTTAAGGAAAGGGGCCCTCCCAGATTCAATGAGAGAAGCACATATAACACTAATATATAAGGAAACAAAGGATCCAAAACTATGTTCATCATATAGGCCAATAGCGCTATTAAACATTGATTTAAAAATCTTGACGAAGATATTAACATTAAGATTACAACCCCTGCTTAGAAATATAATAGATGCTGATCAGACAGGATTTATGCCACAGAGAACAACGGCTATTAATCTACGAAGGCTCTATACAAATATACATACCCATCATATGCAGGAGGGGTCTAGGACAGTGGCCTCCCTAGACATAGAAAAGGCCTTTGACACGGTCGAATGGCCTTTCCTGTGGGAAATACTTAGAAGGATGGGATTCCCATTAGTATTCATAAAGTGGATTCAAATAATCTATGGGAGACCCATGTCAGCAGTTAAGTTGGGAGGAAAATGATCATCCTTCTTTCGGCTATATAGAGGTACGAGACAGGGATGCCCTCTCTCTCCAGCACTCTTCGCAATAGCAATAGAGCCAGTGGCAGAGGCTCTAAGGACCACACCAAACATTCAGGGACTCCGAGTGGGGGGGTTGGAGGAGAGGGTAGCCCTCTACGCGGATGATATGCTCCTGTTTTTAAGAGATGCTGGGCCGTCGTTAGAGGGAGTGCTAGAGTTATTAAATGCATTTTCACCATTCACAGGGCTGAAAGTAAATTGGGGTAAGTCCCTATTATTCTCCATTGATCAAGGAGCACAGGAAACCGCTCCCCCGAACTCACCTTTGAAATGGGTAGCGGAATTTAAATACCTGGGTATAATAATATCTAGACAGGTTGAAGATTTTCGAAGGCTAAACTTAGACCCAGTGGTACAGGAGCTTGGGAGGAAGTTAAAAATATGGGGGACATTGCCTCTGTCATTACTAGGACGTGTAAACCTGGTAAAAATTTAGATCCTACCTAAATTTCTGTATATATTCAGGAACTCACCACAGTGGGTGCCAAAGAATTTTTTTACACAGTTACATGGAATGCTATCAAACACAAAATAATTGAGCGCACTTCTGACATGTACAAATGCACTAATTGGGGGGAGGGAAGTGGAGAGAGGAAGGGCACTGGTCACAACAAATAATGTGAAGGAGGTTGATGGAAGTACATTAATCCATGATAATGTCCATAAAAACCAAATATACAAATATGTAACTTCCGCAGCCAGCTGTCAGATGAAGTAATCTGAAGGACAACAAGAGAAGAAAAGAGCGGCGCCTTCTAAGCGTAGCAGATGAGTTTTATTCAAGTAAAAACATATATAAAAGAAATGTACTTACAAGTGGAGCTACATAACAGGCTTCATTAAGTATCTGTTCATCCGCTCTGATCCCGGGGAAGACAATAGTCACTTGGTGTCACTCGTCCAAAAGACTGGATTCAGCTTAATCCCTTGCCTCAGTTGGCAGCGACGGCAGGAGCCGAACTCTCTCGGAACGCTGGAGAAGGGGAGCTTGTTTCCCCAGTGTGCTGCTGGAATGACGTCGCTTCCGGGTCAGGGGTGTGCGGGAGGATACGCGCGTCCGAGACATGCGTGTCTCTTCTTCAGGCACTGGAGGGGCCATCTTGCAAGTGGGAATATAGGCACAGTTGGGCCGGCCAGGCACCATCCCATTGGCTAACATTTTAACTAACAGAACCAATGTCATTCGTGATATGCATGCAATAGAAAAAATGGTCATAAGATCTATAAGCAGCCATAAAAGATATTGTATGTATTAAAAAACTCAAGAGTGGGAATGTGAATGTTAAAACGGGAGAAAGGGACAGTATCAAGTTAATATAAAATTAATAATTAGGAAGGCACTGCTCGCCACGGAGCGCGCACGTAAACAGAACCCATGCGCGCGCATATACCAGTGGACACCGCAGAGATTTCCAAATGCGCGCGCATGGGTTCTGTTTATGTGCGCGCTCCGTGGCACGGCAGTGCGTTCCTAATTATAAATTTTATATTAACTTGATACTGTCCCTTTCCCCCGTTTTAACATTCACATTCCCACTCTTGAGTCTGAAAGAGTGACTCCTCCCCAGGGCGAGAACTGAGCTCCAGTAGTAATCGGCGTGCGGTCCTAGCAGTAGGACGTACGGCTCCTGGAGCCAGACAGGCAGGGCTTTCCTCCCCCAGCCTCTCACCCCGCTCCCCCCTGTCACACTGCTCTGCTCCCCCCGGTCCTCTGCTTGTCGGCCTTCCTCTGCAGACTTACCACGCAGCTTCCCCGGCTTAACCTGACGTCCCCTGGCTCTCTCCTTCTCCCCCTCTCCAGGAAGCCTGCAGGTAAGCCCCTGTTCCCAGGGCCACACACCAGCACCGTTGGCGGCCGTCCTTTTCAGGACAAGCCGCCGCAAATAGCTCTCAAACATCACGGCTCTCCCCTCCTCCTTACCCCCACAGTACCTCCTTCACTCGGGACATCCCCCTACCACCTCCCCGCCTCGATCGCCTGCCTTCTCTGGCGCCTCTCCAGACATCCGCGCCGGCCTGTGTAAAACCGCGGCAGCCGCGATCTAGGAAAGACCGCGGGGGAAGCGGAGCGCCGCTTCCCTCTCCCGGGTATCTCCTCCAATCCACCAGAAATCCCCCCTCCCATTCCCCAGAAGGATACCTGGCTCTCACGATCACCCATCCAGTCTCCCCTGGCAGCACGGATCTCTACAGACAGTCCCAGCCTGGATCCTGCTGCCTGACCAGCAGCCATCTTGCTACACCCAGCAACAAGGGCACCCCTCATCCCCATCTTGCTACACCCAGCAACAAGGGCACCCCTCTTCCCCACTCCCCCCCTTCTTAAATCACAACCAACCGATTGCCTCTCTAGGGGTCAGGAAGGAATTTTTTTTCCCTGCCGTAGCATATTGGCAGAGCTCGGCCAGGGTTTTTTTGCCTTCCTCTGGACCAAGCCAGGAGAGAAGATTAAGCTAATCTTCCCTCCATCACCCAAACCCCCCCCCCCCCCGGCGCTGGCGACCATGGTTAATCTGCAATATTCTGCAGAAACCATTTGGGGCCTGAGGCGTTTTGCCGCAATACTACCAGCCATCACCAAAAAAGCTCTAAGAATCGAACGATTATTGAGAATCGATCAACGATCGACTGTCAAAAACTTCAGCCATTTACCCCAGCCTAAACACATATTATGTGCTCTGATCAACACAAGATCGGCAGTAAAACACCGACTAGAAATCCACGATTTCATTCGACAATATGATTTAGACTGCCTCTTTATTACAGAGAGCTGGCTCACAGACGACTGTAACACCATACTGGGAGAACTGGTGCCTGAAAACTATCGTATTTTAACAGAAAACAGAATAGGACAAAGAGGAGGAGGCCTGGCAGTGATCCACAAGAATCCCCTTGCGATCACTAAACCGGTCCTTCAAAACCCTCTTCCATTCATGGAAACCCTTACTCTGCAACTACAAACAAGTTCCCAGCAGACCGTTCGCATTCTTCTCTGCTATAGACCACCCGGCCCAAAATCGCAGCTTACTTCATCATTGACGGAGTTTATCTCCACTTACACCCTAAACAGCAAACACCTTTTGCTGCTTGGGGATTTCAACCTTTGGGCAAATTCCTCACAAGACCCCGTTGCCGATGCCTGCATTGACCACCTAGAAGGATTAGGGCTACAGCAATTAGTATGTGGGCCCACACATACCTCAGGTCACACGCTTGATCTCATTTTCAGACAAGATCTGGAAATAAACATTTTGGAAAATGAACCGTTGCCATGGACAGATCACCATGCAATTAAATTCATAATCTCCAAAATCCCCCCCTTAACAAAAACATCAAAACCAGTGACAACACACTGGACTAGATGTCAGAAGAAGCTCCATTCGGAACTCTTCAAAACCACATTAGGGAAAAAATAAAAACAATTCAACCCCTTCAAACGACCTTAGAAACACTAGACGCCATAAACACTGCCCTATTACAGTCAGCTGACTTAATAGCGCCGAAACGTAAAACCTGCATCCAGAAAAACACTTCCAGATGGTTTAACAACCAGATGACGTCCCTGAAGCAAGAGCGCAGAAGGGCGGAAGCCGCCTGGAAAAGAAGCTCCTCAGAAGAAAACCTCACCATCTACAAAGCAATAACAAGAAAATACCACAAAGAAATCTTCATAGCCAAGAAAAACTATTTTTCCAAGGCTATCAACAGCGCCCTAAACCGCCCCCGCGAACTCTTTAAGATGGTCACTCAGACCATGAATCCCGTCTGTCTTGAACCCCCCAATTCAGATACCCAGGAGTTTTGCAGTGAATTGTCGGATTACTTCATTAATAAAATTGAGGGAATCCGGGATAGCATTCAGCAGAACAATAGCCCCCGAACCCCCCCCCCCCCCCCCGCAATTATCCTCATAATACCCATAGAAATTCACCACAAGCAGGAAGGTTCACCCTAAAACCCATCTCCATCGATGCCACTAAAAATATCATCGGTTCTCTGCGAAAGAGCACAGCGCCAATGGATATCATCCCCACCAAACTTCTGATGGAATGCGCCGACATCCTGGCACCTCCTATCATGCAGCTCATAAACCAGTCTTTCAAGGAGGGCTCAGTGCCCTCCCAGTTGAAAGAAGGCATAATCCAACCCATCTTGAAGAAACCCACCCTAGACCCCAAGGACCCACTTCACCGCCGTCCCATAACAGGCCTAAACGTTCTCTCCAAGGTAATGGAAAAAGCAGTGGTACAACAGTTGCAACAGCATCTAGATACCCACACTCTACTTGATCCATTTCAATCGGGTTTCCGTCCCGGATACGGGACGAAACAGCATTGCTCAAAATATGGGACGACGCTCTCGAGGCTGCAGACGAAGGAGAATCTTGTCTTCTGGTTCTGTTGGACCTAAGCGCAGCCTTCGACACTGTAGACCACAAACTATTACTGACTCGGCTAGCTGACGTAGCCAAAGTCGCAGAAGGTGATTTATCTTGGTTCTCCTCTTTTTTGGAAAACTGATCACAAATAGTGAAATTGGGACCTTTCACTTCTGAGAAACACACATTATCGTGCGGAGTCCCTCAAGGATCGCCTCTATCACCGGTGTTGTTTAACATCTATCTTCGTCCTCTTTTTGAAATCATTAGTAGCCAAAAACTACTTTATCACTCCTATGCAGACGACACGCAACTGTATTTCCGCATTTGCAACAAAAAGGATCATCATCTCAATCTAGAGACATGCCTCTCTTTGATAGAGAACTGGATGACGAAGAGTCATCTTAAACTCAACGGCGCGAAAACCGAACTTCTCCTGTTTCACGCCAAGCGTCTGAATCAACCTGCAACAACTTGGATACCCCCGCCCATTCTGGGCAAAATCATCACCCCTAGCGCCAAAGTCAAAAGTCTTGGGGTCATCTTCGACTCTCACATGACAATGGACGCACAAATAGGGTCAGTAGTCAGCGGATCTCACCATCTGCTGCGCCTACTTTGCAAACTTACTCCTTTTATTCCCAAAGAAGACATAGCGGCCGTGGTGGGAGCGATTGTAAACTCCAGATTGGATTATGCAAACGCCCTTTACCTCGGACTCCCAAAGTACCAAATCGCTTGTCTGCAAGCCGTTCAAAATACGGCCGCCAGACTAGTAACTGGAAAAAAAACATGGGAATCAATCTCACCTTTACTGAGATCCCTTCATTGGTTGCCAGTAAAAGACAGAATTGCTTTTAAAGCACTCTGCCTAACGCATAGATGTATCCATGGGAACCCTCCCCATTATCTGTGCATTTAAATAAAAGCTCACAACTCCAATCGCGTTCTGCGATCCACCAACCAAAATCTGCTTCAGATACCGAAAGCCAATTACAAGTCCAAAGGAGAAAGAAGATTCGCGGTCCAGGGTCCCAGACTATGGAATGCTTTATCAACCAGCATTCGGTTGGAGGAAAACCATTTAGCATTCAGGAGAAAGATCAAAACTCATCTCTTTTGATATCAAAGGAGACGGGAACAACAAGCGCCCAGAGGCGATTTAGTTCGCATGTGCCGCGCTATATAAGTCATTCATTCATTCACTCTTGAGTTTTTTTAATACACACAATATCTTTTATGGTTGCTTATAGATCTTATGACCATTTTTTCTATTGCATGCATATCACGAATGACATTGGTTCTGTTAGTTAAAATGTTAGCCAATGGGATGGTGCCTGGCCAGCCCAACTGTGCCTATATTCCCACTTGCAATATGGCCCCTCCAGTGCCTGAAGAAGAGACACGTATGTCTCGAACGCACGCATCCTCCCGCATTCCCCTGACCCGGAAGTGACGTCATTCCAGCAGCACACTGGAGAAACAAGCTCCCCTTCTCCAGCGTTCCGAGAGCGTTCAGCTCCTGCCATCACTGCCAACTGAGGCAAGGGATTAAGTGGAATCCAGTCTTTTGGACATCCAGTGACACCAAGTGACTATTGTCTGCCCCGGGATCAGAGCGGATGAACAGATACTTAATGAAGCCTGTTATGTAGCTCCACTTGTGAGTACATTTCTTTTATATATGTTTTTACTTGAATAAAACTCACCTGCTACGCTTAGAAGGCGCCGCTCTTTTCTTCTCACATGGAATGCTATCTACATTTATATGGGCAAATAAACCAGCAAGAATTAAATTAACTACGCTGATGAGACCGGAGGCACAGGGAGGGCTGGCCTTTCCAGATTTTTATAAATATTATATAGCCACACAATTTGTGACGGCCGGGAGATGGTTAAACCCGGATGGGTATGATGCAGCCACTATGTTGGAAGCGGCAGTGGTCCAATCGGTAGAGGCATTGCAGGGATTATTGTATAGAGGGATCAAAACAAGACCTAACCCCGGCAATGAGGACAACAGTAAAAATATGGAAAGCCGCTATAGGAAAAGGAGATTTAAAAACAAACCTATCACCAAATACCCCACTGTGGAGAAATCCTGAGTTGCCACATCTGGATTTGATCCAGGATCAAGGGGCGTGGACTAGATATGAGATAAAGAAATTGTCACAAGTTTTACAAGGGGAGAAGTTTCTCTCATACGTAGAAATTAGACAATTTTGGAATATTCCGGAGAGCTATGCATTTAGGTATGGGCAGCTTATCCACGCTTACTAGCTCAATTTCCAGAGGGGACCCCGCGATTGATGGAATCAGGTCTGAAGCAAATGGCAAAAAAAGGAAAAAAGAAAACTTCAAATTTTTATATGTATTTAACAAAGATTGCATCTTCGGATACAAATAAATTAAGGGAAAACTGGCAGAGGGAGGTCCCAAACTTAATGGAGAAGTGGGAGGAGGTATGGCGGTTTCCATTGCAAATACTTGTATCACTCTGAGATAAATTAATACAATTTAAAATTTTACATAGAAGCCATTATACACCATATAAGCTACATAAGATTTCCCAGACAAATCCTCAGGACTGCTGGAGATGTGCAGACATCCCAGGAGATTTAATGCATATATTTTGGCTATGCCCAAAGATAGTGGTATTTTGGAGAGAGGTCCTGAGAATCATTGCCATAGTGACATCAATAAGATTGGAACAAGAAGCAGAGATCTGTCTGTTAGGATTGGTAGGGGAAAACAGTATGTCAGTGGGAAGGAGAACACAGATAGGTCTACTATTGTTCTATGCTAGCAAGGCAATAGTGCTAAACTGGAAAAAGACAGAAGCCCCTTCGGTAGTACACTGGAAAAACTTGGTAAACAGTAATATATATATTGTATAGAGAGGCATATTGGAATAGAGGACATGGGGAGAAATATGAGAGAGTATGGGCGAGCTGGATAGAGAATTCCATGACAGCTTCAGGATAAATGGGGAATAAGGGGAGGTTAACAACACCATAGAATGAAGGGAGAGAGGGGGGGGGGGGGGAAAGGTATTTGAGTCAGGTGAAAGGGATGAATTTGAATTGTATGGAGGTTCTAGAAGAGAGCAGATGAATGTAAATGGAAAAATGTAAATGTATGTGCAAATGTATATGTATGGTTTTATTTTTGTATGGAATATTTTCAAATTTTTTTATAAAAAGAGATTTATAAAAAAAAAAAACTGTGCCCTTTTTGGAAATTAATGCAAGGCAGAAGTGCCAACCACCTTGCATTACCCGTTAGTTAGCCCCAGTTAGGAGCTACTGCCACATGTATGCTGCCACTTTCAGGTACCAGGACAGGAAATGTATGGTTAGTATTGATACAAATAGCCATTCAGGTTTGTGCTTTAGTTGTACTTAGCACATTTTTGTACCAGATTAAACAAAGAAAAGGGAAACAAATGTTAGCGATTTAAAAGGTAAAGCCAGCTTTCAATGACTAACATGCAGGATATTGTTTGAGTAGAGCACAGGAAGAATTTTTAACAAACTCTTATGATTTTGGCAGCATTTAAAAACCAAGAGCTGCATAAATACTGCGACCAAATCAATTTATTGTGCTTCTAATCAGACAGCAGACCAGCAGCCTTACTGCACTTGAGCAACAGTTTATTCCGTATCTACAGCTTCTGCATTTGGGTTGCCATAGAAACTAGATATTATCTTAACCCTTTGAAAGACAATGAGGCACCACCTTACCAATTTCCATGAATTACATTTTCACTTTGCAGTGAAATTCAATAGATATTCTCCGTCTTGCACACTCAAACAATAATATATGCATACTATGATTAGATGAGAGACAGTCATTGTTACCTACGCGGAGTTCCTAATAATAAAGGACATATTAAAAATGAAAACCATTGTACACAGCAAAACAGAGAAAGTCTACTGTCAGTGTGATTTCCCCAAATGGATCCTTTTACCCTTTTTAGCATAATAATTACCTTATGGGGGGAAAAAAATAATGATATGAAAAAAAAATATATATATATATAAATGTGTGTGTATGTATGTATGTCTCCTGTACGTTGTTTTAAACTATGAAACAATTTTGCAAAACCAATGTATTCTTTTATTTATTTTTTCTGGTGTGCCACTAGCAAGCAGCGCAATGCGACTTGAAAAGAGAAGCAGGTGTGCCATCTGGTGGTATATTTAATATATGCAGAAACTGGTTGTAAAGTACCGTATATCGTGGGGAATTCATTTACGTCGGTTTTTCTGTGGCAGTTCCCTTTAAAAACTATCTGAGGCTAAGTATTTGTATCAGCTTTGGTGACATTACAAATACAGTTGACAAAATCGGTTAGTTATTACTTCCGCCACTTTACGAACCTGTCGCTATTAAGGTATACTTTTTTTCTCTTCCGTTCATGGACGGACACAGCAGCCTTTGACCTTGGGGTTATATCCACTTCCTTCCAGGAGATTTAGGCCCCTGCCGCATCTGTTGAGGCAATGTCGGCTGTCCTTGAGGCGTTTCTTGCCAGGTTTGAAGCGACAAGTGGCCAGAAGGGGGGTAAAAAGCGCCCCCTCCCTGAGCCTGCTTCTGGGGATGTCTCTGACACAGAATCATATCCTGCCGTTGCTTCTAGTACTGGTTCTGTCATGTCAGATGATGCGGGCTTAACCCACGCGGACAGTGAGGATGACTCTGCTTCAGGGTCGGTGAATGATAAGGAATTTGTTGGAGCTCTTATCTCTGCGGTGCGGGACACTCAAAAACTTGAGGATTTGGCGGAGGCATCGGATGTGCCGGTCCCTTTTGGGTTCCGCAAGCCAACCCGCACCACAAAAGTGTTTCCTTGTATTCCATATTTGGACAAATTATTATACAAGGAATGGGATAAGCCGCAAAAAGTTTTTACTGTTCCTAAATACTTTGCGATCCGCTATCCCTTTGAGGAGGACTTTTAAAAAAAGTGGGTCTCTCCTCCGTCAGTGGACCCTCCCGTGTCCAGACTGAGCAAAGCCACCACGTTGCCTGTGGATTGGGCTCTCGCTTTAAAGGACCCCGCAGATAGGAGAGTGGAGGCTGTGGCCCGCTCTATGTTCACAGTGGTGGGTTCGGCTGTGAGACCGGTTTTGGCCGGGACTCTGGTGTCGCAGACACTGACCGAACGGGCAAAGTTTTTGCTACAGGAGCTGGAGGCGCAGGATGCTTCCGAGACCTGTAAGGACCTGGCTGAACAGTTGGTTCAGGGTCCAAAGTTTGTCTGAGTCGGCCCTGAATACGCTTCCCTTGCTTTCCAGGGCCTCCGCCTATGCGGTGGTACTGCGCCGCCTTGTGTGGCTGAAGTGCTGGTCTGCAGACCAATCCTCAAAGAAGGCCTTGGTGGATTTGCCCTTTATGGCTTTTTGGGGCATCCCTGGATGACATCATTAAGGATGCCACTGGTGGTAAGAGCACGCTGCTCCCACAGCCTGGGAAGGGCAAGGAGCCTCGCCGTAAGCAAGGGCCCTCCTTTACTACCCCCAAGCTTTTTTTTCGTGCGCCCAGTGTGGTGGGAAAAAGTTTGCAAGGTGCTAAGGCCCCCACTGCGGGGCAGAAGCGCACCTGGTACCGCAAGCCCAACATGCTTCCGCATGAAGGTCTGCCCCCGCACGTGTCTCAGGTGGGGGGCCGGCTTCGCGAATTTGCGGCTTGGTGGAGGTCTCTTCTTTCCGACCGTTGGGTTTGCAAAGTAGTTCCCTCGGGGTACAAGATAGAGTTTCTCTCTTGTCCAAACAGATTTTTTCCTTCCAACCTCCAGCTTCCTCCGGATCGCCGGGAGGCTCTGTCAGGGGCTGTCCAGGATCTACTGGGCAGGGGAGTAATTGTGCCAGTTCCCTCGATGGAACGGTTTCAGGGGTTTTACTCCAATCTGTTTGTAATCCCCACGAAGGAAGGGGTCCGTCCAATCCTAGACCTGAAGGCCCTCAATTGTTTCGTCAAGGTGCAAAAATTCAGGATGGAGTCGATTCGCTCGGTGATAGCAGCACTCCATCAGGGAGACTTTATGGCGTCCTTGGATATCATGGACGCGTACCTACATGTTCCCATTTGCACAAGGCACCAGAGGTTTCTTCGCTTTGCGGTCGGGGAGGACCATTTTCAATTTGTGGCCCTCCCGTTCAGCTTGGCCTCGGGACCACTGGTTTTCACCAAGGTGCTCGCCCCGATCTTAGCCCTGCTGAGGCAGCGAGGGATCGCTATCGTGGGATATCTGGACGACCTTCTCCTGAGAGCTTCCTTAGGCTCAGAATTAGAAGAGGACGTGTCTATCACGTGTCAGACTCTCCAAGAGTTCGGCTGGCTTCTGAATATCCAGAAGTCAGTGTTGGTTCCGTCACTGCGGCTGGAATACCTAGGGCTAGTCCTGGATTCTGGAGGCAAGGGTTTTCCTCCCAACGGAAAAACTCCAGACTCTGCAATCTGCAGTGCAGCAGTTGTCGACCCAGAAGTGGTCATCTCTTCGATTCTGCATGAGGGTTCTGGGTCTGATGGTGGCCTCTTTCGAGGCGGTTCCGTATGCCCAATTCCACACCCGGGAGCTACAGAAGGAAATTCTGTTGCATTGGGACAAGCTCCCGTCATCTCTAGATTACCAGATTCAGTTGAGTCATCTGGTCAAGTCTTCCCTGGTGTGGTGGCTGACGTCTCCGGTGCTTCGGACCGGGAAGTCGTTTCTGCCGTGCCATTGGACAGTGGTCACGACGGATGCCAGCCTCTCTGTTTGGGGCACCTAGTCAGCCCAGGGGCGCTGGACTCAGGAGGAGTCCCGCCTGCCAATCAATATACTGGAGCTCCGAGCAATCAAGCTGTGCCTTGCCAGGTGGTCCCTGGATCTGCAGGGCCGACCATTCAGGATCCAGTCCGACAACGCCACGGCCGTCAATCATCAGGGAGGCACACGGAGCTCGGCTGCAGCGATGGAAGTTGCGCACATCCTTCGGTGGGCCGAAAGGTCCGTTCCGGCTCTATCGGCCGTGTACATTCCAGGAGTACAGAATTGGCAAGCAGACTACCTCAGTCGCCAAACACTAGACCAAGGAGAGTGGTCACTCTACCCAGAGGTGTTTCGGAGTCTGTGCCGAAAGTGGGGCACTCCAGACATGGACCTTCTAGCGTCCCATCTCAATCGGAAGGTGCCACAGTTCGTGGCCAGGTCAAAGGACCCGTGGGCGGATGCGTCAGACGCGTTGGTGGCACCTTGGGGTCACTATCGCCTAATTTATGCCTTCCCTCCTCTGAAGCTTCTTCCTCGCCTGCTGCGCAGGGTGGAAGCTGAAGGGATTCCAATGATCCTGATCGCCCAAGGCTGGCTGCGCCGCTCCTGATCTTCTGTCGCAGGGTCCGATCTTCCACCCTGCTTTACAGTCGCTGGCTTTACCGGCGTGGCTGTTGAGAGCCAGGTGTTGAAGGACCGGGGCCTATCAGGCTCGGTGGTTTCTACCATGCTGTGTGCACGGAAGTCTACTTCACGGAGGATTTACCATCATACGTGGAAGGCCTACATCTCTATGTGTGAGGAGATGAGATGGCACCCCCGTACATACGTGGTGTCCTGGATTCTGCTGTTTTTACAGCGGGGAGTGGATCAGGCTATCGCCGAGTACGGTTAAGAGTCAGATTTCGGCTCTAGCTGTTTACTTTCAGCGACCCTTGGCAGCGCACTCCTTGGTGCGTACGTTTGTGCAGGGGTCTGGCATGTGGCCCCTCCTGTGCGCCCTCCACTGCCCCCATGGGACTTGAATTTGGTCCTTTCAGTGCTTCAAGACGCTCCCTTTGAGGACATTCGGAAGATCCCTTTGTTGACTCTGTCACAAAAGGTGTTTTTTCTGGTAGCAATTACATCGATCAGACGGGTGTCTGAACTGGCGGCCTTGTCCTGCAAGGCTCCCTACTTAGTCATCCATAAGGATAAGGTGGTGCTGCGGTCGCAGCTGTCTTTTCTCCCAAAGGTCGTTTCGGCTTTTCACATTAATGAGGACATTGTGTTACCATCCTTATGTCCTCGGCCAAAAAAACAGAAGGAGGCCACTTTACATTCCCTGGATGTGGTTCGGGCCCTATGAGTGTACTTATCTGCTACGGCTCCGTTCCGGAAGTCGGACTCACTGTTCGTGTCGGTGACTGGTCCTAAAAAAGGTCTGGCGGTCTCGTCGGCCACCATTTCTAGGTGGATCCGACAGGTTGTGCTTCAGGCCTATGCCCTGAGGGGGCAGGCGCCTCCCTTTCAGGTTACGGCGCATTCGACCAGGGTGATCGGTGCCTCTTGGGCTGTCCGGCATCAAGCCTCTGTGTTACAGGCGTGCAAGGCAGCGACCTGGTCGTCAGTCCACACTTTTTCAAAATTTTACAAGGTGGATGTGAGTGCATCTGCGGATGCCTCCTTCGGCCGCAAGGTGTTACAGACGGCAGTTTAAGGTTGGAGTTCCTCCGTTGAGTAACTCCAGTTTTGTTTGGGGTGTAGCTTGATTTGCTGTGTTTTTCCCACCCCTCGAATTTTTTGACACTGCTTGGGGACGTCCCTAAGGTCAAAGGCTGCTGTGTCCGTCCATGAACGGAAGAGAAAATAGGATTTTTGTACTCACCGTAAAATCCATTTCTACGAGTTCATGGATGGACACAGCACCCACCCCTCTTTTGTTTGTACTGCTTGTTACTAACTGGAGCTGCTGAGGCAGAGTGTGGGTTATACCTGGGGGACCACGCCCCCTGGGAGGAGCTGTACTGAGGAAAGTGTTGTTAACACTTAAAGTGCTTTTTTCTGCCTAACTCTCCTGGAAGGAAGTGGATATAACCCTAAGGTCAAAGGCTGCCGTGTCCGTCCATGAACTCAGAGAAATGGATTTTACCGTGAGTACAAAAATCCTATTTTTTTAGTTCTGGATAAAGTGTTTGTGCATTTTTATTGCTGTCTGTGCCCCTGTTAGGGAGTTTCACCCTCTTTGTCCCGTTTACCATGATCAGTGAAAGAGAACATTTTGGGTTGTCCCCAGAAAAGCAATGGAGGTGTAAATTTTCCAACAGGGACACTAGTTCCGGTGACCTCCATTTGCAGGTATTTACTCTCAGTTCCTGTTTGGCAATAGGACAAAAATGGCAAAAAAAAGAAACCTTACAGGGGTTCTAACCCTCCCTTACTCTACCCAAAAAGCCTATAGGTCTACTTTAACCACTAGCCACCGTCATTCTACTGTGGCAAGCCGGCAATCCTGTGCAAATTGCCATAGCTGTACCTCGGCCCTTTAAACAGCTCTAGCAGAAGCGCGATTGCAAACACGAGAGCCAGAAAGGGGGTGTGTGTAAACACTCACATCCCATTCTGTCAGGAGAGGAAAAGACACATCATCTGTTCCTACTAGCTAGGAACAGCTATATGGCTCTCCTCTAGTCAGTCACATCCCCCCCACAGTTAGAAACACTTGAGGGAACACATTTAACCCCTTGATTGCCCCCTAGTGTTAACCCCTTTCCTGCCAGTGACATTTACACAGCAATCGGTGCATATTTATAGCACTGATCGTTATATATATGTCAATGGTCCCAAAAATGTGTCAAAAGTGTCCCATCTGTTCGCTGCAATGTCGCAGTTCCAATAAAAAAAAAAAAAGTTTGCCGCCACTCCTAGTAAAAAGAAAAAAAAAAAGTATTTATAAAAAAAATGCCATAAATATAGCCCATATTTTGTAGACGCTATAACTTTTGCGCAAACCAATCAATATATGCTTATTGCAAAAAAAATTATACCAAAAATATGTATAAGAATATATATCAGCCTAAACTGAGGAAGAAATGTATTCAAGAGAAGGAGACATTGACTTTAAAGGCACATCCATAGCACTGAAGTACAAAATAAACTTTTATCTATGTTTAGGCTCCATGCACACTGGAAGCTAAAAAATGCTATAAAAAACGCCAGTAGCTTTGTGTCAGGTCACCTGTGGCCAGGTGACAAGTGCACCCCGTTGGGGTCAGGGATGCACCACAGGGTAGTGAACCCTATGGCCGACTGCTGCAATCAGAGAGGAAGCGTGAGCCCAAGATTCCCCAGGGCGCGGAGTCCAAGACCCAGCTTTGTGTTCACCAGAGCCTCTGGTGGTGAGGATGGCCTTCGCCGCAGCTGGATCCAGGTCGCGACCCCTGGGGTCCCCAAGGTCACGCTCTGCAGGGAGAGAGGGGAAACAGCAACCAGGATAAGCGATAATGATGGGTAAGCCGAGGTCGAGACAACTGGCAGACAAGGGTAAACAAGGAACAGGCCAAAGGTCAGGGAAACAGGCAAACAGGAGAAGTCAGAGACAAGCCAAGGTCGGTACACAGGAAGGTAAACGTAACACACTGCAGACAGGAACAAGCTACAAACAAAGGTTGAACAGCCCTGTAGACCAGTAGTGCAACAGTTAATATAGACTTCCTGGGATGGCCTGGGTGGGGGCCATACAGGGAGGAAGGTGATAAAAGACAGCCAGAAAGAGGGTCAGGCCTCTAATGGACACATGAGACAGGTAAGCTGCCAGACTTTATGCATAACCATGACACTTTGCAGGGAGACTTTCAAAGTTTTTTAGCGTTTTTTGCAATAGCGTTTTTCAGTGTAGCTTTTTTTTTTAATGGATAAACGCTAAAAAACGCTGGTAAGCAGCGTTTGAGCGTTTATTAGCGTTTTTTCCCGCTGAAAAACTGCACTTTGAATGCAAATTTCTGGCGTTCAGAAAAAAGCCCATAAACTCCACTGCTCATTTACACAAAAAAACGCCCATGTGTCCATGGACACATAGGCTAACAGAGTGCAGTTTATGGGCTTTTAAAAAGAAAAAAGCCAAAACGCCTACAGTTTATCAGCTTCAGTGTGCATGGAGCCTTAAAATTCACATTGTTGACATGACATGTTCAAAACAAAACATGGTGTTTGGTCTAAACAACGCTCGCACCACCTAAGAGCCGGTTCACACTACCGCAACCTGGGGGGGCGACTTGTGTCGCCCGACAAGACAAATTACATGGAAGTGAACGAGAGCCGTCTTAATGCACACTACTGAAGTCGCTCTGACTTCAGAAAAGGTTCTTGTACTACTTCAAGGCAACTTGTACCCATTGATATCAGTGGAAGTTGCCTCCAAAGTCGGATCACGGTCTTAACTGAAGCAACTTTACAGGAAGAAAAAAATGTTTTCTCATGCAAACCCCTTCCACAGAGCTGATTATTGTTTAATTGGCCACAGCCAAAAGTTGCCTGTCCTGGAGGCGACTTGAAGTTGCCTCGCAAAGTCGTGCAGACTTTCATGTCCCTGTAGTGTGAACCGGCACTGACACAATCAACTATTACCACAGTGAAAAAGGATCAAATGATTCAGATGGAGCAATATCAGTAGAAGGCAAAGCTGGTTGGTGGTAGAGATGTAGTGTTCCCATTGGAAAATTAAGGAAGAAGTTGTTTTTTTAGGGTACCTTCTCCTGCGGTCCTGTTGAAGACCTGCTTGATCGACGGGCCCTCTGGCTACAGATCCTGCTTGCTGTACTAATACCTTGATCGCTGGCTCTTGGACATTGGCTTGGCCAACTACCCGATCCGGTTAATGAACTCTGGCTGTTTTGACTACACTTACTCTGTTTCCCGCTTTATTTTTATTATTAAACAAGTGTGATTTAACTGTACTTCTGTCTCGGTCTGATTCGGGGTCTCCGACACAGATCTTCTATAAATTCATTAGATTTCTTTGGTCGCTTGGCAACTCAAAGTTTCAGCTCCCTCCATACATTTTCTATAGTTAAGGTCTGGAGACTGGCTAGGCCACTCCATGACCTTACGTAGTAATGTGCTTCTTCTTGAGCCTAACCTTTGTTGTCTTGGCAGGATGTTTTGGGTTATTGTCATGCTGGAAGATCCATCCACGACCCATCTTCAGTGTTCTGGCTGAGAGAAGAAGGTTCTCATCCAAGATTTTACAATACAATACAATACAATATCTGGCCCTGTCCATTGGCCCCTCAAAGTCAGCGTGTACCTTTAGCAGAGAAACAGCCCCAAAGCATAATGTTTCCCCCCCCCCCCGGTGTTTGACTGTAGGGATGGCGATTTTAAGGTCATAGTCAACATTTTTCTTCCTCCAAACATGACGAATCGAGTTAATGCCAAAGAGCTCAGTTTTGGTCTCATCTGACCACAGCATTTTCTCCCAATCCTTTATCAGACAGGCCTGTACATGTGCCTTCTTGAGGAGGGGACCTTGCCGGGGCTGCAGGATTTCAACCAATGGTTTGTTTGACTGTGGCCCCAACTGCCTTGAGACCATCCACAAGCTCCTCCTGGGTAGTCAGTCTGTGGGAGCCAGAATTATTGTTGGTTGGTAGGGGATCAAATACTTTTTTTATTCACTGAACAGCAACTGAATTTAGAACATTTGCATCATGTGTTTTTTTCTGAATTGTTAGTTGATATTCTGTCTCTATCATTCAAAATATATATATAACAATTATAGACCCTTCATTTCTTTGCAAGTGGGCTTAAAAAAATCTTCAGGGGATAAAATAAATTTTCCCTACTGTAAACAGTAATTTTCATTTTTATTAGCCAAATATTCAGTACATGACTCGCCTACTGAACGTTGTATTATTTATTATTAGTAGCACCATTTTTAACATCAAATTATTCAGTGCTTTGCATACTGTACATTCAGTCCCTGCTTTAAAGGAGCTTACAATCTAGAGCAGTGATCTCCAAACTGCACCCCGTGGACCGGAATCAGCCCTTTGCTTGCTTTAATCCAGCCCTTGTAGGACTATTTCTCTTACCAGTATGAGGCACTATTCATCCCACTGACAGCAACAGTTGGACATGTGATTCCTCCTACTAATACCAATGATGGGGTACTGTTCATCCTAATGCCACCAATGATGGGGCACCATTCCTCTCACCAATATCAATTATGAGACACTATTTATCCTCCTACTAGCCACAGATGCTATGTAATTTTCTTTTACTCCTAGTGATCACCAAACCAGAGGCATTATTTACATGCTTAGCTATATGACTTGACCTATACATTTGACTCTGGGGCATTTTATACTCCCAATGGCCACAGTCAGTCTCCCTAATGTCTGAAGGCCGTAAACTGGCCCTTTGTTTAGAAAGCTTGGAAACCCCTGATCTAGGGTCTCTATCTCACATAACCTACAGAAGCAGGGAACATAGAAACTCCATGGAGATGGGGTCTTCACCAGGATTTGAACCGAGAACCCCTTTGTTGCAACGCAGAAGTGCTATAACCTATCAACATAACATGAGTGATTGTATGCAAAAAAACTTTGACAAAGGGGTTATCAGAATTTGTATGTAAGAGACCCCACACTTAATTTTCAGCTTATTTATCTTATATAAGAATACTTTATACCCTAGAAGAGAAAAGGGTAATTCAGTACATTGTTCAATTACTATAGAGCAGGGGTAGTGAATTAAAATTCACGGGGGTCCGGTCGGAAAAAAATTCTTCCAGCGGAGGTCCGAATGTCATATTGGTGCTATGATGCCACATGATATCCTCCACTTCACAGCGCCCCCCCCCCACCACACACATGCACACACCTTTAAGACCCACACACCATCGAAATCGACATAAAAATCTCAAAATACATTTCTTTCATTTTTATGCAGCACGGATCAGTTGCGGTGCATAGAAACAGAATGCATTTTGCACCACACTGCTCAGCACGCAGGGGCGCTGTTTCAATGTGAACAGGACAAATAGAAAATAGAGACCTGTGTTTTGCCAGTGCAGAAATCATAGAACCCCTTTTACATCAGTGTCCTCAGCCCCCCCCCCCTTACATCACATCCCCCTGCCTCATCACAAACCCCCCATTACAGACGGACCCCCCAAATCACAGATCCCCCATCCCAGACTGACCCCCCAAATCACAGACCCCCATCACATACCGATCCCCCCCCCAATCACAGATGGACACCCCCAGCACAGACTGATTCCCCACAATCACAGATGGACCCCCCAATCACAGACTGAACCCCCACAATCACAGATCCCCCTATCACAGGCTGACCCCCCAAATCAGACCCCCTATCACAGACTGATCCCCCAATCACAGATGGACCCCCCCCCAATCACAGATGGACCCCCCACAATCACAGACCACCCCATCACAGGCTGAACCCCCCCCCACAATCACAACCCCCCCCCAAATCAGACCCCACATCAGACTGATCCCCCTCCCCAATTACAAACTGAACCCCCCACAATCACAGAACACCCCATCACAGACTGAACCCCCACAATCACAGATCCCCCTATCACAGGCTGACCCCCCAAATCAGACCCCCTATCACAGACTGATCCCCCAATCACAGATGGACCCCCCCCAATCACAGATGGACCCCCCACAATCACAGACCACCCCATCACAGACTGAACCCCCCCCCACAATCACAACCCCCCCCCCCAAATCAGACCCCACATCAGACTGATCCCCCTCCCCAATTACAAACTGAACCCCCCACAATCACAGAACACCCCATCACAGACTGAACCCCCCACAAACACAAATCCCCCTATCACAGACTGACCCCCCAAATCAGACCCCCTATAACAGACTGACCCCCCAAATCAGACCCCCTATAACAGACTGACCCCCCAAATTCACAGACCACCCCATCACAGACTGACCCCCCCCCCCCAATCACAGACTGAACCCCCCACAATCACAGAACACCCCATCACAGACTGAACCCCCAAATCAGACCCCCTATAACAGACTGACCCCCCAAATCAGACCTATAACAGACTGACCCCCCAAATTCACAGACCACCCCATCACAGACTGACCCCCCCCAATCACAGACTGAACCCCCCCAATCACAGACCCCACTATCATAGACTGATCCCCCCCCAATCACAGACTGAACCCCCCCCCCCCCCCACAATCACAGACCTCCCCAATTACAGACCACCCCATCACAGACTGAACCCCCCCACAATCACAGATCCCCCCCTATCACAGACTGACCCACCAATCACAGACTGACCCCCCAAATCACAGACCTCCTATCACAGACTGACCCCCCCAAATCAGACTTAACTCCCCCCCTAATTACAAACTGAACCCCCCCACCCACAATCACAGAACACCCCATCTTAGACTGAACCCCCCACAATCACAGATCTCCCTATCACAGACTGACCCCCCCAAATCAGACCCCCTATCACAGACTGACCCACCAATCAGACTGACCCACCAATCAAACGGACCCCCCAAATTCACAGACCCCCCCATCACAGACTGAACAACCCCCTCCCTACAATTACAGACCCCCCATCGCAGACTGACTCCCCCCCATCACAATCCTCTCAATAGTAAACCCCTGTCCTGTCCTGCACAGCACAGCACAACACAACACTCCCCGTCCCCACAGAAAACCTACCTTATTCACACAGGACATGGAGCGTGGCCACTCTGGACAATGGGCGGGACCTTTCCCCTTAAAAGCGAGTGATTTGTTGCTGGGACCGACCCGCTGCCTAGCAACCAATCACCCACTTTTTAACTTAAAAAGTCCCGCCCATTGTCCAGCGCGGTCGTGATTAATGCTTGTGTGAATAAGGCAGACAGGCAGTGTGGGGAGGGGGGAGTGCAGAGAGACGGCACAGACCTGCTGCGCCTGCCATGCTGCGTATATAGCGGCATCGGCAGGCGGGCGAGCCGGCCACAGAGACACACAGGCGAGGCTGCGGTCCGGGTAGAATGGCCACTGGGGCCGGAACCGGACCGCGGTCCGCCATTTAGTGACGCCCGCTATAGAGGAACCAACTACTGCTCCGGCATGATCAGTGGTGTTTCACATATTACACATTGTTCAAATAATTAATTGCTAAACAATGTTGAATGGGTTTCATTTTAATATTTCCAGCGGTGCTCTGATTTTCTGTAAACATTTCCAGATGGGAACAACTTTGTCAGCAATCAGACTCCTTAATGCTTCCCATTATTTTTAGCAGTCAGAGGCAAAGCATTATACAGACCACCTCTTTGGTTCTTCACTGTTTACATGCTTTTAAAGAAAGTTACAGTCAAGTGAAACCTTGGGCAGTCTGTAACAAATAATTGCTCAGCATTTAAAAGCTTCATCCAATCCTTATTGTTCAGAGAAACAAAATTGGACACGAAGCCGCGTAGGTGTGTTAGAATTCTGATCATGTGGAAACAAAAAGACCTCATATATGGAGCACCTGCAAAAAGAGTCTTTGTGTCCCTCCTGGCAACCAATTTGGCTTCTCTCTTTCAAGTTGCTTGGTTAGGTTGTGAAATCAAATGGAAAATTGTATTTCAAGCTATGGCTTAAATATAAACGTATTTTCCCCCTATTTACAACCCAACTCCATATTTAATGTCCCTTTACCACCTTAGCGTTTGTCATTTTACAATAGGCCAGATGGGAGCACTGTTCTGGGAGGACATCATGTGACATCCTCCCAAGATCAGGCTGTCACCTGTCGGGTCCATCGGACACAGCCAATGACAGATCACTACACCAGCCCACTGCCAGTACCATGTGACTGTTGTGGCCAAACACTGCAGATCACATGAGAGTTGTACTCAATGAAAGGCTTTGATTCATGCCTTTCACTGTGTACTATTGTGATGAGTTCTGTGATTGGTCACAGTCATCACATGGTACAATCTCAGCCCATATCTGTACTACGTGATTAACTGTGGCCAATCACAATAGTAAATGCTGAATGAGTAGTTTTCATTCAGAAAACACGGTTGCTTATAACTGTAGAATGCAGTCAGAAGCAACCATAGTGTATAAAAAAAATCATGATCACCTCCCCAGAGAAGTACAGTGTTACCAAGGCTCGATTCACACCTGTGCATGTTGCTTTTGAGCGTTTTTTGCAGTGCTTGCTGCGTTTTTCGACACACGTTTTTATCGCGATTTGCGTTTTTTTTAAGCCGAGAATTTAAATTGTTTTACATTTCCTTTAACAACCAGCTATAAACAGGTTAAAAAAATAAATAGAATAAAAAACGCAAATCGTGGCAAAAATCGCAGTACTTGAGTTTTGGATGCGGGTCCATTGAATTCTATTGCATGCAAAACTCTGCTTTTGGGAAGGAAAACAAGTCCCAGACCATTTCCAAAAACGCAGAGGCACAAAAAAAAAAACTTGGTTTGTGAACATGTTCCATAGGAAACCATGTAAAAAAACACAAGAATATATGATACACACATAGTTAACTATATCACATTTCCTGTAAGGAAATCTTTAATACACATTCAGGTGGGTACCCGGCTGTCCTAAAAGACTCCGGGAAAGAACGTTACCAGTAACTTAGTTTTTCCCCTAATCGTCTTTCAGGACAGCCACCTGAGAGGATAACCGATCACTTACCCTTAGGGCGGGACCACAGCTTGTAAGACCTTGCTTCCAAAGGTCTGATCCTTAGCTGACCAAAGATCCACCCTATAGTGTCTTACAAACGTGGCAAAGCTGGACCATGTCGCCGCTTTACAATTCTGTTCCGGCGTTGCTCCAGCTCTTTCTGCCTGTGAGGCTGCCATTGATCTTGTGGAGTGCGCTCTGATACCTTCTGGGATCTGTATGCCTCCTAACTTGTAAGCCTGTTCAATGGCTTTTCTTAGCCATCTTGCTATGGTGCGTCGAGTGGCTCTGTGCCCTTTTCTAGCTCCAGAATGTAAAATAAATAAGGAATTCGTCTTCCTTAGTGTCTTAGTTACCTCTAAATAATGCAAGACGCATCTCCTGACGTCTAAATTATGAAACTTTACTTCCTGTTCTTTAGAAGGTTTCAAACAGAATGAAGGCAACACAACCTCTTGTTCCCTATGGAATCTCGAGATTACTTTCGGCAGGAATCCCGGGTCCATCTTAAAAATGATGCGGTCTGCAAAGATCTGACAAAAGGGGGGTCTGATTGATAAGGCCTCTCTCTCACAAACCCTTTTTGCTGTGGTGATTGCTACCAGGAAGACTGCTTTTAGCGTCAGCGTCTTTTGGTTGCAATTTTCCAGTGGTTCAAAGGGGTCTGCTGTCAAAGTTTGCAGCACTAGTGACAGGTCCCACTTTGGAAAAACTGTATTCTGTATAGGTCTTTGTCTGCTCAGGGATCTGAAGAGCCTGATTATCCATAGATCGGATGCTAATCTTTTTTTTTGAAAAACTGAAAGTGCCGACACTTGACTCTTTAAAGTGCTTAGTCCTTTCTCTACACCACTCTGCAGAAACTCTATGACGGCTACTGGACTCCGTGTGTTGAAGGTGTTTTCTGTGCACCAATTGTTAAAGTACTTCCACACTTTCTGATAGATCTTACGTGTCTCCACTTTCCTGCTTTTTAGCAGAGTCGCGATTAACCTTTTCACTTGGGGGCAGTATATTGGGCCTTGGGAGAGTAGATCTTCCAGGACTGGAAGTAACCAGGGGGGCTCTATAGCGAGTTCTTTCAGCATAGAGAACCACGGTCTCCTGGGCCAGTGAGGGGCTATGAGAATGAAAGTTGTGTTCTCTATGCAGAGTTTTCTTATTACTGCTGGAATTGGCACTGGTGGAGGAAAGGCATAACATATCTTGAATGTCCACCTCTGTGCCAATGCATCCACTCCTAGTGCTCAGTCTTCTCTTTTCAGAGAAAAGAACGCTCTGACTTTTTTGTTTTCTCTTGATGCAAATAAGTCTACCTGAGGTTTTCCCCATTTTTGTGTAATTTGTTTGAACACCTCTAGGTTTAACGCCCAGTCGGCTTCTTTCACTTGTCTTCTGCTGAGAAAATCTGCTACTCTGTTTAAATCCCCTTTTAGGTGGACTGCTAATAGAGTGTGTGTTTTTCTCTCCCCATCTCAGGATTTTCTCTGCTAGTGCCCACAGGGTTCCACTTCTTGTTCCTCCCTGTTTGTTTATGTAGGCGATGACTGATGCGTTGTCGGACCCGATTTGCAAGTGATGTCCTTTTAACTCATTCTGGAAGGATTGGAGTGCACGCCCTACTGCTTTCAATTCCTTCCAGTTGGATGATCTCATCCTCTCTTCCTTTTCTCACGTCCCTTGTGTTATCTGGGAGCCTAAAAGCGCTCCCCATCCTATGCCACTTGCGTCTGTGGTAAGGGTCTGGGAAATGGGAAGTGTCCACAGCCGACCTTTGGTTACATTCTCTACTGTCCTCCACCAGCATAGGGTTCTTTTTACCTTTGTTGGTATTAAAACCGGAGTTTCCAAGGACTCCTGCTTGTGATCCCATATTTTTAAATAGGAACATTTGCAGTGGCCGAAAATGTAAGGCTGCCCATTGTACTGCTGGGATTGCAGACGTTAGTAACCCCAGCGTTGACATCACCTTTTTTCTTTGGGTAGAAATATTTTTTGTTGGACCGAATCTATTACATATCCCAAGTATGTTATCTGCTGAGTGGGTTGTAGGTTGGATTTTTCCAACCCAGATTTTTTAGAAAAGTCTGTGTGATCTCGAGGTTCTTTTGTAAGAGATTCTGCAAACAGGAGCAGATGGTCTAAATAGGCGATGATGGATATGCCTTGGACTCGCAAGGGTGCCAGGGCTTCCGCCAGAATCTTTGTAAAGATTCTGGGTGAAGAGGAAAGGCCGAAGGGTAAGGCTCAGAATTGTAGGTGCATGGTTTTGTTTTGTTTCTATTGCTAACCTTAGAAATTTGACAATCTCTGTGTATTGGGACGTGTAGGTATGCGTCCTTCAAGTCTAGGGAAACCAGAAACCAGAAAACAGTTTGGGGGTAGTAAGGCCTTGACTGAATATATTGAGTCCATCCTGAATGTTTTGTAGGTTATGGACACATTCAGGGGTTTGAGGTTTAGGATTGGTCTGACCTTCCCCGTGGGTTTTTGTACTCCAAATATGTGGGAGTAAAACCCTTGTCCTCCTTTCTTCCTTTGGCACCTCTGATTACTTCCTGTTTCCTGAGATCCTCTACAGCTCTCATTAACCCTTTGGCTTTTCCTTTGTTTTTTGGAAGTTTGGTTAAGTACAATCTGTTTGATAGTGGTTTTGAGAACTCCAGGTGATATATTTCCCCTATTGTTCTCAAAATAAAGCTATTGGAGGTTATCTTTTCCCATTGCGGGAGGAAGGTCCCCAGTCTTCCTCCTACTGTGACTATTTTGACATTTCTTGTCGTAGGTTTGTTCAGGACGACGAAAAATCGCTCCTCCTTTGCCTTTCCCCTTCGGGACCCAAGGTCTTTTCTGGTTATCTGCCTTGGGTGTTGTATAACGGGGACCTTTTGGAACCGAAGTTGTACTTTGTCTCCTTTTGCTCTGTTGCGGCTGACTCCAGGGCGCTTTGCATTTCAGCGGAAATGCTTTCTTTTTATCCTTTGTACGATCTAGCACCTTCTCCAAACCTGGCCCAAATAGCAAGTCCCCTGTAAATGGGATGCCACATAATTTGGCTTTAGAAGCGCAGTCCCCCTGCCATGTCTTTAACCATAGGGCCCGTCTTGTGGAGTTGGCTAGTGCGGATGATCTAGCTGCCATCAATACTAGTTCAGCTGAGGCATCTGCGATATAGGCTATGCCTCGTAGCAGTGTGGGAAAGTAGGATAGGATTTGGTCTTTCGCAGTTCCCTCCTCAATGTGTGCTTGGATCTGGTTTAACCAGAACTCCATATTTCTGGCCACCACTGTGACTGCCATTGCGGGTTTTAAACTTCCCAGTGTGGAGTCCCAAATTTTTTTTAATAATGAATCCATCCTTTTATCCATTGCTTCGGATAAGATGCCTATATCCTCGAAAGCTAAATCTGTATGCCTTGATACCTGTGAGAAGGCGGCATCTAGCTTTGGAGTTTTGTTCCATACTGAGGATGGGTCACCTGAAAATGGAAAACGTCTCTCTAAAGCTTTAGAAAAAGGGGGGCATGGCCTGGATCGGCATGTGAGTAGCTGCTTTCTCACAGAGCTCCCGCCTGTTACCCTGCTTTGATCCTGTTCCCGGCAGCATCGCGCTGATCTGAAGCTAGTAGCTGACTCCGGAACCCCCTGGGAACAAGCTGTGCCACTTACCTGGGCTGTAGCCATGATGGGGCTGCGGGGAAAGAGCAAATAAGGGGGAGACCACTCGGAAATCCAAGATGGCGCCGCGATGCCGCAGCAGCGTGGACAGCGCGGCGCTAAGAGGAAGGACACAGTGAGTAAACCTAAAACGCCCAAGCATGCCAGCGGCGACCCCCTGACAAAGGACATTCATTTTTATGCCCAGAAACTGGCCTTTTATGGAGGAGGGGGAGCATACCGGTCGCCTCCAGGCAAAAATCTCCCATGCTCAGCAGGCGTCACCATCTATTGGTTCCCTGCGGGCATCTGATGGCAAGATGACTAGCTCTCTGGATGACATAATGAATGTTCTTAGCTCCTTTTACTCAAATTTATATTGCTCCCGCAAAAATTACACAGATGCCCCCCTACAGGAGTATCTTGACAAAATAGAGTTACCTACTCTGACAGATCTGGATAGACAACACCTGGATGCTCCTCTGACTTTGGAGAAGCTTCAAATAGCGACCGGTTTGTTCCCCAACACCAAGGTGCTGGGGGAGGATGGGCTACCTATAGAGGTGTATAAGAACTATGGGGAACAGCTATTGCCTAAACTATTGGGAGTATTTAATGACGCTAAGGAAAAGGGGAGGCCATTATAGTACCGTTACTAAAACTCGGGTAAGGATCCCTTAGACCCAGGATCGTATAGACCAATTTCCCTCCTGCAGACAGATGTGAAAATATTGGCCAACGTCCTAGCCTTGAGACTCAATGAAGCTACTTCTTCCATAGTTTACTCTGATCAGGCAGGATTCATGCCTCAGAAATCCATGGCTATTAATTTACGCCGCTTGTTTGTCAATTTACAATCTATCTCTGATAATATGGGGGACAGGGCTTTGCTATCACTGGACACACACAAGGCCTTTCATAGTATTAAATGGTCATATTTGTGGGCCATACTGCACAAGTTTGGGCCAAATCTTATAGCATGGGTCCAACTATTGTATAGCTCCCCAACAGCGGCCATTAGAGAGTGCGGGAGGGTGTCTCAGGGCTTTCCACTTCATAGGGGTACCAGACAGGGCTGCCCCTTATCGCCCTTACTGTTCGCCCTAGCCATAGAACCGTTGGCGGCCTGTGTTCGTGCCAATGATATCAGGGGCTTCCAGTACAGCGGATTGCAAGAATTGTGTATGCTGTACGCAGATGACACTATGCTCTTTTTGGGTGACACAAAGACGTCCCTACGGGAGGCTATGGAGGTGATTCGGACGTTTGGTTGCTACTCAGGATTGGTAATCAACTGGACCAAGTCTTCCCTTCTGCTTTTGGATAACACGCCTGATCCGCGGGAAGCGACTTTATTAGACATTCCTGTGTCTGGGGAATTGAGGTATTTAGGAGTTCAGGTTACCCCCAACCCTTTAGACTGTGTCAGACTAAATCTATCCCCTTTATTGAACCGTTGCAGAGATCGGGTGAAGGTATGGTCCAAATTGAAAATGTCCCCCCGTGGGTAGGAAAAATTTGATCAAGATTATCTTCATGCCCCAACTTTTATATATACTTCACAACTCTCCCATGGTAGTTCCCCTAAAACAATTTAGGATCATTAACTCAATTTTTAGGTCCCTTATCTGGCTAAACTCCACTGCTCGGGTAAAACTTGAACAATTACACCGCCCGAAGGAGGCAGGAGGGCTTGCTCTCCCTAAACCATAACTGTACTATTTGTCCTCCCAACTGCAACACATAGCGAGAGTATTGAGCCCTACAGGCACCCAGGTATTTAACTTGCAAGACCCGGTAGCGCACCTTTTTATGACGGCGACGGGAGGGGAGGTGGCAGAGGGCCTGGAAGCGTTGAGTTTTGCTAAATCCAATAAGCGCTTTCACAGTTACAATCTGATGCAGAAGGTGTGGAATAAAGTCAGGGAGCTGCAGCAGGTGGAGGGTTTGACTAGATTTAGTCCCATCTGGGGGAACAGACGCTACTTGGAGCTGGAAAGATTACACTATGGTTCGAGATGGCAGAAGTACGGCATTATACATATGAAGCAAATATTTAGAGATGGTAAACTGCGTGCCTTTTCTGCGTTACAGGCGGAATTTAATCTACCTGCATCTATGCGGTTTTACAATTTCCAGCTCCAACATGCGGTGAGGGCCCAGTCGAATGGGGACGCCTGGATTCTGCATCCTACCCCCATCTTTAACTACATGATGGAAGTGACCACGTTTAAAGGGTTCATTTCAGGCTGTTACTCTATGCTCCTCACCAAATTCCTTCCTGATAACACTGCAGGGATCATATCCTTTTTAATTGCTTCTATTAACACCTTGTGAACTGGAAAATTCCTCTTTTTCTGTTCTCCCAATCCCTCATACATCTGGTCATGTAGGGATCGGGGCTTTGTCTCTGTCTGTATACCCAGAGTGGTGTATATGGCCCCCAAGAGGTGATCGACATCCTCTAATGAGAGTTTGTAACAGGAAGGCGATTCCAGGAAGCCATCCCGAGTCTCCTCCTCTGATTCTTGGGAACCGGACACCGCGCTGTCAGGTTCCTCTTCTGCATCCTCTCTAGGAGTAACTGAAGGGCCTGCACTTGTGGACGGTATTAATCCTGCTGCCTGTACTGGAGGAGAAGCTGACTGAAGCTGTGGGATTTGAAATCCTTCAAAAAAGGTTTTAAAAGATTCAAAAGTGTTGGATAACTCTTTAACAGATGATGCTAGCTTATTCTGTTCTGAAGTATGTTCCTGTACTAGCTTGCAAATGCAATCACTACAAATAACTTTCCTCCATGAATCCCTAAGTGTGACTTTGCAGGATGGACACTTCCTCTTTGAGCAGGCCTATCTTTGTCAGTTTTCTGAAAGACATAAGGGAAAAAGACACCCCACAGTTAGTACCCGTAACCACCTGCTGCCCACGGCAGGTGCGCAGTGTCTTCATGTGGGCTTGCCTCACTAGGGGCCCCATGAACCCCCCTCTGACACTAAGGGGGTTATTTACTAAAGGAAAATCCACCTTGCACTACATGTGCACTTGAAAGTGCAGTCGCTGTAGATCCGAGGGGGACATGCAAGGAAAATAAAAAAACAGCATTTTAGCATCCACATGATTGGATGATAAAATCAGCAGAGCTTCCCCTCAGGTTTACAGCGACTGCACTTCCAAGTGCACGTGCACTTTAGTAAATGACCCCCTAAGGGTTTTGACTTGCCCACCCCTCCCTTTTTCCCTGGGGTGATGGGTTTAGGATAGGGGAGGTCCACCCTAGGTTCCCCTTACCTTCGAGTGGCTGGAGCTGGTCTCTGCTGGAGCAGTGTCCCTTTCTTCTGCCTCCGACATGTCTGTCACCAGTGCCGCTTCTGCTGTCTCTACAGCAATTTTAGCTCCCTCCAGCCTCTGCCTGGCTCTGTTTTTCAAATTTGCAGCCGGGAATCGGAAGCCGCAAACCCGGAAGACGGGGGGTCTGCCGGACATGACGTCACCGGCCATCGGCTCTGTGCGGTCCCGATACACACTGCTTGAGGCATGGGACGCTGGCTGTGCACTCCTCTCCACCGCACTCGGTGCTACAAAACGGAGCCCCTCGACCTGCACTCAGGGATGTGAGGGCGACAATCTTACCTAGGTTAGTGACCTGTTCCGAGAGCCCCTGCTCCCTTTCCGGACTGTCTGCCTGAGCCTCCCTTGGCTCTCCTAGCTGGTTCCTAACGGTGTCTCCCCTCTGGAGGAAACACAAATAACTGAGGAGGGGGAAATTTATAGGAGGCTGACGCGGTGTTTCCTACAGAGGGGAGGAGCCAAGGTCTCTCAGGTGGCTGTCCTGAAAGACGATTAGGGGGAAAAAAAGTCGCCAGTCAGTGTTGCCAATCACCGCTTCATCAGTGTTGTCATATGACGACGCTACACTGTACTGGTGACAGTATGTAAAACATAAAAAAAAATGTTTTTTAAAAGTTCGTAAAGCTTAAATAATATACACTGATGTGGGTTATTTTCAACAAAGAAATGTAGCAGTATACATGTTGGCTTAAAATTACTGAAGATTAATGGCAACATTTTATAACCAATGAAAAAAATAACATGTTTGTTTTTCTAAAGCTCTATTTGTTTGAATTTTTTTTTTTTTATAACATTTTTTATTTGGTTACAGTGTTGCATGACCGCACAATTGTGCGGTCATGTAGCAATTGATATAAAGTGTGACGGCGCTGAAAGCTGAAAATTGGCCTGGGCAGGAAGGGGGTAAAAGTGTCTGGTAACAATATGGTTGTATATCCTTTCAGATACCCAGTGAAGCGTGTGGCCTCAGGTGATGCATAGATATTAAACAAATCTTCCTACATAAGTTGTACCTGTTTATCTGCAGTATCCTTTTCTCTACATCCATTTAGTCCAGAGTTTATAAAGCGTGTCTGAGCCTTCGGAAAAAAGAGGGCGAAGCTCAGTGAGGAAAGCTCCGGGAGCCAATTTGAAAGAAAAGGGCCGCACACACTCTTCACACAGCTCACAGGAACAGAGCCGAAACTGTAAATCAGCTAGAGGTCCCTCCCCAGTAACCTTTTTCTCTCTTGGGGTCAGAACAACTTGTGAGAAGCGATTATTTATGTGGCCTCTGCTACATACAGTATATAGAACTTTCTGTCCTGCTCCCGGTACAAAATCGAGTCAGACTAAGTGCTGCTCAGCCATTCAAGGAAAGCTTTGCATTCCATGAATGAATACAAAGCTTCCTCTGACTAGCTCAGGCAGAGTTTGTGATGTCATCTGCCTGCCCCAGCCAATCAGGGGGAAGTACTGTGATCATTTACAGATTACAAAGGTTTCTGTGAATGGCTCAGCCCGACTCACTTTTTTTCCAGCAGAGGGACAGGAAAGTTCTTGTTTCACTGCCAGAACACAGTGCTGTATACTGTAGGTGGCTGAGGCTACATACAGTTAAGACGAATAGCGAGCTCACCAGTTCAGTAAATAGTTTGGGCCAGCTTGGTCCAAAAAAAACTATTGAAAAGGGACATTAACCACTTCCCATCCAAGCCATTGTCAAATATCCCATCCTGGGCGGGCGTCATATTATCTCCTTGACTTCCTGGCCGTCTAGGGAGCATGCACGCATCTGCTGCGTCACTCAGGAGCCGATGCGCGTATCCAGTGGCCGCGATGTAAACACACAGATCCACGTCCTGTCAGGGGAGAGGAGACCGATGGTGTGTTCCCAGTACAGAGAAATACAGATCGGTCCCCTCCCCCTACAGTTAAAATCACTCCCTAGGCAACACATTAAACCCCTTGATCGCCTCCAGTGTAACCCCCTCCCTGGCAGTGACATTTATACAGTGATCAATGCATTTTTATTGCACCGATCGCTGTATAAATGTGAACATAAATGGTCACAAAAAAGTGTGCGATTTTGCGGCGGACATATCGAAGTCACGATCAAAACCACAGATCGCCGCCATTACTAGTAGAAAAAATTGCCATAAATCTATCCCCTATTTTGTAGACGCTATAACTTTTGCACAAACCAATCTATATACACTTAGTGCAATTTTTTTTTTACCAAAAATATGTAGAATACTACATATCGGCCTAAACGGAGGAAAAATTTAGTTTAAAATAAAAGTAAAAATTTGGGGGTATTTATTATAGCAAAAAAGTAAAAAATATTGATTTTTTTTCAAACTTGTCACTCTTCTTTTGTTTATAGCGCAAGAATAAAATACCACCAAAAGAAAGCTCTATTTGTGGGGGGGGATGATAAAAATGTAATTCGGGTACAGTGTTGCATGACCGCGCAATTGTCATTCAAAGTGTTACAGCGCTGAAAACTGAAAATTGGCCTGGGCAGGAAGGGGGTGAAAATCCCCTGTATTGGAGTGGTTAAACATGGAGTTAGGCTTTAAAAAACAGAGGCTGTTGTGATTAACACAACTTGGCTTCCCAACTTGTATGGGAAAGAAGACGACTTTAAAAAAGGATACAAAAGTCATGTTATTTTAGACAATTTCTTTTGTGTCAAAAACTTTTCTTTTTTAGCACAATTTTATGAAGTTATATGTTATACTTACCTGCTCTATTGAGTGATTTTGCACAGATTAGCCCAGATCCTCTTCTTCTCGGGCCCCTTTCCAGCTCTTCTCCTGAGTGCCCCCACAGCAAGCAGCTTGCTATGGGGGCACCCGAGCCAAGATGCTGCTCTGTGTGTTCATTCAGATGCGGAGATGTGGCTCGGGCCCCGCCTTCTCTCTCCTCATCGGCTCTGGCTTTTTATACAAGTGGCTTAAGAACCACTTTAATGCATTAAGATAAAAAACATTCTGCCTTTTAGAACCACTTTAAGGCTGCCTGATTCACTATATACAGCAGCACTTCCTCCAAGGGCTGGTTCACATCTGTGCATTGTGTTTTAGGCACTTTTTTTTTATGCATGTTTTGGGCGTGCTAACCGTTGAATCCTATATGACGTGTGTATTCATGAAAGTGCAACAGAAATGCGGCAGGATTTTTGATTATTTAAACGCACGGCTTCTAAAATGCACATACAATGCACAGGTCTAAATGGAGACTAAGGCGAGAGTCACAAAAGTTATTTTAGATCGTGCAATAGTGTTACTACAATTGCTTGGATTCCCCTGCTTGAATTCCCCTGTTCGAATTGCAACAAACAGCTGTTTTATCGCATGAATAAATCAAATCATGGAGGCATGAAGGAGCTCAGCTATGAGGAAAGATTAGAAGAACTAAATCTATTCACTCTTGAGAAGGAGAATTAGGGGGGATATGATCAACATGTACAAATATATAAGAGGTCCATACAGTGAACTTGGTGTTGAGTTATTCACTTTACGGTCAACACTGAGGACAAGGGAGCACTCTTTACGTCTAGAGGAAAAGAGATTTCACCTCCAAATACGGAAAGGTTTTTTCACAGTAAGAGCTGTGAAAATGTGGAACAGACTCCCTCCAGAGGTGGTTCTGGCCAGCTCAGTAGATTGCTTTAAGAAAGGCCTGGATTCTTTCCTAAATGTACAGAATATAACTGAGTACTAAGATTTGTAGGTAAAGTTGATCCAGGGTAAATCCGATTGCCTCTCAGGGGATCAGGAAGGAATTTTTTCCCCTGCTGTAGCAAATTGGATAATGCTCTGCTGGGTTTTTTTGCCTTCCTCTGGATCAACTGTGGGTATGGAGTTGGGTGTATAGGATTGTACTGTGTTTTTTATTTTGTTTTTTTATTTTTTGTGGTTGAACTGGATGCACTTGTGTCTTTTTTCAACCTGACTAACTATGTAACTATGTAAATCAGTCACATCACAAGTATTAAGTATTTTCCCTCTTTTTTTAAATCACAACCATGAGTAGTCCAATGTAGTAGGGTGGGGGGGAGTTTGCACAACTTTAAAGAATCTCGTGACATTTAATGATTGTTCAAATACGTATTTATTTTTTTGCCATGATCTTGGTTTACATGTAAAGCTCTTATCTTATAATCAGACCTTCTCACATGGGCTTACCTAAAGCAGGCCAAATCACTTTTGTGCAAGGATTGGCAGCTGAATTTTGATCAGTGTGTGGCCATCCCTGCTCAGTAAAAGTCCACTTCTGTTGAAGGAACATGTTTGAAAATTTTCCTTGATCGGCACCATGTGCCACTGTCCAGAATACAATGTCCTTTTTCTGTACAACCCCTTTGCGGCACGGATCGTGTGAAAGTAAGGTACTAATTACATGTATGCAGTCCAAATGTACTTACAAGAGACTCATAACTTGCTCTTGAAAACATTTTCAGGAGACCTCTGAAGTCGCCACACATCTCGCACTGCAAGCCCAGCCTTATTAAGCTCTCCGAAGCTCCGCAAATCCCCAAATTGCACATATCTGTCCAGTGCTGCTTGAAGAATGGTAACAGGGATACTGAAGTTTAAATGGGGATATGTTGCCCCTGTATTGTTATCCCTTGTGTTACTAGCAACAATTCCTGAAATAAAGAAAAAAAAAAACAATAATAAAAAATAAAAAAAATGCTGACACAAAATATATAAATTGACCCCAGGCTAAGAGGAGTAAATAAAGAACACGGCTTCAAGTGGTTATAAAACCTAAAACATTATTTTTTAACATTAATGCATTCATTGCATCAAGGTAAAAAATGTTTAGGCATCAGTATCACCCCCTCCTTTTACTTACCTGAGCCCTCATTCAACCCTGCACTGTGCAACTCATCTCTTGTCTCACAGGCTTTGCTGAGGCAGCAGCAACCTTTAGCTCCTTCTGCTGCCAATCAAACCCTGTGACGATAGAGTGGAGGGCAGGGCCGACTCCAGCTGTCTGTGTAAAGACACAGACAGCAAGGCTTGGGAGCAAGCCAACATGAGTGTCCCCATAGAAAGTGGATTCCTATGGGGGGACTCGCAGGAGAGAAGGATCCATGAATGCCGGTGTTCTGTCAGATATGGTGGCCCGTCAGAATGTGTAACGGAAGTAATGTTTTGTCGCCGCTTTCTTGCTACACCTCACACTCTACCATAGTAAAGAAACACTGAGAAGGGGACAAGCGGACATCTTGTTAAACCCATCGGAGTTTTGCATTTTATACTTTTTTTTTTTTTTAACAGTAGACCGAGTTGATATAGTGAAATACAGCACTTAAAAACTCAGTCTGACTGTTTACATGTTGAATCTTAAAAGCAGCGGCAAGCCTGCTAATCACAGGCTTGCTATTCAGGCAGAAGTTTGCTGCTTTTAAAATTCAACATGTAAACATATACACAGAGTTGTAAGTACTGTATTTCACTATATCAATTCAGTTTACTGTTAAAAAAAGTGTAAAATGCAAAACTCCGACAGGTGTAACAAGATGTCCACTTGTCCCCTTCTCAGTGTATCTTTACTGTGGTGGAGTGCAGGGTGTAGCAAGATGGCGGCGACGAAACGTCACTTCCCTTACCAATTCTGCCGGGTCGCCTAATCCGACAGGGGACCCAAGTAAATTATTCCTTTGCACAGAGCAGGTACAGTATCTCATGAAGGAGTATACACCTCAAATTTTTGTAAATATATTATATCTTTTCATGTGACAACACTGAAGAAATTACACTTTACATTGTAGCAAAGTAGTGAGTGTACAGCTTGTATAACAGTGTAAATTTGCCGTCTCCTCAAAATAACTCAACACACAGCCATTAATGTCTAAACCACTGGCAACAAAAGAGAGTACACCCCTAAGTGAAAATGTCCAAATTGGGCCCAATTAGCCATTTTCCCTCCCCGGTGTCATGTGACTCACTAGTGTTACAAAGTCTCAGGTGTGAATGGGGAGCAGGTGTGTTAAATTTGGTGTTATCGCTCTCACTCTCTCATACTGGTCACTGAAAGCTCAACATGGCTAATGCCGCGTACACACAATAATTTTTCGGGTTGTAAAAAAACGTTTAGAAATGTAATTTAAAATGGATCGTGTGTGGGCTTCAGAGCATTTTTCGGGTTCTGAAAAAGTGACAAAAAAAAAAAAAAAAAAATTCGAACATGCTCTATTTTTTAACAACGTTTTAAACAATGGCGTTTTTCGGATTGTAAAAAATGATCGTGTGTGGGCTTTAACGACGTGAAAAACCTGTGCATGCTCAGAAGCAAGTTATGAGACGGGAGCGCTCGTTCTGGTAAAACTACCGTTCGTAATGAAGTAAGCACATTCATCACGCTGTAACAGACAGAAAAGCGCGAATCGTCTTTTACAAACACGAAATCAGCAAAAGCAGCCCCAAGGGTGGCGTCATCCGCATGGAACTTCCCCTTTATAGTGCCGTCATACGTGTTGTACGTCCCCGCGCTTTGCTAGAGCATTTTTTTTTTACTATCGTATGTAGACAACGTCGTTTTAATGATGAAGTTGAAAAAAAAAAAAAATAATTTCTAGAGGCTGAAAAACATTTTTACCAGAACGAGCGCTCCAGTCTCATAACTTGCTTCTGAGCATGCACAGGTTTTTCACGTCGTTAAAGCCCACACACGATCATTTTTTACAATCCGAAAAACGACATTGTTTAAAACGTTGTTAAAAAATAGAGCATGTTCGAATTTTTTTTTTGTCACTTTTTCAGAACCCGAAAAATGATCGTGTGTACGCGGCACTGGGGAGCTACAATTCATTGAGGGAACTATGAATGCTACCATGTACTGTGACATACTGAAGCAGAGCATGATCCCCTCCCTTCGAAGACTGGACCGCAGGGCAGTATTCCAACATGATAAGGTCCCCAAACACAACCACTGCCTTGCTAAAGAAGCCGAGGGTAAAGGTGATGGACTGGCCAAGCATGTCTCCAGACTAAGGATGAGCTCCAGCGTCTTCGCACAGTCCATGTGCAGAGCCTGCCAGGAAGTCGGCACCGGGCTGCGGTAATCAAAGGCAGGGAAACATTTCCCGATGCTCGGATGCAGAGATCGGGAAATGTCTCCCTGCCTGTGATTAGCGCAGTGTGGTGCCGACTTCCTGGCTGGCTCTGCACATGGACTGTGCAAACACACCGGAGCTCATCCTTACTTCAGACCCAAGCCCCATTGAGCATCTGTGGGGCATACACAACAGAGGGTGGAGGAGTGCAAGGTCTTCAACATCCATCAGCTCTGTGATGTCATCATGGAGGAGTGGAAGAGGACTCCAGTGGCAACCTGTGAAGCTCTGGTGAACTCCATGCCCAAAAGGGTTAAGGCAGCGCTGGAAAATAATGGTGGCGACACAAAATATTGACACTTTGGGCATTTTCACTTAGGGGTGTACTCACTTTTGTTGCCAGCGGTTAAGACATTAATAGCTGTATGTTGAGTTATTTTGAGGGGACTGCAAATGTACACTGTTATACAAGCTGTACACTCACTACTTTAAATTGTAGCAAAGTGTAATTTCTTTTTTTTGTGACATGAAAAGATAGAATAAACTAGAAAATGCATTTCCTGAGGAAAATGCGAGTGGGAATGCTGAATAGCTGAGCCCGCACCAAAGCCATTCACCATAACCACTACACTATCTTTAGGACACACAGCTCCTTTCTCTATCTGCAAAGTTGAGAGTATGCTGACTTCCTGGTCGCCCCTCCCCCCTCAAGAGGTTTCCCCTCCCCCCAGGTCAGTGAGGAGGAATATTGCACTGAGGTAAGGAAAGCTATTTATGGAAAGAAATGCCATTACAAACGCTTTTTAATTCACAGACCAATACATGAATTACGCCTTCAAACAAAACGTAATAAATTCACAACCGTACATGCGATCGATACAGCGACTTCACCGTTTGAAAGACACGGCCCTTGTGAACGCATCGATATGAAATTTATGTTGATAAACTTAAAATTGTGGCCATGCCAGCGATTTAGAAAAGAGCGTCTTTGTGTGTTTTGCAGGAACATTTTTAAAATTTTTAACATGACGGTCAATGAGAGTGGTTTTGTCGCTCTTGTCCTTTAGAAGCTCCTGGAACTAAAACTAAAATACGTATCACAAAACTGATCACATTGCCTGAAACCAGACAAGCATACCTACGTTTTGATATATAAATTGTGTATGACAAGTAGATCTTGTGGGCGTGAGAGCAATTTGTTCGCCCTTTTTTTAAAGATAATTTTTGTTTTCAAAGATCTCCACTGTAAAGGTCACATGACACACTCTAAATCCCTTCCATAGGGTTACATTATAACCGATTCCATTTTCTGAAAAAAATCGCTAAACGTAAATTGCGTTTTCACAAAAACCGTAAAAGATATCAATCTGAAAAGTCATGTTTGGATAGCTGAATATTTTGTGACCGCTTTAAAGTTTGTTTGGTGTCTGTAAGTGAAAGTATGAAGGAGCTGAAACTTTTGGCAGAACGTGTGTTTTGAAGCAGGAAAAAGGATGTTCTCATTGACTTCAATGTTAAAAAAAAGTGTCTAAAAGCTTAATATTTTAAAAAGTATAAATAGTACAAAAAAACTTGAAGAAGTCCCATCGTTAGCTGAACGAGATGAACATTTTAAAAGTTGAATGGTCTCAATAGCTGAAAGTATGCAGAAGTTACGCAGAGCCAAAAAACGTACGGAATAATAAAATTAAAATTAAAATTAAGAAGAAGAACTAGACAATGCATTTCCTGAGGAAAATGCGAGTGGGAATGCTGAATTGCTGAGCCCGCACCAAAGCCATTCACCATAACCACTACAGTATATTTAGGACATACAAGCAGTGTTCCTTCAGTACTTATAAAGCCTAATATCACACAGCTCCTTTCTCTATCTGCAATATAGAGAGTGTCCTGACTTGCCTGGTCGCCCCTCCCCCCTCAAGAGGCTTTCTCCACATGAGGTGGGGGAGGAGGACTGCACTGAGGTAAGGAAAGCTATTTAGGGAATCAAAATACCATTAGAAACGCTTTCATCCACACGCAAAATCAGTTATCGTAGCCTTCAAACAAAACGTAATAAATCCACAACCGTACATGCGATCGATACAGCGACTACACCATTTGAAACACAAGGCTTTTGTGAACGCATCGATATGAAATTTATGTTGATAAACTTAAAAATGTGGCCATGCCAGCGATTTAGAAAAGAGCGTCTTTGTGTGTTTTGCAGGAATTTTTTTTAGACTTTTTAACATGACGGTCAATGGGAGGGCGTTTGAGGCACTTGTCCTTTAGAAGCTCCTGGAACTAAAAGTCAAATGCCTATCGCAAAACTGATCACATTGCCCGAAACCAGACAAGCATACCTACGTTTTGATATATAAATTGTGTATGACAAGTAGATCTTGTGGGCGTGAGAGCAATTTGTTCGCCCTTTTTTTAAAGATAATTTTTGTTTTCAAAGATCTCCACTCTAAAGGTCACATGACACACTCTAAACCTGCTCCATAGGATTACATTATAACCGATAAAAAAATCACTAAACGTAAATTGCGTTTTCACAAAAACCGTATAAGATATCAATCTGAAAAGTCATGTTTGGATAGCTGAATATTTTGTGACCGCTTTAAAGTTTGTTTGGTGTCTGTAAGTGAAAGTATGAAGGAGCTGAAACTTTTGGCAGAACGTGTGTTTTGAAGCAGGAAAAAGGATGTTCTCATTGACTTCAATGTTAAAAAAAAGTGTCTAAAAGCTTAATATTTTAAAAAGTATAAATAGTACAAAAAAACTTGAAGAAGTCCCATCGTTAGCTGAATGAGACGAACATTTTAAAAGTTAAATGGTCTCAATAGCTGAAAGTATGCAGAAGTTACGTAGAGCCAAAAAACGTACGGAATAAAATTAAAATTAAAATTAAAATTAAGAAGAAGAATAATAAAAAACGAATATCAATACTGGGAATGCTTATTAAAGCATTCCCACTAATAATAAAAAACGAATATCAATACTGGGAATGCTTATTAAAGCATTCCCACTAATTAAGAAGAATAACTAGAAAATGCATTTCCTGAGGAAAATGCGAGTGGGAATGCTGAATAGCTGAGCCCGCACCAAAGCCATTCACCATAACCACTACACTATCTTTAGGACACACAGCTCCTTTCTCTATCTGCAAAGTAGAGAGTATGCTGACTTCCTGGTCGCCCCTCCCCCTCAAGAGGTTTCCCCTCCCCCCAGGTCAGTGAGGAGGAATATTGCACTGAGGTAAGGAAAGCAATTTATGGAAAGAAATGCCATTACAAACGCTTTTTAATTCACAGACCAATACATGAATTACGCCTTCAAACAAAACATAATAAATTCACAACCGTACATGCGATCGATACAGCGACTTCACCGTTTGAAAGACACGGCCCTTGTGAACGCATCGATATGAAATTTATGTTGATAAACTTAAAATTGTGGCCATGCCAGCGATTTAGAAAAGAGCGTCTTTGTGTGTTTTGCAGGAACATTTTTAAAATTTTTAACATGACGGTCAATGAGAGTGGTTTTGTCGCTCTTGTCCTTTAGAAGCTCCTGGAACTAAAACTAAAATACGTATCACAAAACTGATCACATTGCCTGAAACCAGACAAGCATACCTACGTTTTGATATATAAATTGTGTATGACAAGTAGATCTTGTGGGCGTGAGAGCAATTTGTTCCCCCTTTTTTTAAAGATAATATTTTTTGTGGATGATCTCCACTCTAAAGGTCACATGACACACTCTAAACCTGCTCCATAGGATTACATTATAACCGATAAAAAAATCACTAAACGTAAATTGCGTTTTCACAAAAACCGTAAAAGATATCAATCTAAAAAGTCATGTTTGGATAGCTGAATTTTTGTGACCGCTTTAAAGTTTGTTTGGTGTCTGTAAGTGAAAGTATGAAGTAGCTGAAACTTTTGGCAGAACGTGTGTTTTGAAGCGGTAAAAAGCATGTTCTCATTGACTTCAATGTTAAAAAAAAGTGTCTAAAAGCTTAATATTTTAAAAAGTATAAATAGTACAAAAAAACTTGAAGAAGTCCCATCGTTAGCTGAACGAGACGAACATTTTAATAGTTGAATGGTCTCAATAGCTGAAAGTATGCAGAAGTTACGCAGAGCCAAAAAACGTACGGAATAATAAAATTAAAATTAAGAAGAAGAACTAGACAATGCATTTCCTGAGGAAAATGCGAGTGGGAATGCTGAATAGCTGAATTGCTGAGCCCGCACAAAAGCCATTCACCATAACCACTACACTATCTTTAGGACATACAAGCAGTGTTCCTTCAGTACTTATAAAGCCTAATATCACACAGCTCCTTTCTCTATCTGCAATATAGAGAGTGTCCTGACTTGCCTGGTCGCCCCTCCCCCCTGAAGAGGCTTTCTCCACATGAGGTGGGGGAGGAGGACTGCACTGAGGTAAAGAAAGCTATTTAGGGAATCAAAATACCATTAGAAACGCTTTCATCCACACACAAAATCAGTTATCGAAGCCTTCAAACAAAACGTAATAAATCCACAACCGTACATGCGATCGATACAGCGACTTCACCATTTGAAAGACACGGCCCTTGTGAACGCATCGATATGAAATTTATGTTGATAAACTTAAAAATGTGGCCATGTCAGCGATTTAGAAAAGAGCGTCTTTGTGTGTTTTGCAGAAACATTTTTTAGACTTTTTAACATGACTCTTGTCCTTTAGAAGCTCCTGGAACTAAAACTAAAATACGTATCACAAAACTGATCACATTGCCTGAAACCAGACAAGCATACCTACGTTTTGATATATAAATTGTGTATGACAAGTAGATCTTGTGGGTGTGAGAGCAATTTGTTCGCCCTTTTTTTAAAGATAATATTTTTTGTGGATGATCTGCACTCTAGAGGTCACATGACACACTCTAAACCTGCTCCATAGGATTACATTATAACCGATAAAATATCACTAAACGTAAATTGCGTTTTCACAAAAACCGTAAAAGATATCAATCTAAAAAGTCATGTTTGGATAGCTGAATATTTTGTGACCGCTTTAAAGTTTGTTTGGTGTCTGTAAGTGAAAGTATGAAGGAGCTGAAACTTTTGGCAGAACGTGTGTTTTGAAGCGGTAAAAAGCATGTTCTCATTGACTTCAATGTTAAAAAAAAGTGTCTAAAAGCTTAATATTTTAAAAAGTATAAATAGTACAAAAAAACTTGAAGTCCCATCGTTAGCTGAACGAGACGAACATTTTAATAGTTGAATGGTCTCAATAGCTCAAAGTATGCAGAAGTTACGCAGAGCCAAAAAACGTACGGAACTAGAAAATGCATTCCCTGAGGAAAATGCGAGTGGGAATGCTGAATTGCTGAGCCCGCACCAAAGCCATTCACCATAACCACTACACTATCTTTAGGACACACAGCTCCTTTCTCTATCTGCAAAGTAGAGAGTATCCTGACTTCCTGGTCGCCCCTCCCCCCTCAGGAGGTTTCCCCTCCCCCCAGGTCAGTGAGGAGGAATATTGCACTGAGGTAGAAAGCTATTTATGGAAAGAAATTCCATTACAAACGCCTTTTAATTCACAGACCAATACATTAATTATGCCTCCAAACAAAACGTAATAAATCCACAACCGTACATGCGATCGATACAGCGACTTCACCGTTTGAAAGACACGGCCCTTGTGAACGCATCGATATGAAATTTATGTTGATAAACTTAAAATTGTGGCCATGCCAGCGATTTAGAAAAGAGCGTCTTTGTGTGTTTTGCAGGAAAATTTTAATTTTTTTTAACATGGACGGTCAATGAGAGTGGTTTTGTCACTCTTGTCCTTTAGAAGCTCCTGGAACTAAAACTAAAATACGTATCACAAAACTGATCACATTGCCTGAAACCAGACAAGCATACCTACGTTTTGATATATAAATTGTGTATGACAAGTAGATCTTGTGGGCGTGAGAGCAATTTGTTCGCCCTTTTTTTAAAGATAATTTTTGTTTTCAAAGATCTCCACTCTAAAGGTCACATGACACACTCTAAATCCCTTCCATAGGGTTACATTATAACCGATTCCATTTTCTGAAAAAATCGCTAAACGTAAATTGCGTTTTCACAAAAACCGTAAAAGATATCAATCTGAAAAGTCATGTTTGGATAGCTGAATATTTTGTGACCGCTTTAAAGTTTGTTTGGTGTCTGTAAGTGAAAGTATGAAGGAGCTGAAACTTTTGGCAGAACGTGTGTTTTGAAGCAGGAAAAAGGATGTTCTCATTGACTTCAATGTTAAAAAAAAGTGTCTAAAAGCTTAATATTTTAAAAAGTATAAATAGTACAAAAAAACTTGAAGAAGTCCCATCGTTAGCTGAATGAGACGAACATTTTAAAAGTTAAATGGTCTCAATAGCTGAAAGTATGCAGAAGTTACGCAGAGCCAAAAAACGTACGGAATAAAATTAAGAAGAAGAATAATAAAAAACGAATATCAATACTGGGAATGCTTATTAAAGCATTCCCACTAATAATAAAAAACGAATATCAATACTGGGAATGCTTATTAAAGCATTCCCACTAATAAAAAACGACTAGAAAATGCATTCCCTGAGGAAAATGCGAGTGGGAATGCTGAATTGCTGAGCCCGCACCAAAGCCATTCACCATAACCACTACACTATCTTTAGGACACACAGCTCCTTTCTCTATCTGCAAAGTAGAGAGTATCCTGACTTCCTGGTCGCCCCTCCCCCCTCAAGAGGTTTCCCCTCCCCCCAGGTCAGTGAGGAGGAATATTGCACTGAGGTAGAAAGCTATTTATGGAAAGAAATTCCATTACAAACGCCTTTTAATTCACAGACCAATACATTAATTATGCCTCCAAACAAAACGTAATAAATCCACAACCGTACATGCGATCGATACAGCGACTTCACCGTTTGAAAGACACGGCCCTTGTGAACGCATCGATATGAAATTTATGTTGATAAACTTAAAATTGTGGCCATGCCAGCGATTTAGAAAAGAGCGTCTTTGTGTGTTTTGCAGGAAAATTTTAAATTTTTTTAACATGGACGGTCAATGAGAGTGGTTTTGTCACTCTTGTCCTTTAGAAGCTCCTGGAACTAAAACTAAAATACGTATCACAAAACTGATCACATTGCCTGAAACCAGACAAGCATACCTACGTTTTGATATATAAATTGTGTATGACAAGTAGATCTTGTGGGCGTGAGAGCAATTTGTTCGCCCTTTTTTTAAAGATAATTTTTGTTTTCAAAGATCTCCACTCTAAAGGTCACATGACACACTCTAAATCCCTTCCATAGGGTTACATTATAACCGATTCCATTTTCTGAAAAAATCGCTAAACGTAAATTGCGTTTTCACAAAAACCGTAAAAGATATCAATCTGAAAAGTCATGTTTGGATAGCTGAATATTTTGTGACCGCTTTAAAGTTTGTTTGGTGTCTGTAAGTGAAAGTATGAAGGAGCTGAAACTTTTGGCAGAACGTGTGTTTTGAAGCAGGAAAAAGGATGTTCTCATTGACTTCAATGTTAAAAAAAAGTGTCTAAAAGCTTAATATTTTAAAAAGTATAAATAGTACAAAAAAACTTGAAGAAGTCCCATCGTTAGCTGAATGAGACGAACATTTTAAAAGTTGAATGGTCTCAATAGCTGAAAGTATGCAGAAGTTACGCAGAGCCAAAAAACGTACGGAATAAAATTAAAATTAAGAATAATAAAAAACGAATATCAATACTGGGAATGCTTATTAAAGCATTCCCACTAATAATAAAAAACGAATATCAATACTGGGAATGCTTATTAAAGCATTCCCACTAAATATCAATACTGGGAATGCTTATTAAAGCATTCCCACTAATAAAGGATAAGAATAAAAAGAACTAGAAAATGCATTCCCTGAGGAAAATGCGAGTGGGAATGCTGAATTGCTGAGCCCGCACCAAAGCCATTCACCATAACCACTACACTATCTTTAGGACACACAGCTCCTTTCTCTATCTGCAAAGTAGAGAGTATGCTGACTTCCTGGTCGCCCCTCCCCCCTCAAGAGGTTTCCCCTCCCCCAGGTCAGTGAGGAGGAATATTGCACTGAGGTAGAAAGCTATTTATGGAAAGAAATTCCATTACAAACGCCTTTTAATTCACAGACCAATACATTAATTACGCCTCCAAACAAAACGTAATAAATCCACAACCGTACATGCGATCGATACAGCGACTTCACCGTTTGAAAGACACGGCCCTTGTGAACGCATCGATATGAAATTTATGTTGATAAACTTAAAATTGTGGCCATGCCAGCGATTTAGAAAAGAGCGTCTTTGTGTGTTTGCAGGAATTTTTTTTAGACTTTTTAACATGACGGTCAATGGGAGGGCGTTTGAGGCACTTGTCCTTTAGAAGCTCCTGGAACTAAAAGTCAAATGCCTATCGCAAAACTGATCACATTGCCTGAAACCAGACAAGCATACCTACGTTTTGATATATAAATTGTGTATGACAAGTAGATCTTGTGGGCGTGAGAGCAATTTGTTCGCCCTTTTTTTAAAGATAATTTTTGTTTTCAAAGATCTCCACTCTAAAGGTCACATGACACACTCTAAACCTGCTCCATAGGATTACATTATAACCGATAAAAAAATCACTAAACGTAAATTGCGTTTTCACAAAAACCGTATAAGATATCAATCTAAAAAGTCATGTTTGGATAGCTGAATATTTTGTGACCGCTTTAAAGTTTGTTTGGTGTCTGTAAGTGAAAGTATGAAGGAGCTGAAACTTTTGGCAGAACGTGTGTTTTGAAGCAGGAAAAAGGATGTTCTCATTGACTTCAATGTTAAAAAAAAGTGTCTAAAAGCTTAATATTTTAAAAAGTATAAATAGTACAAAAAAACTTGAAGAAGTCCCATCGTTAGCTGAATGAGACGAACATTTTAAAAGTTAAATGGTCTCAATAGCTGAAAGTATGCAGAAGTTACGCAGAGCCAAAAAACGTACGGAATAAAATTAAAATTAAAATTAAGAAGAAGAATAATAAAAAACGAATATCAATACTGGGAATGCTTATTAAAGCATTCCCACTAATTAAGAAGAATAATAAAAAACGAATATCAATACTGGGAATGCTTATTAAGCATTCCCACTAAATATTCACAAAAATTTGAGGGGTGTATCCAATTTTGTGAGATACTGTAAGTATAAATCTGTTTGACTATGTGCAGGCCAGTCAAGTTCCTTCTCCCAAACTCGTTCATCCACATCTTTATGGACCTTGCTTTGTGTATAAAGTAGATGGTGCAGCGCTAAAAGAACAAGTCCATAATATAAACAATAAAACACCCTCCGTGGGCTCTTTAGTGTAAATACTAGAACATGCAGAGGTCTTCGTGTAATGTGAAAACACCTCTACCAGTATAGATCAATTGGCTGCTCACCTCACAGCGTGGACCAAACAATGAAAGGGTCAAAACAGCATTCCCTTACGGCAGGGCTCGACAAATCCCGGGCGCCAGGTCGCCATGGCGACTAGAAATAGGGTCCTGGCGACTTGGCTTGGAAGGGGGGCAAAAAAAAAAAAAATTATAATTTTTTTTGTGAGCTGGCGCCATCTGGTGGTCAGCCGTTGGTATTAAAAGTTATTACCACCAGATGTGTAAGCTGGCGCCATCTGGTGGTGGCCGTTGGTATTACAAGTTAAGCATTACAAGTTAAACAGCAATTCTAATGTAATTTTTCACTATTTTCACTGCCATCTTCTTCCCTCTAATTAGGATAAAAAATATATATAATGTTTGGGGGTTCTAACACCCTAGAGAATAAAATGGCGATCGTTGCAATACTTTCTGTCACGCCGTATTTGCGCAGCGGTCTTACAAGCGCACTTTTTTGGGACAAAATTACACTTTTTTTAATTAAAAAATAAGACAACAGTAAAGTTATCCACATTTTTTTTTATACTATGAAAGATAATGTTACGCCGAGTAAATTCATACCCAACATGTCACGCTTCAAAATTGCGTCCGCTCGTGGAATGCCGACAAACTTTTATCCTTTAAAATCTTCATAGGTGACGTTTAAAAAAATCTACAGGTTGCATGTTTTGAGTTACAGAGGAGGTCTAGGGCTAGAATTATTGCTCTCGCTCTACCAATCGCGGCGATACCTCACATGTGTGGTTTGAACACCGTTTACATATGCGGGCGCTGCTCGCGTATGTGTTCGCTTCTGCGCGCAAAGCTTGTCGGGACGGGGCGCGTTTTCTGGCTCCTAACTTTTTTACCTGCCTCCTAGATTCCAAGCAAATTTGTCAACCCCTGACTTACGGGTATATTAGATGATATGATGAGTCCAATCCTTTTGGCATATGTAGCGGTGTCACAAACGATAAGATTCTCTCAGTAGGCATATATCATGAAATGACAAATGACAATATCATAGTGCTCTCCGAAATATATGTATTGTAATTTTTTGGAGTTTTTTTAGTGATTGAACCTGTATCCCTATTGGTTTCTATACACACATTTAATTAATTTCATTTTATTATTCATTTGATTCCTCTGCATCCCTTTTGGGCTGTGAGTAGGTGTTTGTTTTTTATGAATGTGAGGTCGGGGGACACTTCCAGGATTCCTGTGAGTGATTATCCATGTCCCGCGCGGCATCACATGATCTCGCGTCGGGTTGCCATGGTGATCCTCCGTCCACTCTATTTAATAGCGGGCGTCACGTTGCTTCCATATCCGCTGAAGAAGTCCCCAACCACAGGGACGCAACGCGACCATCGTTCATCTGCTTTTTACATGCTGATCAAGCTAGCACTGGCTGAGTGCTCTGTTTGTAAGGTTACTACTGTTCTTATTTATTAAATGTTCTGTCATTTCGGAGAGCACTATGGTATCGTCATTTCATGATATATGCCTACTGAGAGAATCTTATCGTTTGTGACACCGCTACATATGCCAAAAGGATTTGGATATCACCTAATATACCCGTAAGGGAATGCTGTTTTGACCCTTTCATTGTTTGGTCCACGCTGTGAGGTGAGCGGCCAATTGATCTATACTGGTAGAGGTGTTTTCACATTACACAAATATATCTGCATGTTCTAGTATTCACACTGAAGATCCCACGGAGAGTGTTTTATTGTTAATATTATGGACTTGTTTTTTTAGCGCTGCACCATCTACTTTATATGTGTTTGAGGGATTTGAGATTTGACCCTGGTGTTCAGCAGCTTACATTTGGGTCTTTTGTGTAATTTTTTGCTGATTTATCATCTTTTATATGACCTTGCTTTGTGCACTGGTCATTTGTAGGAGGGGGGATTATGATGTGGGGTTATCTTTCAGGGGTTGGGCTTGGCCCCTTAGTTCCAGTGAAGGGAACTCCTAAGGCGTCAACATACCAAGACATGTTGGATAATTTCATGTTCTCAACTTTGTGGAAACAGTTTGGGGTTGGCCTCTTCCAACATGACTGCGCACCAGTGCACAAAACAAGATCCATAAAGACATGAGCGAGTTTGGGGTGGAGGAACTTGACTGGCCTGGCCTGCACAGAGTCCTGACCTCAACCCGACAGAACACCTTTAGGATGAATTAGCGTGAAGACTGCGAGCCAGGTCTTCTCATCCACATCAGTGTCTGACCTCACAAGTGCGCTTCTGGAAGAATGGTCAAACATTCCCAGACACTCCTAAACCTTGTGGACAGCCTTCCCAGAAGAGTTGAAGCTGTTATAGATGTAAATGGTGGGCCAACTCAATATTGAATCCTATGGACTAAGACTGGGATGGCATTAAATTTCATGTGCGTATAAAGGCAGCCGTACCAAAACTTTTGACAATTTAGTGTATTTTATATGACTTTTTGTAATAAAATATATATATATATTTTTTAAGAATTTAGGATAATTTTGATACTGATGGGCCATCCTTAAAACTTTACTTTCCTTTTTTTTTTTCTTGATGTTAATACTCCGGCACCTACCAAGAACTAAAATATCAGTTTTAAAATGTGCAAGACTTTTTTGCAATTAGCTACTGAAGCCAGTGGAAAGGTGACCATTGTATGTGGCTCATGCAAGGTTCAATGCCAAATAAACATAAAAAGGTGCATTTGAACTAAATAACCAGAACATTGTTCCCCTTTTTACCTAGTAGTTCTCCAGACTGAACCGCAAACAAAGGTCCTCCGCTGGAACCTCCATGAACAGCACATGATGTCTGTAACATGACAGGGCCATCACCGACAGATATGACAGATGACAAGACTCCCGACGTTACAGATGGGCCACAGCGTTCACCCAGAGCCCCAAATCCAACAATGCAGACATCCTCTCCTGCCAAAAAAAGATGGTAAATTGTTAACATTTTTGCCATATCATAGTACTCATATTAGGAAAATACTAGATCTAGTATATAAAAAGTCACTCTAGCATATCAGCCGTTTAATAAATAAAATACATTTACTCTTCCTAGTAGAACCATAGATCTTTGCTTTGCAGCTACCCCAAGTTCTCCCATTTTCTTTCCTGGAACCCAATCTTGCATCGGGTCTGCTGTAAAACAATAAGTATATGGCGATGCAGCTTTTTACATAGTTGTGGCAAATCTGTTTTTTTCTCTGTCAGGTATAAAGGCAGAGAGCTGAAGCATAAAGTAACGTATTTATTGGCGTATAACACGCACCTTCATTTTAGGAAGTTTCAGGAAAATTTTAAATAAAGAACTTTGAAACAAAATAATAGTCAATGCCCATCAATGCATCCTGATCAATACCCATCTGTAGCCTCACCATTGCCATAAATGCATCCTGATCAATGCCCATCTCACATCAGATTACTGCCGACTCGGGGGGGACAGGGAGGGGGGGCGGGATGAGCGCCATCAGATTACATACAGCAAGAGTCTCCTGTTTACTCGGCGGCCTCTAATACTAAGTCCCGCCTCCTGGACCGGCTTTTATGATAGACAGAACATTGGTCCAATGTCGGCCCAGGAAACGGCACTTCCTATTACAGAGGCCGCTGAGTAAACAGGAGATTCTCGCTGTATGTAATCTGACGGCGCTCGTCCCGCCCCCCTCCCCGTTCTCTCCTAGGCAGCCCAAATTGCAGTATCGGCGTATAACATGCACACACTATTTGCAACTGATTTGCAGGGTGAGTGTTATACGCCAATAAAAACAGTGAACAAAGAAAATCCTGATAACTATATTTTCTACTCACAGGGCTCAAGCAGTTGCTGTGGTAACTTAATATTAATTTACAACAGGACTAATGCGCTGCGACCACAAGCCAAGCATTTGGTTTGTGGTTGCATCGTGGCCCCATTGTCTTGATTGGCCGAGTTTGACAGGCAGTGCCTCAACCCGACATACGTCATTATATTTGCTGCAGGTGCGACGCAGGGCATCATGGGCACAGGATTTGAACAGCTCCCTCCAGCTGTATTGTAGACTTTAGGAGGACAGTCTAGGGCTTGGGTCTCAAACTCAAATTACCCACAAGACAAGTTTTCATATCCCATGGGGGGCCGCATGCAAACTTTCAAACTTCACAAACAACAGTACTGGTGTCAGCGGACGCATTATTAACCCCCAGCACTGGTGTCAGCGAACGCATTATTAACCCTAGCACTGGTGTCAGTGGATGCATTATTACCCCTAGCGCTGGTGTAAGCGGACACATTATTACAACCAGCACTGGTGTCAGCGGATGCATTATTACCCCCAGCACTGGTGTCAGCGGACGCATTATTACAACCAGCACTGGTGTCAGCGGACGCATTATTAACCCCTTGGCGCTGGTGTCAGCGGACGCATTATTACAACCAGCACTGGTGTCAGCGGACGCATTATTACAACCAGCACTGGTGTCAGCGGACGCATTATTAACCCTGACCACTACACTGCACACTGACCACTACACACCCCACAGCTCAGAGTACAGCACACCATGGTACAGAGCCCAGAACATCAGGGTACAGGGCACAGCACATCAGGGTACATGGGCCACATCAGAGCACAATAAGGGTACATGGGGCACAGGTAAGCGTTTACTTGTCGTTTTCTTCAGGCAGGGTGGGGAGGTGACGCGGAAGGGGGGGGGGGTATATCGAGATGCATGCAGAGTAGCGCCTGTCATAAGTTCACTTCTCTCCCGTGTCACGCTGCTGTCCCTCCTCTCTTCTCGTCCATCCCAGATGATGTCACAAGCAAATGGGAATGGACGAGAAGAGAGGAGGGGCTGCCGGGCAGCAGCGTGACATGAGAGAGAAGTGAACTTATGACAGACGCTTCCTGCGCTACTCTGCATGCATCTCGATCTACCCCCCCTTCCGCGGCACCCCCTGCCCTGTGGGCCATTTATAACCAGTCCGCAGGCCGGTACTTTGAGACCCCTGATCTAGGGGGAAGATAAAACTGCATTCTAACCGCCGCCAATGTGAAGGTGACCTAAGATTGTCACTACAAAACCAGAAAGAATTATACTGTTTGAAATTATATATTTTTTTTTTTTTATTTCATGAATGAATGAATGACTTGTATAGCGCAACACATGCGAACTGAATCGCCTCTGGGCGCTTTTTCCAGCCAGAATCTGCTTGGCTGGTGCAGTCATTTTTACCCCGTAGGATCATGACACGCTAGGGACACACAGTCATACACACATATATACATATATATACTGGGCCAATTTGGACAAGATCCAATTTACCTACCAGCATGTCTTTGGAGTGTGGGAGGAAACCGGAGTACCCGGAGGAAAACCACGCAGACACAGGGAGAACATGCAAACTCCAGGCAGATGGTGTCGTGGTTGGGATTCGAACCAGCGAACCTTTTGCTGCTAGGCGAAAGTGCTACTCACTGCACCACTGTGCTGCCCTTTTTCAGGTACTTATATAGCGCCGCCAATTTACGCAGGGCTTTACATATACATTGTACATTCACATCAGTGCCTTCACTCAAGGAGCTTACAACCTAAGGTCCTTAACTCACATTCACACACATACTAAGGCCAATTTAGACAGGAGCCAATTAACTTACCAGCATGTCTTTAGAGCGTGGGAGGAAACCAGAGAATCCAGACGAAATCCACGCAGGCACAGGGAGTACATGCAAACTCCAGGCAGATGGTGTCGTGGTCGGGATTCAATCCAGCAACCCTTTTTAATGCTAGGTGAAAATGCCAACCACTACACCACTGTGCTGCCCAATATGTAAAAGTTTTAAATAAAGCTTTTAAATTCAGAGCGCTGAAGAGGGATTACACCTCGAAACGTGTCAGCTCCTTTTCGACTTTCACCCCACCCCAGTTTACTGGCCAGCAGATCCTGCTGGATAATACATATGATGGACTTTTTATCTTCTGCTTGATTTTATCACTCGTTTGTGAGTGTGTTATTTTACCTTTTTTTTAGTTTTGCAAGGGAAATGCGGGAGACTTGTGCGCCCTCTGTTTTTGTTTTCTTGTAGAGTTTCTTTTGGGTTCCCCCTGACCTGTTGAGAGTGGCAGCACAGCCGATTCGGTGTTGAGATTTTCTTCCCTACTTATCTCACGGCAAGCTTTTGAGCGCAGGAGCATTTGTTTCTTTTTGCATCTAAAAAGGTTTCTATCCTAAGGTGTAATGCTCAGTGCCAACCACACAAATCCAGACACTCAGCATGCTTTGGAATAAATATGAGCAACAACAAACCTGCACAGTAGCCAGACGCCAGAACTGGTTCAGGTATACCAGATATTTCTTCTTCCAGTTGTATGATGGCAATGTCATAGGGAGAGGATTCCTGAGTTGAAAACACCACGTCACCTCTGACAGGATGAAACCTACAAAATGTTTTCAAAAAGGAATTTGAATTTTTGGCATGACAAAGTCTGTTTTGGGATTAAAGGACATAATTCTTCATGTTTCCAGGATGGACTGGAAAGACACATAAATGCTACTATTATGGAGGCAGCTTGCAACAAAAGATAATGTTATACTTTAGGAATAAGACATACGTGTTTTAGGGGACTTTTTGTCTGTAAAATAACTAGAGGTGCACCGAAGTTTTAGCTGCCGAGAAGAGATGCCGATAATGGCACCGAAATTTCAGCTGCCGAAACGAGAAGATATGCCAATAATGGCACGAAAAAGGGGCGGTCATCCTGGCGGTACCTCCCTCCCTCCTCACGTAGAGCTGCGATCTCCCTCTGTGTCACGGAGCGGATTATTCAGCAGCCCCTGTAACAATACCATGCCTCCTGTGATAGACAGCACACTGATCGAATGCCTGGAAATAACATAGAAAGGCGGGTTTTGTTAATGTGGCTGCCCAGCCCGGGAAGTTCAAATCCAGCTCCATGACACAATAGGAGATCGACGCTCTGATCCGGGCACTGGTGAGGCTGCATTGATCTCTTATATCGTGTCTGCAGTCTCTGACCGTCTCCTGTATCATGTCTGCAGTCTCTGACCATCTCCTGTACCGTGTCTGCAGTCTCTGACCATCTCCTGTACCGTGTCTGCAGTCTCTGACCATCTCCTGTACCGTGTCTGCAGTCTCTGACCATCTCCTGTACCGTGTCTGCAGTCTCTGACCATCTCCTGTACCGTGTCTGCAGTCTCTGACCATCTCCTGTACCGTGTCTGCAGTCTCTGACCATCTCCTGTACCGTGTCTGCAGTCCCTGACCATCTCCTGTACCGTGTCTGCAGTCCCTGACCATCTCCTGTACCGTGTCTGCAGTCCCTGACCATCTCCTGTACCGTGTCTGCAGTCTCTGACCATCTCCTGTACCGTGTCTGCAGTCTCTGACCATCTCCTGTACCGTGTCTGCAGTCTCTGACCATCTCCTGTACCGTGTCTGCAGTCCCTGACCATCTCCTGTACCGTGTCTGCAGTCTCTGACCATCTCCTGTATCATGTCTGCTAGAGGTGCACCAAATGGAAATTTTGCAAATACTATTAGCAGTGTGTACGTTTAACCATTTCCCGCCCGGCCTATAGCAAAATGACGGCCAGGAAGTGGTTCAGTTATCCCGACTGGGCATATGATCTCCAGCAGGAAAAGCCACGATCGCTCTTTACCACGTGATCAGCTGTGTCCAATCACAGCTGATCACAGTGTAAACAGGAAAAGCTGTGCATCGTCTGTATCTCTACTTGCGCTGAAAGATGCGAGTACAGGAGAGCCGATTGACTGCTCTCCTGACGGGGGTCTGCACTGATTAATTATCAGTGCAGCCCTCCCTGGACCACCAGGGATGGCAATCATTGCTCATTAGGGGTGGGACTCTGTACCAATCAGGGATGCCTGCCAGCGCCTCTGATCAGTGCTGCTCACCAGTGCCCCCTATATGTGCCCTCCCCAGTGCCACCTATGCATGCAATTGCTCCAGAGCTTAGTAAATGAGGGAGAACTCTGCTGACTTCCATCATCCAATCATGTGCAAACAAAAATGCTGTTTTTGTATTTTTCTTGCAAGTGATTGGCTATTCTTTGCAAAGTGAAGCTTTACCTCATTTACGGAGATCTGGAGCAACTGCACTTTGCAAAGTGCAGTGCATTTGACTTTAGTAAATCAACCCCATAAGGCAGGGGGTCTCAAACTGGCAGCCCTCCAGCTGTTGCAGAACAAGTCCCATGAGGCATTGCAAGGCTGACAGTTACAAGCATGACTGCCACAGGCAGAGAATGATGGGACTTGTTGTTCCGCAAGAGCTGGAGGGCCACCAGTTTGAGACCCCTGCCATAAGGTTTTTATGTTTTGTATATTGATTGTGCAAGAAAATACACATTTCATACAACATTGCATTTGTATGCGCTATATTAACCCTGTAAGACTCTTTAGATATTCCCTACCTACCTTTCAAAAGCATGACGCTCTCCACTTGTCATGACAGCACTCTGGATCTTCACAGAGACTTTGGATGAATGTCTCACCACATGTCGGCACGTCAGAACCAGTTTTGAGTTTAGCAGAACTCCCGATCCCCATGATTGGCCCGAATCTACTAGAACAGCAACTGCCATCAGGTGTTCTGAGGGTCTTGCACCTCTCTTGGGTCTGTCCACAATACATCTCCCCATCTTCAATGCTGTCAATTCATGTTTTATAGCAACATCTGCCTTGCCAAGTGCCTTAATAACATTATTAATGATATGGCTAATGGAACAAGCCAAAGCCAACCCTACCCATTCGTTTGCCTTCCAGCATAGAGGTGCCACAATAATTCCTATCAAATACAAGCGCCCACGTTCCAACAAATACACGCCCCCTCCTTCTGACCCCGGGAGAGAACGGGCATCAGTAAGCAGTACGACGTTTCCATCTCCAGCAACGTTGCTTAGGACTCCTTTACTAACGGTGTTTAGGAAGATGTCGGTGTAGAAGGAGCCAAACGGAGAGCCGCATGCAAACACCGTACTGCCTTTTACCAGACCGGAGGATCTCATGACATCCAGTCTGCTCTTAGCTTGGGTAGGTGGGCTCTGCAACTTCAGAACAGCAAACCAATGCAGGTATGCCAGATCTTTCTGGAATTCTCCATATTCTTTCTCATCTTCACTGGAAAACACCCAGCCGTCTTCTCTCCTGAATAAGCTGGAAAACGCCATTTGGAATTCAGGGCACGGGACTACCATGAGAAGGTCAGCCTGGCACAGCATTCGCTGGCTCTGCCGCTTTGACACGGGCACTAGGCCGAGCCCTGACCTCTGATCCGGAGGGTTAGTGCGGGTTCTGGGTTCTTCGTCTAGCTTGGGTTCCAATGGGCATTCCACCTGTATGGATAAATCTGGCGGGAAGTCATGTGATGAAAGCACTGTGTCATCAGAGGGAAACAATGGGAGATCCTTTCCTTTAAAGAAAGGAAAAAACACAGCGGCCTGACAGATGACAATTCCTGCACTCCGGTCTATGATCACCCCACTGCAGCTCCACCACCCATCACCTTCACTTCTAGCTGGAGGACCATGCTCGTCACTTGTCCCTCTATACACATCAGAGGGGACATCTCTGGGATCTGATCCACCAAGGGATGGCTGAGAGGTGGTGACAACGCAGCCACTGCATTCTGCAAGCAGCAGGTGAGACCTCATCATTATAATGTGTGAGACAATGGCCGATCACATCACTAATTATCCTACATGTTACATAAGACCCGTCCTTCTAATCCCAGGAGAGCCGCACCGGTCTTCATCTCCAGCACAGAGTACACATTCAAAGTTCACTGACAGCTGCATGACCAGGAAGTTGTCACTCCATGCACGTGTTGTAGTGGATAAGTCTTCTACCCAATAGACTGTAAGGCTAGGAACAGCTGAGCCTCCCACCCAATAGGCTGCTGCGCTGTGAGCAGCTGACCCTCCCACCCAATAGGCTGCTGCCCTGTGAGCAGCTGAACCTCCCAACCATTCGGCTGTCGTGCTGTGAGTGGCTGAGCCTCCCATCCAATGGGCTGAAGTGATGTCATTAGTTGAGCCTTACAACCAATAGCCTGCGTCGCTATCAGTAGCTGAGCTTCCCACCCAATAGGCTGCCGTGCTGTGAGTAGCGGAGTCTCCCACTCAATTGGCTGCCGTGCTATGAGTGACTGTACCGCCCCCTCAACACGCTGCTGTGCTGTGCTGAGCCTTCCACCCAGTAGGCTATCGTGTTGTATCTGCACATTTCATTGGCTTATTCCGATGACACGAGCAGCTGTCATCCCCAACACAAGCGGAGAGCATGCACTGTGCAGCGTTCACAGCAATACGCCCATCGTCCTGAGGGGGGCGCCAGACTCACTTTACACGTTCAACTTCATTCAAGAAAGCTAGAAAGTGACTTGTTATGTCCCGTTCTGTGTGCCACATTGCCTCAGCACTGCAGGGAGTAAAGAGAAAGGAAAACATGGGTCAGGCAGGCTCGATGGTAGAGATATGTTCTGTTACTTCTGCAATAAGAAAAGCTTACGTGCCTGTGCCTTCAGAGTATACTCTGTGCTGAGGTGGTGTGCAGTGTGCAGAAGAGGCGTAACTAGAACCTTCAGGGCCCTGGTGCAAGAAACCATGAAGGGCTTCTGGCCAGGGTCCTTCCTTCTGAGGCCAGAGCCCAGTCACAGGTGCACTGACGACCCTGGTATAGTTCCATAGTTGCCAACATTGTCCAAAAATGTATAGGGACAATTTTTGTCTGTGGGCAGAGTCTTGTTATAGCAGTGTCCCTCCTTACATCAGGTGCCCCCAGCAGAGTCCCTCCTTACACCAGGGTGTCCTCAGCAGTGTCCCTCCTTACATCAGGTGCCCCCAACAGAGTCCCCTCTTACACCAGGTGACCCCAGAAGTGTTCCTCCTTACACCAGGGTGTCCTCAGCAGAGTCCCTCCTTACATCAGGTGCCCCCAGCAGTGTCCCTCCTTACATCAGGTGCCCCCAGCAGTGTCCCTCCTTACATCGGGTGCCCCCAGCAGTGTCCCTCCTTACATCAGGTGCCCCCAGCAGTGTCCCTCCTTACATCAGGTGCCCCCAACAGAGTCCCCTTTTACACCAGGTGACCCCAGCAGTGTTCCTCCTTGCACCAGGGTGTCCTCAGCAGCGTTCCTCCTTACATCAGGTGTCCCCAGGATATGGTCAGACCAGGACAAAGGTCTAAGTATTGGGGATGTCCTGGGAAATTCGGGACAGTTGGCAACTATGCCCTGGTAGTTCTGTCACAGTTTACTACAGTGCCTTGAAAAAGTATTCATACCCCTTGAAATTTTCCAGATTTTGCCATGTTACAACCAAAACATAAATGTATTTTATGTGATAGACCAACACAAAGAGGCACATAATTGTGAAGTAAATAGAAAATTTCCTCCCTCTTCCTCCTCCTTTTTCATTTCCTCCTCCTCCTCCTCCTTTCTCCTTCCTCCTCCTCCTTTCTCCTTCCTCCTCCTCCTTTCTCCTTCCTCCTCCTCCTCTTCCTTCCTCCTCCTCCTCCTTTTCCCCCCTCTTCCCTCCTCTTCCTTCCTCCTCCCCCCTCTTCCTTCCTCCTCCTCCTTTCCCCCCTCTTCCTTCCTCCTCCTCCTCCTTTTCCCCCCTCTTCCCTCCTCTTCCTTCCTCCTCCTCCTCCCCCCCCTCTTCCCTCCTCTTCCTTCCTCCTCCTCCTTTCCCCCCCTCTTCCCTCCTCATGGAACTAGAGGGAAAATGTATGCCAGGTTAGAGTTCCATGATTGGTGTAGACAGTCTAATCCTGCTGCTGCTGTTGGATATATCGTTCTTGTCAGGAATTTTTGACCTTTGGCATTCATCTGTGTTGCTGCCAGATCTATGTCGGGAACTCCCCAGGTCTGTGTTAGAAGAGAGAAGGCTTGGGAACTCAGGCACCATTTGTTGTTTAAAATGAAGGTTCTGCTCGGGTCATCGGCCAAATGGTTCTGGGCTCCTTGGACGTAAACTGCAATCAGATCCGTCAAGTACAACTTAGCCCATTCGAACATCAGTCGTACCTCCCTCATGAAAGTGCGACTTCTGGTCCCACCTTTTCTTTGAATGTAAGATAATGTCACTCTGTTGTCTATATTGTCTATATGTAAGTAAGACACTCTTTCCCCTGATCAGTGGACTAAATGCCAGAAGAGCTTGGAAGGCATCCCTCAGTTCCAAAATGTTCGAAACTACCCCTAGTGGTCTGAAGTGCCACCGTCCCTGTACCGCTTGGTCCCAGTAGTGGGCTCCTCATCTGTCTAGACTGGCATCCAATGTAATTATCTCCAGATGAGGGGGGAATAATTTGACGATAACCTTTTTGGTTGTAGGTCCGAGTCCACCATCATATCGATTGTTTTACCATCTCTTAAATATATATATATATATCGGCTGACACATTGAGACTCCATCCCACTGCATCAAGAATGAATTTTGGAATGTTCTCATGTGCCACTGGGGCTATTGGATCATAGGGAAAGTGGCCGACGTGGATTCCCGAATACTCATGCATGCCCTGGCTGGGAGGTGAACTTCTGCCATCAGTTTCCACATTTTGTGAGCTAAAGCTTTTTTCTTTTCCTGGGGTTGTTCTACTCTGTTTGCTCTGGTATTTAATTCTGCACTCAAAAAGATCTTTTTGGGATGGCTGTAGGTTGCTCTTTTAATTTATTAGCCATCTGAACTGCTGTAGCGTGGATAACAGGATTTTCTGGTGAAGGAGAGACTGCTGGCTGTCAGCCAATAAAAGGATATTTGCCCTTAATCCTCTTCTCTCTCTCTCAAGTATGCTATATGACTGGAACCCCTTGCCTTAGGGACTTGTGATGGTCTGCTTGAGCAGCAGCCTCCATGAGAGAAGCAAAGGACAGAAAAATAGGAGGACTATAAAAACAGGAACCAGCAGCTGCAGGGAGCCCGTTTTACTCCTGCAATGGTCTGTAATTTTTTTAAAAGACAGTGTGGTTCTTAAATTTACCGTTGCCATCACGGCGGAAGTGAAGTCATTGCCACAAATGCACGGTTCGGTTCTGCTGCATTCAGCACCATCTTGGAGACTGGCAGCAGTGCCCCTCATTTGGGCCACTTCAGTACATGTTCAGTACAGCCATGACACCATCTTGGAGGGTAAAAGATCAGTGGGACTAGAGAGCCCAGACATGATGTGCAGATGCAGTGAAAGGAAACAGAATGTGAACAATTTACCGAAATTAAAGATGGGTGAGCTGAAAACAGATGTGAAAGGTAGGTCAAGAGGATGGAAAGAAATGAAATGGAGGTTGCTGCGAGCATTCCAAGCCTATTTAAGGCTTGTATGGTATAAGAATACCGTAATTTATGCAACCCCCAAGACCATCAGAGTGGGGTTCCCTCCATATAGCTCGTATAGAGACTGTACAGACAGGGACTTTCATCCAGGAGAGGCTGAACCTGGTTGGGGCGAGAGCAGGAAGGGGTCTTGAGCCATCCATCCAGTCCTAACAAGGCGAGAAAAAAAAAGCAGAATGGTGGTGGATCTCTCTTTAATTCTTATACCTAACCAGTCCTATCAGGTTGTGAGCATCAAGCTGCCATGATGCGACAGGAAAGATAGATCAGGGCTCGATCTAGGTCAGTGCTACTGGGCCCTACTATGAGTACAAATAACCAGGGCTTTTTTTCAGGGGGAACTTGGGGGAACTCAGTTCCACCACCTCTGGCTCAGACTCTTTGGTGCCTGCTCATCACAATCACTTGTAAACACAGAAGTCTGGTTTCTGTGTTTACAAGTGACAACTCTGCACCCTGTGTGTAACCCCCTGAACTCTGTATGTAATGCAATCCTGGTATGTAATGCCCCTTAAGACTCTTCCACTGTTTGTGAAATCTGAACGGGGTCATGGTTGAGTTCCTGCACCTATTTTCTGAGAAAAAAAAAGCGCTGCAAATAACACACACATATGTAGCATTACTGTGATCATCAGGAGCAGAAAAAATGTTTTTTGGTTATTCTTTGGTGCTAAATTATGGTACTAGCAAAAAATATACAGCTAAAGTTTAAAAAAGAAAAGTTGTTTTTTACTATTTTGGGCCAGTTTTGCTTTTTTTTTAATTACTTTTGTATTGTATGTGAAAACATCCCTAAAATAAATACATAAAAACAATAAGATTCTAACAAAACATCCTATTTACCATCCCCCCCTTAAGAACCGGTATTTTCACCATTAAAACTTATTTCGGTCACTTCCGTTGCTATCATGGCTGCTGTGTAATTCTCTGTTTACTTAAACTTATGCCATTTCTTCCAAATTAATCGATGTCTTTCCTCCGTTCCCTGCTCTCTGCTACAGGGGTACTCCATCTCAAATATATAATCTACCCTCGGTATCCATTTCTTTATAGATGGCGTCTCCAGTTGCAGCCATTTTTTTGGGATCAGGGCCTTTGCAGCATTGAGCAGGGGAGGGACCAAAGTTTCTTGGTATTGTTTCTTAGTTTTATTGTTCCCATGAAATAACACATTCCAGGGATTTTGAGGGATCTTTTCCCTGGTTATCACTTCACTGCACCCTAAAATACTATACCAGTACTCTTTTATTTTTGGGCACTCCCACCAAATATGTATTGTTGTTCCTGTTTGTTTGCAGTCCCTCCAACACTAGGGAGATCTACTTGGCTGGATTTTATTGATCCTTTCCGGGGCCAGATGCCATCTTACCAAACACTTATAGTTAGCTTCAATAGTAGCAATATCTGTTGCATAGTTATAAACTGCTTCTATCATTTGCTTTTCCTCTAACTTTGTTGTTAAGTCTTGTTCCCATTTCTTTATGTAAGGTAAATCCCCACTTCCTTCTAAATTTGTTAATATTTCATACATTTGAGAGATTCCATGTTTCATAGGCATTTTAACATTGCAAAGTTTTTCAATTGGATTCAGGGTTTTCTCCTCTCTAATTGGTTGAGTGATTGTGCTCACTAAGTGCTTAACTACTTAAGACCCGGACCAAAATGCAGCTAAAGGACCTTGCCCCTTTTTGCGATTCGGCACTGCGTCGATTTAATAGACAATTGCGCGGTCGTGCGACGTGGCTCCCAAACAAAATTGGCGTCCTTTTTTTTCCCCACAAATAGAGCTTTCTTTTGGTGGTATTTGATCACCTCTGCGGTTTTTATTTTTTGCGCTATAAACAAAAATAGAGCGACAATTTTAAAAAAAATGCAATATTTTTTACCTTTTGCTATAAGAAATATCCCCAAAAAAATATATATCTAAAAAAAAATTTCCTCAGTTTAGACCGATACGTATTCTTCTACCTATTTTTGGTAAAAAAAAAAAACGCAATAAGCGTTTATCGGTTGGTTTGCGCAAAATTTATAGTGTTTACAAAATAGGGGATAGTTTTATTGCATTTTTATAATTTTTTTTTTTTTTTACTACTAATGGCGGCGATCAGCGATTTTTTTTGTGACTGCGACATAATGGCGGACACTTCGGACAATTTTGACACATTTTTGGGACCATTGTCATTTTCACAACAAAAATTGTTTTTTGTGAAAATGACAATTGCAGTTTGGGAGTTAACCACAGGGGGCGCTGATGGGGTTATGTGTGACCTGAAGTGTGTTTACAACTGTAGGGAATTGTACCACTTTTCCCGTCGATATAATCTATCCCATACTTTAAAAACAATTTTAGTTAGCTCGTGCATGTCAGAATTAGGTGTTCTATTTTTAGGTGGTATCCGAATATTTTTCCCTAACTGTGTCTTGTGCAACATGTTTTCCATTTTCACCCATCTCTTATTTGTGTTTGCCCATTCCACTGATCTTGCAATTATTACTACAGTTTTGCTTTTAAAATAATAAAAATAATCAGGCCATTTACCACCAAAAGAAAGCTAAATTTGTCCTGAAAAAAGATATAATCCGGTTGCACACACAAAGTAGTTGTGGTGATATGTACAGATTTACCAACACATGTCAAAGTTACAAAATTGTGTTCAGGCATTAAAGCGGAGGTCCCGCGGCCATTCAGTTTTTTTTTCATTCATTTTTATTTTTTTTGCATTGTAAAAGAATACTCACTGTTCTGGTGTGTGTAAACATCCGCTGTCCGATTTTGTATAGAAGAATAACTTCTATAATAAGAGGAAGGACGTTTCCATTTTGCTTGTGGGCATGTGAAGTCCACAAGCACTCATTTCCTTGATGCAGTGAATGCTTATTTCTCGCACGTTACTTCCCGTTTCTAACTCACCCGAGATTTTGCTGGGCTGCGAGCCACACTGACTCTTGGGAGGCATGACACATCGCTCCCAGGCGCCGGGGAAAAGACGGATACACCTACTTACCCACCTACTCCCCTGGGAGCAAAAGACAGTAAGTAACCCTTCAACGAGAAATAATAAAGTATTTAAATGGGAAAAAAAATATTGGAGTGACGGAATATCTATGCAATGTACTGAATGTGAAAATGTATAGTTGTAAATTTGGGTGGAACTCCACTTTAACATTTGTTTTACTCTGTCACTAAGGGGTTAAAAAGCGATACTTCTTTTAATACATCCAGGTCTAGCTCATGTAGTGAGACACATTCAGATGTGCTTGTTCTTTACTGTTGAAGATGTTTCAACATTCATCCAGATGACTTCTTCCATTCTAAATTAAAGGGCTACTTGGACAGTTTGATTTGACAAACTGCTACTCACCCTCTTTCCTGCATCTAACAATGACATGGGATGACACTTTGGGATGAGTGTATTTTTAAGAGGCCCCTCTGTGCCCTGAATGCTGGCACTGGGAAGCTGCAGTTGTGTAAATTGATACATCTCATAAATAGAATGGCAATGTCAGGCATTTACTAGGATAGCAGAAGCTTTAGTATGTTTTGAACACCACAGCTTGAAAACAGAGAGGTAGACAAACAACTTGTGTTGCAAGGAGGTAAATGCAAATAGACAGTGCAATTGCTCTTGCAAAGTGCACATATTTTCCCACAAAGCTTAGAGAACGTGGTAAAGCTTCAGGTCGTTAAAAAAACACCCAATCAGGTGCAAGGAAAAAAAAAAAAGCACAAAAACACAAATTTTTTTGCTTGCTTATGATTGGATGCTGGAAATCAGCACATTCCCCAAGCTCTGGGGAAACTAGTGCAAGTGTACTTACAAAGTGCTGTTGGCCTTTAGTAAACCAACCCCAATGCCAGAAGTAGCAATGATGTTAGTAGATTTGCGATTTAACCACCTTCTGACCTTTCTCAAGGGCTTGAGAAAGGTGCGCGCTGTGATCCCCCAGAACTCACAGTGCTAGCACTGAAACGCGTTGCATTCTGGGTCCTGTGACATCATCCCCCCTCTCTGCACGCCGTTGTGTCCCAGTGTGCGCTTCAGCCCTCTATCTAGCTGCTGCACAGTTTACCTGGAAACTTCCTGTTTGGGAAAACAAGCACCTGCATTCATCTCTGCAACACACAGCAGCTGCTACAAGTGGACTTCACCAATACGGCCAAGAGACTGACTGTCCTATGGACCCCATCTTTATGCCTAAATACAGTAATTTCTATGCGAGTAACTTGATGCTGTTTATACATTAAAAGTTTACAGTCTTTTCTAAGTGGTGCCTGTTGTTTTCTTTCGGTTACATGTTTGGAGTTTGGCTTCAGCTCCCTGCACAAGGCTGCCCAGATCCTACAGACTGTCATCTCACTTCAGAGCCTGGTACTCAAAGGACTTTTTACTTGACATGTGTTATATCTTCTAACTGCAGCGTGCGCCATTACCGTGTATATTTTATTTTTAATCGCATTGCATCAAGTGGCTTTCTTTTCCTCCTACTGGCCCAGATCCAGACACCATCGGATCCCAGAAGGAGACTGGGCCCTAGCAAACAAAAAATAAATAAAATGCTAGTCAGTGTGATTTAACTCCTCCCACTCTCATCATGCTCCAGTTTTATGGAAAAGACAGAAAAGTATGACTTGTGTACCCTAATGAACCTATTGATTTTATGGCAATTACGAAAATGTCCTTTTCTTCATCAGTAAAGAAGCGTCAAAAGGTTAATACAGAGGCAAGAGGGGCGGGCAACACAGCAAATGAAATGTCAACAAGGTATCCATAACAACAGTGTGCAACTCAGGTAGCTTGCACCTTAAATGAGATACCTTAAGACCCTTATGTCAGGAGAAGCCTGAGCATCAACCTAAGAAGAACTTCGAAAATGTGTGAACAGAAAATCAGGTAGCAGTCTTGAAAATCCTGGAATCTGCCTCTTGAGCCTTTCTGTGCTAAATATCTTTCACTGATCTAGTGGAGTGTGCCATGACAGAAAAAAAAAAAGGGTGTAATCTTGCCCTTGAGCGGACTAAGGCTGGCCACACATTATACCGTTTTCTTATTCAATGTCCTTTAGATTTAACTATGTAGTACACGGGCCTACCTGATTGCATACAATTGAAAGTGTTTAGGTCTGACCTCATATTTTATATGGTTTTGGTAAATCTAAAAGAAAATTGTATAATGTATGGCCAGCCTAAACCACCTAGCAATGTTGTAACGAGAGGCCGGTTTTTCCTTACAGAATGATGAAAGGGGAGCCAGCTCTTTGGAAGGAAGCCATTCCTGAGAGATAGACTCAGGCGACTTGTACAACATCCAAACCATAGAGGGATATTTTCTTAGGATGCACATTGCAGGACAAAAATGGAAGCACAATGCCCCGATTAAGGTGAAAGGAAGAAAATACCTTTTGGGAGAAAGGGGGCCCTAGGCCTCAGGTCAACCATATCCCTGCATAGCCCCAAAGTTCCTTACGAGACAAGGCCACTAAGAATCTTGCCTCAAAGAGTGGATGGCTACATGGAAGATGCTACCTTGCTAGTGGGAATAGACAGAGGAAACTGTTATGTCCAAAAAAAACAGTGAAAAGAAAAAAAAACCACATGAATAACTTTTCATACATGTGTTTTTTTTCTTCTCAGTTTTTTTTTGGTCGCACACAGTCACCTTGGTGTGTGTGTGTGTGTGTGTGTCTATACCTGTTTGGGTGTTCACCTTATGTTTTTTTTACAACTTTTGGTGTAGTGCACTTACATCAGTGCTAGTTGAATCAGCACTTCATAGATAATTTTTTAGTGCAAGTTTTTTCTTTTTTATATTTTGCCGAGTGTTGTATAACATGTAAGTTGTAGCTTGATATAGCGCAGTTTATATAACTATATGTATATATAAAATGTGATCCGGCTCTTCTGGGTATGGGGTGCACAAGCATTCAGCAATGATCGAGCAGAGACAGAAAGTTTTAAAAGGAGGGAAGTCATAGATCCTGTGTCTCTGCAAAGCAGACTAGGATCCAATGTCTTCCCCTAGTAAAAGCACTTCCCACAGTTTAGAAAACCACTAATAAGGCACAGTTAACCCTTTGATCACCCCTGATGTTAACTCCTTCCCAGCCAGTGTTTTTTTAGCACTGATCACTGTTCTAGTGTGACTGGCTCCCACAAAGTGTCAGTCTTTGAATGTCCGCCGCAATATCCTGCTCTAAGTCACCGATCGCCACCATTACTAGTAGTAAAAAAAAAAAAAAAAAAAGTTAAATCAGATTTTTTTTTTTTTTTTTAACCAAAAACATGTAACAGAATACATATTGGCCTAACTATGAAGACATTCGATTTTTTTTTATTGGATACGTTTTATAGCAGAAAAAAAATCCCTGCAGAGGTGATCAAATACCATCAAGAGAAAGCTCTATTTTTTTTTTGGGGGGGGGGGGGGGGGGGGGGGAGACATAAAATTGTATTTGGGCACAGTGTTGCATGGCCGCGCAATTGGCAGTAAAAGTACTGCAGTGCTGGATCGCAAAAAATGGCCTGGCCATAAAAGGGGGGTAAATCTTCCGGAGGTTGAGTGGTTAAAATTACTTAGAAGGGGAACAGAAGGTAGAATTTTCAACCAAGTAAAAAAAACAGTTGGTAAATATTTTATGCTATGTGAATGGAGATGTAACAAATATAGTGGGCATTATCCCAATTTGGCTGCAAAAAAAATAAAAATAAAAAAAAACACATACTATCACAAAATGTTGGCAAAGGAAACATTCTTCAAACATTACAGGGCTCTGTGTCCTGTACTCCAGCTCATGACTCATAAGGGAGAACATAAATCTACAGTTGGCTTCAAAGCTGATATAAATATAGCAACAATTATATCAAGCTTAGTACACTATGACAATGAAAAAACAAAAAAGTTACTAAAATAAAACTTGGGATTCAGCATGGTCACTTTGGAAAAATAGGATTTTTGTACTCACTGTAAAATCCTTTTCTCTGAAGTTCATTGACGGACACAGCACATCAAATCTTGACCTTAGGGTTATATCGCCACCTTCAGGAGAGGACTAGGCAGCACATGTAAAAACAGCAAAACTGCACAGTACCAGGGGGCGTTCCTACTGGCTATAACCCCTCACACTGCATCCAGCAGCTCAGTTCGTCAAAAAGCAGTACAAACATAAAAAAGGAGGTAAACGGGTGAGTACAAAAATCCAATTTTCTCTTTCGTTCATTGATGGACACAGCACTTCAAATCTTTACCTTAGGGACATCCCCAAGCAGTGTCAAAAAAAACAAGGGGTGGGAACAGCAACAAAAAAACTCCACCCATAACAAAACGGAGGAGTTGCAACCTTAAACAGCCGCCTGCAAAACCTTGCGGCTGAAGCAAGCATCCGTAGATGCGCTCACATCAACCTTGTAAAATTTAGTGAAAGGACGACCAGGTCACCGCCTTACACACCTGGAAAACCGACGCTTGATGTCAGGAAGCCCCAGGAGGCACCAATTGCCCTGGTCGAATGTGCTGCCACAGGAAAGGGAGGCGCCCGCCCTTATAAGACATAAGTCTGGGTCACGATCTGTCTAATCCACCGAGAAATGGTGGCCGACAAGACCGCCAGGCCCTTCTTCGGACCAGCTACCGACACAAACAGTGAATCTGACCTCTGAAAGACCCGTAGCAGACAGATACACCATCAGAGCCCGGACCACGTCCAAGGAATGAAAAGCAACCTCTTTAGGATGCAACGGCCGAGGAAATAAGGATGTCCTCATTTAGATGAAACAACTTTTGGGAGAAACGAAGGCTGCGGGCGTAGCACCGTCGTATCTTTGTGGAGGATCAAGTAGGGAGACTTGAAAGACAAGGCCGCCAACTCAGAAATCCTCCTGGCAGATACAACCGCTACCAGAAAGGCTTTTTTATGACAGAATGTCAATAGGGGGGATTTCCCTAATGTTCTCACCGGAGGGGCCACATGTTGAACCCCTTGCACAAAACGTACTCACCAATGAATGAGCCGCCAGGGGTCACTGAAAAAAAAAAAAAAAAGGACAGCCAAGGCTGTCATCTGCCTCTTAATGGTGCATAAGGCAAGTTTTGATCCACTTCCCGCTGGAAAAATAGTAGGATCCTGGAAACCGATTATGTACGCAGACCCCACCCGATCTCCTCAAACAGAAATGTAGTCCTTCCACGTGCGATGATAAATCTTCAGAGAAGAGGACTTCCACGCTCTCAGCATGGTAAAGATTACCAAATCCGACAGACCTCGGTCCCTTAGCACCTGACCTTCAACAGCCATGCCGTTAATGCCAGCGACTGTAAAAGCAGGATGAAGTATAGGACCTTGCGACAGAAGGTCCTCTCGCATCGGCAGTCGCCAAGGAACATCCACCACCATTCGAACTATGTCGGCATACCAGGGACGCCAAAGCCAATCTGGGGCAATTAGAATCACCGGAATCCCCTCGGTCTCCACTCTTCACGAGGGAGAAGTTTTAGCGGAGGGGGGAGGTATAAATCAGCCGATGATGCCCCCATGGAGCTACCAACGCGTTTGCCGTGTCCAACCAGGGGTCTTTGGACCTGGCCACAAACCTCAACACCTTCTGATTGAGTTGAGAAGCCAGGAGATCCACATCTGGCGTGCCCCATCTCAGGCAAAGGAGTCAAAATACATCCAGATGTAGCGACCATTCCCCTTGGTTCAGCATCTGACGACTTAGGTAGTCCACTTGCCAGTTTACTACACCCAGCATGTACACAGCCGATAGAGCTGGCACGCGTCACTCTGCCCACCACAGGATGTGAGCGACCTCCAATACTGCAGCCAAGCTCCTCTTTCCTCCTTGATGGTTTACATATGCCACTGCCGTGGCGTTGTCCGACTGGATCCTAACTGGGCATCCCTGCAGCCTCTGTGACCATGTGGAGAGGCACCGCCTGATCGCCACGAAGTTCCAGCACATTGATTGACAGGCGGGATTCTTCCTGCGTCCAGGGACCCTGTGCCGAGTGTACGCCCCAAACACCCCCCCCCCCCCAAGTGGTCAGGCTGGCGTCCATCATGATCACCGACCAATGAAAAGGAAAGAATGACCACCCGGACTGAAGGGCCGGAGACCTCAGCCACCAGACCAGGGATTCCCTGACTAGGGGGCTCACCCGAATTCAACAATACAGAGATAACAGAGACTTGTCCCATTTGGAAAGAATCTCCTTTTGCAACACTCGTGTGGAATTGAGGATAGGGTACAGTCTCGAAAATGGCCACCATGAGACCTAGGACTCTCATGCAAAAGTGCAGTGACGACCACCTGCGGGACTCCAACTGCTTCACCGCAGCCTAAAGAATCTGAAGCTTGTCTGAAGGGAGAAAAACTCTTGCCTCTGAGTCCAGAATAAAGCCCAGGTACTCCAGGCGTTGAGTCGACACCAACGCCAACTTCTGGAGGTTCAGTACCCAACCAAACTCCCGAAGAGTCTGACTGGCGACCGCCACATCCTCCCATAAATCTGAGGCAGAAGCTGCTCTCAAAAAGGTGGTCGTCCAGGTATCCCACGATCACGATCCCTCATTGCCTCAGCAAAGCCAGAATCAGGATAAGCACCTTGGTGAAAACCCCTGGAGCCGACGCCAGACCAAAAGGGAGAGCTACAAATTGGTAGTGCTCGTCCCCGACCACAAATCGCAGGAAACTTCTGATGCCTGACGCATATGGTGACATGCAAGTATGCGTCCTTGATGTCCAAGGATGCCAGAAAATCCCCCAGATGGAGTGCAGCGCCCACAGAGTGAACTGATTCCACCCTGAACCTTCGTACTTTTACAAAGCAGTGGAGAGCCTTGAGACCCAGGATCGGACGGACCCCATGCTTCTTTGGGACGACAAACAGATTGGAGTAGAATCCCTGAAACCTTTCCGGCGACGGCACAGGTATTATCACCCCGCGCCTCAGCATGTCCTGCACTGCCCCAAACAGGGCATACCGACGCGCCAGGAGAAGATGAAGGTTGGAGGGAAAAAACCTGTTTGGCAGACAAGAAATAAAACTATCTTGTACCCCGATGACACCACTTCGCAAACCCACTGGTCAGAAAGAAGGGAGGTCCACCGTGCTGCAAACTCCCGAAGGTGACCCCCCCATCCGAGAGTCGGGCGGGGGCAAACCTTCATGCAGCCTTGTTTGGCTTCCAAAACCAGGAACGCTTCTGCCCCTCAGCGGCACCTTGTCGGCCTGGGAATGCTTACCTGTGAACCCGGGCGAACGAAAAAAAAAGCCTACGGCATGGCTCCTTACCTTTTCTGGATTGTGGGAGCAGCGTACTCTTACCCCCAGTAACATTTTAATAATGTCATCCAGCGAGGCTCCAAATAGCCTCTCCCCCTGGAAGGGTGAATCTGCCAGAGACTTCTTGGATGCCTGGTCCGCAGAGCAGCATTTTAGCCAAATCAGGCGACGGGGCACCACCGCAGATACTGAGGCTCTAGAAAGCAAAGGAGCCGTATCTAAGGCCATGCACCAACTGGTCTGCCAGTTCCATGGAGACTGGGGAAGCCTGTTGCTTTTCCAACTCTCTGCAACAATTTAGCCCATTCAGTAAGCGTCTGACACCAGGGCCGTGGCCAATACTAGCCGCAATGCCGACCCCACCACCGTGAACATGGACCGGGTGACCGCCTCAGCCCTCCTATCAATGGGGTCCTTAAAAGCCGGGGTGCGGCTCCACCGGATCGTGGTTACCTTATTTAACCTGGAGGTCCACAATTTGAGGAGAATTTCCTGAAGAAATGGACATCTCCCCCAAGGGGTACTGTACCACCATGCATTTTGGGACTGAAAAGGCCCGCTGAGCCGTTCCCATTCTTTGTAAATAAACTTATCAAACGTAAGTTAGGTAGGGAAACACCTTAGCCGTGCGGACCGGCTTGTGGGACCCAAAAGGGACAGACGCCTCTGTAGATGCCCTCGCTGTATCCTCCATCTTTAGGGTATCCCGCACCACTGTAATAAGTGCTCCTACAAGCGCCCTTTCCTGTGCTGACCCGGACACGGAGTCATCCATACTGTCCGAATGGTCCTGGTCCGCATCCTCTGAAACATCAGAACAGGGGCCGTGTGCAACAACAAGGCCCAAGTCTGAATCTGAGCTTTCCCCAGAAGACGAAGGGAGGGCGTTTTTTACCCCCCTTGCACCCGCACGCCGCTTCCGCCCTGGCAACGAAATACTCCAGGACCGCCGACAAAGCATCCATAGGCACCACAGGTGCAAAGGAACCGGTTGCCACCACAGGGATGTCTGGTAAAGAAGCACCAGCTTCTGACACCCTCTGACCCACACTCGCCTGACACCCGATAGGGGGCCAAGGTAAGCCAAAAATCCACCCTCCTAGCTGCCACAGAAAATGGCCACGGCCTTCCCTGGCTGAGACTACACCAAAATGGCCACGACCGCGCTGACCTGCACGGCAGCCTTCCCCAAAAAGTACACTAGACACTCCACTATGTCAAAAAAACAGGGAGAACCACCAACCCCCAGCGCAGACCCCTGCCAGGACTCGGAGCCCCCCGGTCAGTCACAGCGGCCCCAGCTCAGGGAGGAGGGAAAAGGACAAGGAGAGAAGAAAGGTAGAGTGAGAGACCCCCTAGTCGACCTCCCAAGGTATGCCCAGCTGCTCCATCCTGCCAGGACAGGTGGAACCATACTTACCCATCCTGTGGGGATTGCTGGACGCATTCCACGGACAGACCCATCACCCGAGCGGTACGGGGTGGCTGTCGGCCACGGCACACTGTGACACGGACAGCAGTAGGCTGGTCATATGTGTGCCCCGGAGCATATAGCTCACCGGCCACCCCTGAATGACGGGGCATGTCGTCACCGACCAAGCGCGTAGCCAAGGCCTGCTCACGCTCGATGGCCAGGCTGGGGAGACTACCAGGATCTATATTATCCAGCCTGTCACCCAGCCCAGCTGTTGATAGTAGATCAGAGGAATCAGCAGAAAGATAAAAAGAAAAAAAAAACCACCAGGACCAATGGTCCCCACCGGGAGCCAGGTCCTTCTCCTACACTAGGCAGAAAAAAACGAGCTGCTGGAGTGCACTTGAAGTGGTGTGTCCGTCAATAAACGAAAGAGAAAATCAAGTTTTGTTATATTGGATGCCAAGGTCTGGTGCCTGCTTAATACCAGCATTTAGTATGTGTTAATTGTTTATATACATACTATCCCAAGCTGCAATCAGTAGCCTCACCTGCCATAAGGAAAGGTTACACCTATGTTTAAGTTCTCCGTTTTAAAGTGGTAGTAAACCGCTGGCGTTTTTTTTTTTTAAACCTGCAAGACAAAAGTTATAATGGGCTAGTATGCATCGCATACTAAAACTCACATGAAACCTACCTTAGAACAAAGCCCTCTAAAAGGGCTCCCATCTTCTTCCCCGACTTCCTTCCAGGTTCGCGGACCTTCCGATTGCATGAGTGGCCCGAGCCGCAATGACGTCACTCCACCACATATGCGCAGGAGCCGCCATTTACGGTGATGTCAAAGCTGCATGTACAGTAAATATCTCCTAAGCAGTGTACGTTTAGGAGATATTTACAGTACCTATAGGTAAGCCTTATTATATGCTTACCTATAGGGAAAATTCATATATGGCAGTTCAGTGTGCTTTTTTTTCTGCACAAAATGCATGCACAGTGTTTTCCATGTATTCCAATGGAAATAGTTCACACCATGCAGTCAGTTTCCGATCAGTTTCTGCACCAGAAACTGACTGCATGGTGTGAACTAGAGCCAACTAGAGCCACTGGAATACATGGAAAATACTGTGCATGCATTTTTAGTGCAGAAAAAACGCACACTAAACTGTACGGAACTGCGTCTGGTGTGAACTGGCCCCAAAACATTTTTTCTCTACATATTAGTTCATTAGAAGGTCTATTTTGATTTTTAGGTCTTGGGTCTGGCCCAGCACCAATCAGCACTGTGCAGACGTCATCTGCTGACATATAGGAGCATCAGAGTAATGGCAGCACCTCCTAAAGGTCTTCCCTGGAGGACAGCAAAGAACAGGGAAAGATCACATGACCACTAAACAGCCCTATTGAAATAAGGTACTGAGAGGATTAAAAAGTCAAAATGCAGTACCATGATCTATAGGTATTAGCTGTAGGAATAATGGCAATTAGTTAAACAGAACTCTTATCACTTTAAGGACATTGCTAGGAGGTCCACTTAGTTTGGGTTAACACCAAACAGCATTTTTGTGAACAAAGTGGTGTCAGCCCTGCCTAGTACATTTGCTAATCTACTCAACCATTCCCTCTTTCAGATCTCTATAACAGAATGGCTATTTAATCTGGAGTGCAGGGTAAAAACTGGGAGGGCTAAATAGTCTCTTTTAAGACAACGCGGGAAGTGACAAAAAGCAGCTCTGAGTTTCCGACAAGATCAACCGGTTTTGTATTTTAACTTAACAGATATATCAAATTGCTAATCTGAACACCCCAAACAAAAAGCATTTACTTCCTGGAAATTCATCAGCCCTTACCACAGGCATGCAGATAGAAGGGTGTACTTAGCTTTATAAAATAAATAAAAAGTTTAACACAAGTAAATATGATATTTCCTCCCCGTTTACTAATGCTAGCAGCACAGGGATTCAAAACAATGTTGAGTCTACTTTAACATTTCAAAAAGGAGGACATAAGAAGTTCATCAGTTTCATACACACTTTAAAAGAAGAAGTAAAGCCATCCATTTAATAATTTTAAAAAGTTACATTTCCGGCACGTGCCTGGAAATTTAACTCCCCCATTGGTTGTGCTCTGAAGCAAACCATCCAATGGCTGGGGTCCTAACTGATCACATGTGCAGCACGATTGCAGGTGAAGATTAAACAGAGGCCAAGATGGCAGCTTCCTTGGCTGAAAACGATAGGAGAGTTTACTGCCACTATAAGCGAGAATGTGCATAATACAGAACCCTTGGTATTCACTGCTTCCGGGGTACTCTGAGGTTTCTGGAGTATCTCTAAATGCCTGACATTACATTTTGCTTCCATAGGGTTGGCACAGATAAAGTTGAATGCATTATAGCATTACCCATCATCAAAACACACACATATTAATGAGGACTTTGCATGCATCCATTTGAAAAACACTTTAACCTCAATGTCAAGCTGTCTTAGTAGGCAGGAGAAAATTAGACACTCTAAATCCAGTTGAGCAACACTAGTTATTCATAACAGACTGCCAATTTGCAAAATTGGGACAGGGTGTAACTATAAAGTCATAATTAAAGGGTCACAGCAGGAAGATCTTTTTAGGTAACAATTTTACTAATTTGTCCAAATGTGTGCTATATTTAAAAGGTTAAAACAAATGATACGGAAATTAGATCAAAACTCAAATCAAAATCTCATACAATCTTTATAATGTTAATGTAATTTCAAATATAAATTTTTAGTCCTTTTAAATCTGCAGCTTTCATTAAAATAAGTCTGGTAATCTCATTATAAATGCTCTTGTCCAGGTAGTTACCGTTACAGGGCGACAATGGTCCATCTCCCAATCATTCGCCTGTGCGGTCACATTTGTCTTCAGTTGAATTAGACGTGTCGACACATATAATGATGGCATGTTAACTCGGAGTCACCATCAGCAGGTCCAATCCTAAGCAATGACATGCAGCCATAGCTGAAGCTGAATACGTGAATATAGATTATGATAGGGTGCTAGAATGGTGCCATCATCCCTTAACATGAATTCCAAAAAATTCCCTCTATTAATTGGGACTATTATAGGCACATACGTCTGAACTCATGTATATAAAAATTATAGAAATAGCTTTATTAATACAAACACATAAAAATTAGTTAATTGAAAATACAGTGGGGCTACATCATACATATGTAGATTACATAGTGGTGATTACAGACATCAACCATGACCACAAATAGGTAAATGCTAGGCAGCCAACACATTTTGAGATGGGGCTTTATAATTCTTCAGAGCTGCCCATACACAGGTTCAGGGATGTATGTTTGCGCTTTCAAAGCCTCCAACATAAAAATTAAGGTGCAGATCCACAGAGCGAGTACGCCGGCGTATCTACTGATACGCCGACGTACTTTCAAATTACCCGCGTCGTATCTTTGGTTTGAATCCTCAAACCAAGATACAATGGCATCTGGGTTAGATCCGACAGGCGTATGGCTTCGTACGCCTTCGGATCTTAGATGCAATACTTCGGCGTCCGCTGGGTGGAGTTTTCATCGTTTTCCGCGGCGAGTATGCAAATTAGCTATTTCCGACGATCCACGTACGTACGTACGTACGTACGTACGTACGTACGTACGTACGCGCGGCCGTTGCATTCTCTTACGTCGTCTCTAGTCTGCTTTTTCCGGCGTATAGTTAAAGCTGCCGTTTTGCGGCATATAGTTAAACTTGCCATGTTAAGTATGGCCGTCGTTCCCGCGTTTATTTTGAATTTTTTTTTTTTTGCGCAAGTCGTCCGTGAATCGGGATGGACGTAATTCACGTCTATGTTTAAAAATATGACGTCCTTCCGACGTCATTTAGCGCAATGCACAGCGGGAAATTTAGGGACATTTAATAGCCGATTTGAATTCCGATCGGTTACGCCGCTTGAGATACACTACGCCGCCGTAACTTATGGCGCGAATTCTTTATGGATTCGATTTAAATCCAGGTAAGGTACGGCGGCGTAGCATATCTCGGATACGATGCGCATATATCTACCCCCAAGGGTAGATATATGCAATTGGATGCTGTGTAGATCCCCAAACGGGAGCATCAAGGTCAGGTACAGACCCGTATATGGCTGCTGAGGCCGCTATACGATGGTGCAGGTTACTTTTATCCCAATCTAGAGTTATCTATAAAAGCTACATGCAAAATGACAACGTTGTCATTTTGCATGTAGCTTTTATAGCCAACTCTACATTGGAGGAATGGGTCCCACTCGGGAGGCCTTTGTACCACCCCCAGTTGGACCTGTATATATTAAACTGTGTAATGTATTCATCAATAAAGTTTCTGTTATCATTCCATCCGACCCTGTTGCTGATTCTCCCTCAAAGACATTATTTGAGGCCTCTGTCTCATCCACCTCTTCTTCTCTTTACCTGTTACACAGTGTCTATTGGGAGGTATCCCGTCTTGTACAGACGTATCAGAGGTTTGGAATATAAATAACAGGTTGGATTCCATTATTTTTATTTTATTATTTACTTTTATCCCAAATACTGGCTTCTACGTTGCACAGAAAAGATAAACCGGAGAGTGGCAGAAATTACCGAATAAGTATATTGTACTGACACCAATTAAGACTGCATGTTACAGGACTAAATGGACCAATGTTCAGTACAGAATGGCAGATAGCAGCTCGTCCGGTGTAACATAGCCCTTGAATCTATGTATGGACATCCATAAAGATTAATTATAAAGCCCTGTCTCGAAATGCACTGGATGCCTAGCATTTACCTATTCATGGTCAAGGTTGATGTCTGCAAACATCACTATGTAATCTACACGTTAGATGTAGCCACACTGTATTTTAAATAGGGTTGTCCCGATACCACTTTTTTGAGACCGAGTACAAGTACCGATACTTTTTTTCAAGTACTCGCCGATACCGAATAACGATACTTTTTTTTTTTAATGTCATGTGACAGTGGCAGTATTTTTTTTTTATTATTTTTTTTTTTTTACAGTGATTTTTTATTTATTTTTAGGGGGATTGTCAGTGTGTTTTTTTTTTTTTTCTTTTTACATTTTTTTTTTTAAATATTTATTGCAATTTTTTAATCAGCCCTGTTGGGGGGTCTTTGGAGAGATATCAGGGGTCTTAACAGACCTCTGACGTCTCCCCTTTAAGACAGAGAAAGGGACTAAGGTCACAGATCCCCAGTCCCTTTCTCAGCTGCACTGGAAATGAATGGACAGGAGACAGAGGCTCCTATCCATTCATAAACTGAAGCATCGTAAACACAGTTTACAATGCTCAGTTATATGAATGGACAGAGTCAGTGATCACTGACTCTGTTCATTCTGAAAAGGTAGGAGCCGGGTTTAGCGGCTCCTACCGCCGCTCTCCATCCTGACAGATTGAGGGGGGAGAGAAGCCGGGCACGGAGCGGGGAAGAGAAGCCCGTCACGGAGGAGCGGGGGGGAGAGAAGCCTGTCACGGAGAAGCGGGGGGGAGAGAAGCCTGTCACGGAGAAGCGGGGGGGAGACCCGTCACGGAGGAGCGGGGGGAAGACCCGTCACGGAGGAGCGGGGGGAGACCCGTCACGGAGGAGCGGGGGGAGACCCGTCACGGAGGAGCGGGGGGAGACCCGTCACGGAGGAGCGGGGGGAGACCCGTCACGGAGGAGCGGGGGGAGACCCGTCACGGAGGAGCGGGGGGAGACCCGTCACGGAGGAGCGGGGGGAGACCCGTCACGGAGGAGCGGGGGGAGACCCGTCACGGAGGAGCGGGGGGAGACCCGTCACGGAGGAGCGGGGGGAGAGAAGCCTGTCACGGAGGAGCGGGGGGAGAGAAGCCTGTCACGGAGGAGCGGGGGGAGAGAAGCGCGTCACGGAGGAGAGAAGCCTGTCACGGAGGAGCGGGGGGAGAGAAGCCTGTCACGGAGGAGAGAAGCCTGTCACGGAGGAGCGGGGGGAGAGAAGCCTGTCACGGAGGAGGGGGGGGGGACCTGTCACAGAGGAGCGGGGGGGAGAGAAGCCTGTCACGGAGGAGCGGGGGGGAGAGAAGCCGGTCACGGAGGAGCGGGGGGGAGAGAAGCCGGTCACGGAGGAGCGGGGGGAGAGAAGCCGGTCACGGAGGAGCGGGGGGAGAGAAGCCGGTCACGGAGGAGCGGGGGGAGACCCGTCACGGAGGAGCGGGGGGAGACCCGTCACGGAGGAGCGGGGGGAGACCCGTCACGGAGGAGCGGGGGGAGACCCGTCACGGAGGAGCGGGGGGAGACCCGTCACGGAGGAGCGGGGGGAGACCCGTCACGGAGGAGCGGGGGGAGACCCGTCACGGAGGAGCGGGGGGAGAGAAGCCTGTCACGGAGGAGCGGGGGGAGAGAAGCCCGTCACGGAGGAGAGAAGCCTGTCACGGAGGAGCGGGGGGAGAGAAGCCTGTCACGGAGGAGCGGGGGGAGAGAAGCCTGTCACGGAGGAGGGGGGGGGGGGAGACCTGTCACAGAGGAGCGGGGGGAGAGAAGCCGGTCACGGAGGAGCGGGGGGAGAGAAGCCGGTCACGGAGGAGCGGGGGGAGAGAAGCCTGTCACGGAGGAGAGAAGCCTGTCACGGAGGAGCGGGGGGAGAGAAGCCTGTCACGGAGGAGGGGGGGGGGAGACCTGTCACAGAGGAGCGGGGGGGAGAGAAGCCTGTCACGGAGGAGCGGGGGGAGAGAAGCCGGTCACGGAGGAGCGGGGGGAGAGAAGCCGGTCACGGAGGAGCGGGGGGAGAGAAGCCTGTCACGGAGGAGCGGGGGGAGAGAAGCCTGTCACGGAGGAGCGGGGGGGGGAGAGAAGCCTGTCACGGAGGAGCGGGGGGGAGAGAAGCCGGTCACGGAGGAGCGGGGGGAGAGAAGCCGGTCACGGAGCGGGGGGGAGAGAAGACGAGCATGGGGGAAAGACAGCATGGGGGAGAAGACTTGCAACTCCCCTGCCTGCCCAGGTATCGGGTGAGGCATCGGAGCATTTCCCCCGAGTACAAGTACTCGGGGAAATGCTCGGTATCGGTACCGATACTAGTATCGGTATCGGGACATCCCTAATTTTAAATTAACTCTTATGGATTTGTATCAATAAAGCCGTTTACACAATTTTTATACACAAGTTCACACATATGTTGTACCTACAAGTCCCAATTAATAGAGTGTATTTTTTGAATACTGGGCAAGTGCGTATGCCTGGGAGGATGACTATGTGCAAATACAATCACTGTACTCTGAATCTGCAAAATGCCATTGTCTATTTAGGTCTCCCAAAAATCACTACACAAAACATTTACATATGAGTGTTTACTTTATTGCAAATTCTAGATAGTTGCAAACTGGGACTGGACAATCCAGTGGTTTTTAAAAAGCAACTAAAAGATTTGGGAAATATGAAATAAATTGAGTATATATTTTCTAAATATTTTAATGCACTCATCATTGTCCATACACCCTGATCCTAAAAAGGAGTACACGCCGAAATCTCTTCCATGGACAAAGGACAGCTTCGCCACTTTGCAGTGATTGGCCATTGATTCATAAAATGTTGCAGAGGACAGTCATGCAGTAACCACCTGCCTTAACTTGCACCTGCTAAAAAGCAGATATACGCCGGTTTGCAATGGGTTACTGCACATCAATGCTCTGTGCAACGTTATCACTATGTAATTAAGGCAGGAACACTTAACCCTTTAACTGCCAAGTTAGCCATATGACTTTGGCAGTTTAAGGACATGATTGAGCATACATGCCAGCAAATAACTAGGGACAAGAGATATTATAAATACATGAACTGCTCAAAACACATCAACCGTTGCTTCAAATAGCTAGTTTCACTTCAGACAAGTGAAAAGCAAGGGAGCACAAAATGCTATACCCCGATGTGGCAAAAAAAAAAATCACCCTCCATATACATGTTAGCCATGTTCCCACAGCAAAATCACTGTTACAGAGCAGGCCAGCCCCGAAACTATGTTTATTATGGACTTCTAAATGTAATGATACGTGGATCAGTATTTAGTGATATATGTAAATACCATTAAATAGATAAAAAAAATCCTAATATAAACTCCGGACAAAACAAACTGATAAAAAAAAAAAAAGTAAATAAAAAGGATAAGGGGACACTGTTAACATTGACATTTTCTTAAAAAATAGAACTGTTTTCATGGATATTAACTTTTGATGGATGGGGGGGAGGGGGGGGCGGTGTCCCACAAGACTCCTGGTTGTTGTACATGTTAATCACTGCCTATGTGGGCCTGCCCCACACAGAGAGAAGTCCACCTGGATCAAGTCCGGAGGAGTTGAACTCTGCAGAATCGGTTTTTATTTTTTGTTGTCTTGTCAATCCAAAGGGAGGAGTTGGAGAGAAGAAAAAAAAAAGTTTCAGTCAATGTACTGGGAGAGCCAACGAAAGCCCTCGCCATAGCCTTGCCTCTTGAGCACGCTGCACATGAACACTTCCATGGGACGAGCATTAAGATCCTTCAGTGGCACATTTCCCTGCAGATGAAGGGAGAGAATGTTGTTAGCCTTGGCACACCACAAACTGTAAAAGAATGAAAAGCTATGCACATACAAATTTCATGGCATCTCCTCTTATGTTGCCATTCACCATACCCGTTATATTTCTGGAGTCTTGCCATGTAGGTCTCACAGTGATGTCACTCCTGTGATTCCCTACACTTGGGGTGCAAATACATAGCCAGATTCTCTAATTTAATTAGATTATACAGAAATTGTGCCAAATAAAGCTTCTCTATGAAGAAAAGGTGCTGCAAACTGTTAGGCATACTCATTACCAAAAACAAAAACTTTATAACCCTGGTGTCCAACCTGCGGCCCACTGCTATAGGATGTGCAGCCCTCAGCCCTCAACCGTTTGTAATGGGAACATTGATTGTGGTAAAAAGCAGTGAGCTCTTCTAGCCTCATGCAACATGTTCCCCAGGTCCGTATTGTCTTCTGTAGCATATTCCCAGCCAAAAATGTAGCGTGTGCACACTCTGACCCTCATCTCCTCTATTAGGTCTGCAGTTGTAAACCCTCACATAAACCCAGTGAAGTGAATAGCCTTAGATTATACACAGAGATGAAACAAATCCTCCTATATACGTTTTACTTGTATATCTGCTGTCTTGCCCTTTCTACACCGTTTGGAAAGTGCAGATTGTGTTACAAATCTTTCTTCCCGTTTCAGCAGCACATAGGGTGGGTGTGGGATCTGGGCTTGCACTGTGTGTGAGTAGATTAGAGGAATGGCACCTCCTCCACATAGGCAAATGAATGAAGGAACAGGCAGAGCTGTACTGTGAATAGACAAGCTCTGTGCTCATCTCCCTCCCCGACACAAATTCTCAGTGCTGTTATCTGATGCGTTAGAGAACTTGTCAGAAGTGAGAATGAATGAATGGGGTTTACAACCACTTTAAAAGGCAAGTTCACCTTTACAGAAAAATCTATAAAAAGGTGAACTTGCACAGGACCCCCCCCCCCCCCCCCCCCCCAGTTCCACTGACCTGGAGCACGGTGATCACCCGCACTGACACATCGGGTCCCCACCTTACCAGCCTGGTGCTAGAAATCCCCCCCCCCCGCAGCTTAATCTACAAAACGTACCTCGTTTGAAGGTACGTTTAGGAGCATTCTAATCGGTCAGCGCCATTAACCAATCAGAACCCGCGTAGCCCGTCCTGTCACCGTAGACAAAAGGAGAGAAATCCGCGGGGATTGCAAATTCCCAAAACCTTAACAGCGGCGATATGACCTGTCAGTGCGGGGGATCGCCTACTCCAGGTTAGCGGGATCGGTGGGGAGGGGGTCCAGTGTAAGGTTACCTTACAGATTTTCTGTAAGGTGAACTTACACTTTAAGCTCATAAGTTGGCAACCACTGCTTTATAACTTCTTACAAAAGGATCTGCATGACAGGACCAATTATTCTGTCATTAAGAAAAAGGTAAAGGGTAAGTGCAGGCACAGCTTGCGCTCATCAGTCGAGCTGTGCAGATGCTTGCAGTAGCGCTTGGAAGATGTTAGAAACCTCTCATTACACATCAGTATCCACGAGACACCCGTCCATCACTGAACAGTAATACTCGGCTTGCAGTTTGCTATAATAAGCAAGGAATATTACATATTAGGGAGACAGGCTGCTGGGCTCTGGGAGAATATAAAGATTTGTTTTCCCTAACCTAAGAAATAAAAGCAGATGAATGGAGAATAGATATAATAAAGCTGTAAAAAGAAAAAACACAACACGTACTTTTCCTGTAGTTTGTCCATAAAGTCCAAATATTTCTCTCAGCTTCTCTTCACTGATAGCTTCAGGTCTGTCAATTTTATTCCCAAGGATTAGGATTGGCACATTAGATATCGTTTCATCTGTCATGAGCGCCTGCATGATTTAAGAGGGGGGGTGTCAATATAAAAACAACATGTAATTTGACTAAAACAGTTGAAAAAATATATTTGTGTGCTATGGTTTGAAATCCAGGACTACCTTATTAAAGTGTTAAAAAAAATTGCTGTGAAGTGACCTAGCTCAAACCGTGCTCAGATTTTAAAATGTCATTGTAGCCTTCTCTATTTGATGTACGACTGCCTATGACTTGCAACCCCTTTAGGCTTCTAATTTCGGTTGCATGTTGTATTCTTTAAAACTTTTCAATAAAATGTATTAAAAGGAGAAAATGTCATTGTAGTCAGTAAGTCTTATGAAAGCCGACTGTTGATTGGTTGTTGTCCCCCTTTGTCACATTATTAACAACTCTTTAAATGTATAAGCATGTCTGTGCATAGAAGTGTTTACAAGCAGGGATGGGCTCAGGTGTGTTTAGATTCTAGTTCAAACCCACCAGGAAGCAGTCACTGCACACCGCCAAATCATAAGCAACCAAGGCATTTCCCGCCCTTTAGCGGTACATAAATAACCCCCTTATATATGTGTGGCTGTGGGACAAGGGATGCTTAGTGTGCAGTGACCACTTTCTGGTGAGATGACACAGATGGGTTCGGACTTGGATCCAAATATATGCCTGATCTCATTCCTATTTGCAAGCATGTCAATTTGAATGCATTTTTGCATTCATTGTGCACACACCTACAAGAGGTAAGCAATCTTGGCACTCCAGCTGTATAAAAAAAGTTTAAGTCCTATAAGACATTGCAGGACTCCGACAGCCACAGGCATCACAAGATTTGTACTTCACCACAGCTGGAGTGTCAAGTTTGCCTACCCGTGGCCTATGCAGACCCTTAAGTGACATCAAAGGTAATGGTAAAGCGGAGCTTGTAGGAATGCAAATTAGGAACTAGTAAATGGCAAATTATTATTTATAAATGCTGCTTTGTTTATTACATTTATAAAGTAGGTATACAGTCTGCTACATTCAGCCTTGTAAGAAAAAATAAAAATAAAGTATATATTAACCACTTGCCGCCCGCCAATGACAAATTGACGTCGGCAAAGTGGTTGTAGAATCCTGACTGGACGTCATATGACGTCCTCAGGATTCTGAGCCGCTGCGTGCCCCCGGGGGCGCGCATCGCGGCGATCGTTGTTGCGGGGTGTCAGTCTGACACCCCGCAACACCGATCTCGGTAAAGAGTCTCTCACGGAGACTCTTTACCACGTGATCAGCCGTGTCCAACCACGGCTGATCACGATGTAAACAGGAAGAGCCGTTGATGGCTCTTCCTCACTCGCGTCTGACAGACGCGAGTAGAGGAGAGCCGATTGGCGGCTCTCCTGACAGGGGGGGTTCGCGCTGATTTTTTATCAGCGCAGCCCCCCCTCGGATCGCCACATGGACCAACAGTGAAGCCCACCCTGGACCACCAGGGAAGGGCAGGAAGAAAAAAAAAACGGGGCAAAAAAAAAAAAGTCTAAAAAAAAAAAAAAAAGTTTGAAAAAAAATAAATAAGTCTGGAAAAAAATAAAGATGCCAATCAGTGCCCACAAATGGGCACTGACTGGCAACAAAAGGAAAACAGTGCCGCCCCACAGTGTCCATCAGTGCCGCCCCACAGTGTCCATCAGTGCCGCCCCACAGTGCCCATCAGTGCCGCCCCACAGTGCCCATCAGTGCCGCCCCACAGTGCCACCCATGAGTGCCGCCTATGAGTGCCCATCAGTGCCGCATATCAGCGCCCATCAGTGCCGCATACCAGCGCCGCCAATCAGTGCCACCTCATCTGTGCCCGTCAGTACTACCTCATCGATGTCCATCAGTGCCATCTCATCTGTGCCCATCAGTGCCACCATATCAGTGCCCATAATTGAAAGAGAAAACTTACTTATTTACAAAAAAAATTACAGAAAAAAATAAAAACGTAATTTTTTTTCAAAATTTCCAGTCTTTTTTTAGTTGTTGCACAAAAAAAAAAAAAATCGCAGAGGTGATCAAATACCACCAAAAGAAAGCTCTATTTGTGGGGAAAAAAGGACGCCAATTTTGTTTGGGTACAGTGTAGCATGACCGCGCAATTGCCATTCAAAGTGCGACAGTGCTGAAAGCTGAAAATTGGCTTGGGCGGGAAGGTGTATACGTGCCCTGTATGGAAGTTGTAAAAAAAAAAAAAAAATTTTTAATAAAAAATAAAAATAAAAAACAAACACACACACACTCAGTTTTTTCAGGCTGTTTGACATCATGTCTCATTTTATACTGTTCTTTTAAAAAGAGAAATATTGCCAAAGCTGTTTTGGGCTATACTTCTCCTCCTACGGATCACAGGAGTGCAATTTGTTCTGCACCCCTGTGACCTGTTTTTAGCCAACAGCAGGCTTTAGCGATGCCACTCAGCCGGTACAGGATGGGAAAACATCCCCACTTTACAGTCAGGATCCATCCAGAAGCTGGCTCACTCTCAGCTGCTACATCCCCTCCCCAGTCTGGAGCACTGGAGGGGCAGAGCAGAGAGTCGCTGACAGTCACAGCTCTCTGCTCAGTTTAAAGGGGATAACGGAGCAACCCGCTGTGTGATCACTCAATTCTCAGTGCAGAGGCAGCGGAGGACAGATGCAGCATTGAATAGATGCTGCACCCATTTAGGCGAGTTTAAAGCGGGGGTTCACCCGTACATAAAACTTTTTCCCCCTAGATGGATGCTCGTTTTGTCTAGGGGAATCGGCTAGTTGTTTTAAAATATGAGCATTACTTACCGTTTACGAGATGCATCTTCTCCGCCGCTTCCGGGTATGGGCTGCGGGACTGGGCGTTCCTTCTTGATTGACAGTCTTCCGAGAGGTTTCTGACGGTCGCATCCATCGCGTCACGATTTTCCGAAAGAAGCCGAACGTCGGTGCGCAGGCGCAGTATAGAGCCGCACCGACGTTCGGCTTCTTTCGGCTACTAGTGACGCGATGGATGCAACCGTCGGAAGCCTCTCGGAAGACTGTCAATCAAGAAGGAACGCCCGCTCCCGAAGACCCATACCCGGAAGCGACGGAGAAGATGCATCTCGAAAACGGTAAGTACAGCTCATATTTTAAAACAACTAGCCGATTCCCCTAGACAAAACGAGCAGGAAGCTAAGGGGAAAAGAGAAAAAAAAAATCATTGGGTGAACTCCCGCTTTAAGGGTTGTTTTTTTATATGCACATGCGCAGCTCAGGTCACATTTACAGCCGAAACGTCACCTTGGCCCAGCCAGCCAATCAAGCGTCCGAAAACACAAAATCCCCTGAAGGAAGACCGGATAAAGATGGAAGCACCAGAGACCGGAAAAAGCCCCGACAGCGCATCACTGGAAGACTTCTTTTGTATGCAAGTCTGTCATAATGTACTAGCATGCAGTGCATACTCGTACATTATGATTTAATCCTGCAGGGGGACCATTTCTATTATTTTGTTCTTGAGGATTTACTACCGCTTAAAATATTTTTTATTGAACAAAACCAATGATTTATTTCCTAAAACAGGCATAATATCTCAAATTTTACAAAGTTCAAAGGCATAAAACAGTACTGGTCATAAAAAGGCATGAACCGTTATAGTGTCAGGTTTGATCTATTTCTGAAGGTAAATGGCTTGCAGCAAAATAATGCAGCAATTAAATACACAAGAGAGTAAACAAAGCCCTGTGGATTACTGATGCAATAGTCAGCCATGCATATGGATGATTACAGCTTTCCCTCGGGAAAAGGACCGGCCTATTTGGGAGAGATTGGAAACAGAACCAACACTGCAGTTTTGAGACCATGTGGCAGAACAACTGAGGAGCATTAGATAATGTCACCTGGTTTGTAATGTCAAAGTAAAAATGCCAATTATTTCTGGTTTGAATTCACACTGACTGCAATCAGTTATCTCTGGGTACACGTGTTCTTTATGGTAATGCTTCCAGATATGTTTTGTTCATTAGCCCTGGTTCACACTGGGAGCGTTTTGACACACGATTCGAAATGTCAATTGCCGTCAATGGCACCGTCCTAATCGGTGCAACACCGCACAGATTTCAAAAAGTCGTTTCTGCAATACTTTTTGCGATTTTGGGCTGCGATTTACATTGACATCTGTGCAGATGTCTCTTAAATCTCAGCCGAAATCAGGACCGACATGCAGGAGTGAAATCTTGCAAGTTCAGCTGAACTCGCATGGCTTTATTCCCGCAGCTCAGTGTGAACCTGGACTTATAAAAAATAAAAATCACTGCAATTCTCTTACATAAAATACCCCATCTTGTGTGCCAAAATGCATTCTGGTCCTTATTTACCAAGAAGTCCACTATAATCAGCAGTAGGACTGTTGCAACCTTACATGTCTGTTTGGAAATATTTCCAACATCACAATATGCAGAGGCACTACGATTTAAATCAAAAACCTTTCATTTCTTTATTAAAAAGCAGTATTTCAGCACCAGTCATGCAACGGTTCTAGGACTGAGAGTTACTTTTTGGAAGAATTAGGTCATCAGTATATTGCAGGCAGGATGAAGCATTCCTTTATTTTCCCTCCCCATCACTCGCACAGAATATACATTGTAACATTGTGAAAAACCAGAGTCAGCAGCAGGAAGAAAATGACATGCAGACACAGCTTTCTAACGGACATTCTTATATGCACAATTGTGTCAAATATGGGCCAGCATACTAATCTAGTTAGTAAATGCTGATTCTGGATAATGCCTGAAGACGGCTACCCCCGCCCACTCCTCAAAATCATCAGCAAACAGGACCTGCTCTATCACTCCTACACTGACACTACTTCCGCATCACCAACAAAAAAGAACAATATCACGCACTAGGAAAATGCCTCACATTGATCGATAATTGGATGACAGAGAGCTCCCTCAAACTTAATGGATCCAAAACTAGACTTCTTTCTCCACGCAAACCAAAGACTAACTCTAGGACTACATGGACACCACCCACCATCCTTGGACAAACCATCACCCCAGCACCAAAGTCAAAAGACTTGGAGTCGTCTGACTCAGACATGACTATGGACGCACAAATCGCATCAGTAGTCAGCGGATCTCACTACCTTCTCTGCATGCTGCGTAGACTCATCCCCTTCATTCCGGAAGAGGACACAGCAGTAGTAGTTGGAACAATTATCAATTCCCGACTCGACTATGCAAACTCTCTCTACCTAGGACTACCCAAATACCAGATTTCTCGTCTACAAATCGTCCAGAACACAGCAGCCAGACTGGTAACATGAAAAAAAAAAAAATGGGAATCAATCACCCCGTCCCTGAGGACCCTCCATTGGCTAGCCATAAAAGATCGGGTCACATTCAAGACCCTCACTCACAAATGCACACAAGGAAACGCTCCTCAATACTTATGCGAGAAATAAAAAAAAATACAACCAGAATCGCACACTCCGATCAACCAACCAAAACCTCCTCCACATCCCCAAATCCCGCTACAAATCTAAGAGGGAACGAAGATTCGCAGTCCAAGGACCACAGCTATGGAACGCTCTACCCACGAACAACCGCATGGAAGAAACCCATCGGCCCTTCAGGAAAAAAAAACTTAAGACCCACCTCTTCTGAAGGATCAGGACGACATTGGATGCAAAAAGCGCCTTGCGGCGGTTTAGTTTGCATTTGTAGCACTATACAAGTTACTCACTCACATGGCACTGACAATCTGAGGGAGGAGGAGGTTAAAAGGCATGGTCAGCAGGAGTATTATGAACTCTTTACGATGTAATAAAACACCTTTAACCACCGAAAAAAAGGAGTTTGAAAAATTATTGCGAAAATACTGTGCGAGAAAAAAAAGTTGCAGTGACCGCCATTTTATTCCCTAGGGTGTCTGCTAATATATATATATATATATATATATATATATATTTTTTTTACTTATTTATATTGTTTGGGGGTTCTGATTAATTTTCTAGCAAAAAAATTGGATTTTTACATGAAGGAGAGAAGTGCCAAAATAGGCTCGGTTGTCAAGTGGTTAAGTGTTACTTGCATGCCTTTAAAAGTAGGACTATAGGCAAAAATAGGATTTTTTGTACTCACCGTAAAATCCTTTTCTCTGAAGTCCATGGACGGACACAGCTCCTTAAATCTTGACAAGTGGGTTATGTTCCCTGTTTACAGGAGAGGACTAGGCAGAAACATGTTAAATAGTTAAATACATGTTACATTAACAGAGTTGAACAGCCCCGCCCAGGGGGCGGTCCCTCCAGACATAACCCTCCTCACTGCAGCTTGCAGCCTCAGTTCGTAACAAGCAGTACAAACCTAAAAAGGAGGGGTGGGAGCTGTGTCCGTCCATGGACTTCAGAGAAAAGGATTTTACGGTGAGTACAAAAAATCCTATTTTCTCTTATCGTCCATGGACGGACACAGCTCCTTAAATCTTGACAAGTGGGACGTCCCCAAGCAGTGTCAAAAAACGAGGGGTGGGAAATATATCAGTAAAAACAATTTTAACTTCACCCCAAAACAAGCAGAGCTCCTCAACGGAGGAGGTGCAACTTTAAACAGCCGCCGGCAAAAACTAGCGGCTGAAAAAAACATCATAAGATGCACTCACAGCAACCATGTAAATTCTGGAAAAAGCGTGAACGGACGAGCAAATCGCCGCCTCGCACACCTGTGAGACCGACGCATGATGTCGGGAAAAAAAAAAAACCCAGGAAGCACCAATTGCCCTGGTCGAAAGTGCCGTGACCGGAAAGGGGGGCCCGCCCTTAGGAGCATAGGCCTGTATGACGGCCTGCCCGATCCACCGAGAAATGGTGGTCGACGAGACCGCCAGGCCCTTTTGTGGACCAGACACCGACACAAAAGAGTCAGAAGCTCCGAAATGGAGCCGTAGTAGGCTGGTATACCCGCAAAGCGCGTACCACGCCTAAAGTATGAAAGGCCGAAACCTCCCTCGGAAGAAGGGAAGGTCGCGGGTGCACCATCACCTAATCATTATGGGGGATCAAGCATGGCGGCTTGCAAGACAAGACCGCCAACTCAGAAACCCCTCTAACAGAGGTAAAGGCCACTAAAGGGGCCACCTTCTGAGATAGTGTCAAGAGAAAATCTCTCTGATGTTTCCAAAAGGAAGGTTCCTGAAGAACCGAGAGCACCAGAGTCAAAACTCATGGGGGAAGAGATGGGCCAAGAGGGGAAAGTATATGACAAACCCCTTGCACACAAAAAAAGGGGACCCACCAGGGAACGGGCCGCAAAAAGGCCACTAAAAGAACACAGCCAAGGCTGAAATCTGCCCCCAAACGGTGCTTTAAGCAATTTTTAGATCCAATCCAAGCTTTAAAAACAGCAGGACCCTGGACATTGAAAGTACGCCCGTGGACGTCACTCCATCCCTTCGCACCAAGAGAGGTGCGACGGTAGATCCTCCGGAAGAAGACTACGGTGCCCTGTTGAGATGACCGAGTCAGACAGACCCTGGTCACCTAAAGTCTGGCTTCCAATAACCATGTTAAGCAAGTCAGTGACTGTACAACAGGAGGAAGTATGGGACCTTGAGACAGGAACCTCCTGCCCTGGCAAACGCCAGGGTGCCTCCGCTACCAGGCGCCCGATATCAGCGTACCAAGGACGCCGAGATTAATCTGGAGCGATTAGAATCATCGGGATCTCCTCAGCATCCACTCTGTGGAGCGGCCGAGGAAGCAACTACCATGGAGGAATGGCAAAAAATCACCGATACAGACAACACAGGGCCACCAGCGCGACTGACGCGTCTGTACAAGATCACTAGACCTGGCCACTAACTGACACCCTTGCGGCGGAGACAAGCTGCCAGGAGATCCATGCCATGTGAGGCTCACCTCCTGCAAGGGAGCCGAAACACCCCAAGCACAAAGACCAGTCGCCCTGGTCCAGCATCTGGCGACTCCAGTAGTCTGCCTGCCGGCATACCTGATGGTAGACTGAAGCCACGGCCGTGGCGTTGTCCGGCTGAAACCAGATTGGTCGACCACAAGGAGAAGCATAGCCTGATCGCCTAAAATAGTAGGACAATGAACAGTAGACAGCACCTGGTATTCCCAGGCGGTCTTCCACCAGGCACTAGCCAGGCCCGACCCTGGGTAGCTACCGAGACCAGACACATTCAAGGAGGTGTGGTCATAGGTCCACGCAAGTCCAGCGACTCAGGGCCGACTGGACCCCCCAGTTTTGTGAACCTCCAGGTTCACAACCCGTGAGCTGGCATTCGTCGTAAACACCGACCACTGGAAGGAAGGAACAACTTCCCGGACCGAAGAGTCGGGAATCTCTGTCACCAACTCAGAGAGACTCTGACTAGGTGGCGCACAGGAATCTAATGATTTCAGAGACAAGAGATTTTTACCACCTGGACAGTAGTTCCACTGGAAAACCAGGGTGTGGAACTGGGCATACAGTACCACCTTGAAGGAGGCTACCCACAGACCCTGAACCAGCAGGCGCCCGGAGAGAAGACCGATTGCGTGATGCCAATACCTTCTCCGCAGACTGAAGAGTCTGCAATTTCTCCAGGGGAAGAAGGACCTTTGCCACTGAGGAGTCTGGATCAACACTAGATACTCCTACGCTGAGTCGGAACCTAGCATGCCCATAATTTGAACCCTGGGTCGCACACATGTAGGGCAGGCTTGCTGCCACTGAGCTACACTTTCTGGCCTAAACGTTTAACATCCACCCGAATCTTCGGAGGGTCTGAATGGGAATAACCCATCCACTAGGTCGGAGACAGAAGCTGCTCTCAGAAGAAAGTCGTCAAAGTAGCCAATGAGGCAAAGCCTCGCTGTCCCAACAAAATTCAAATAAGTGCGAGCTCCTAGCTGAAAACCCATGGTGCTGACGCCAGATCAAAAGGGAGGGCCACAGGCTGACAGAGACCCTTCTCTCATCACGAAGCACAGAAAAAAACACTGACATGTGCAAAACGGGACATGCATGTATGCGTCCCTGATGTCAGGACATCCCCCGGATGAAGCGCAGCTACCACCGAACAAATGGATTCCATGCGGAACTACCCGACGTTCACAAAGGTATTTAGGGCCTGAGGCCCATAGAAAACCCCAAAACTCTCGTCCTGCAGGAAAGGTAAAATTACCTTGCAGCTTAGCAAATCCCACACTGCCCAAGGCAGACCGACGTGCCGGGAGGAGAAGACACAAGGACAGAACTTTGTTCTGTGGATAGGAGGAAACCCTATCTAGTACTCCGAAGAGACCACCTCGCAGACCCACTAGTCGGAGAGCAGGGAGGTTTCACTGAATTGTGAACCTGCAAGCCGCCCCTCCCACCTAGAGACAGGGAGGGAAGGCTATATACATTGGCAGGATTTGGGTGCCGGCGTGATCGGCTTATGCACCCAGGGACAGATTAGTCCCCCAGCTGGGCCTTTGACGGCCTGGGAGGGTTGCCCCTAAATAATACACACACATAGTGTGTATGTATATTATGTAGGTGTATGCACACATGTCTTTGGAGGAAACCGGAGTACCCGGAGGAAACCCACACAGACACAGGGAGCGACAATGCAAGCTCCAGGCAGATTGGCGTCAGTGTGCAGATTCGAACCAATGACTCTTTTGCTGCCAAGTAATGGAGTTAAGCACTACACCACCGTGTGCATAAAACCATTCTGAAACAGACGCCCTGGATAACAAGGGCGCAGCATTCAATGAAGCATCACAGACCTATATGAGATGAGGCCCTGGACCAGCTGGTCCGCTAGGCTAATAACCTCAGGAGAGAGTCGGTGCTCCTCCACTGTCTGGTGCAAAATGCTCACTCTGTGAGTTGTATACAGCACTAGGGGTCAGGACTACTCCAAGATGGCCGCCGAGCGTTCAGAACGCGGCCACAGGAAAAAGGCCAGCACAATGTAAGCTGCGCCATAGCGTGGCTACGACAAAATGGGCGCCAATGGGAGTTTTCAATGTAATTGAAAAATCTCCCAAAAAATAGCGCCAGCGACCACTGAGACCCCAGTGTAGTGGCCACAATAGGCCGCAAGCCAGACCCCAGCATGGTAAACATGGAACGGGTCAGTACTTCGGATCTTCTATCAGTCAGATCCATACAAGTAGGGGTTCCCGCCCGGCGGTGAGGGACTACAAAAGCCCTCAGTGGCTTTTCTCATTCCGCATCTCAGAAATTATCAAAGAAGGGCACAGAAGGAAAAACCTACACAGCGGTCTGATGTGTGATCCAAAAAAGACCGAGCCCTCAGCGGAAACCCAGCTGCACTATGCAGCTTAGGAGAGTCCCTTGCAGCAGTAAAAAGCGCACCCATAAATGCCTTATTCTGCCTTTTTTTTTTTTTTTTTTTTTTTTAACTAGGTACCTAGTCCATGGCTCCATAACAGAGCATTCCCCAGGGGATAACGGGGGAAGGGGGCACTCTTTTACCGCCCGCCCGCAGTCCACCCCCACCCTGGCACAAACTGTGTCCAGGACTAACAATAAAAACTCTGTGGGAATCACAGGTGCCAACACCTGCTGCCACCACCAGCATGTGGGGAAGGACCCAGATACTGACTCCAATATTTACATATAGTGTGTATTATAATATGCACACCTGTCCATACAAATAGACAAAAGCTCCTAGAGCCCTATTCAGGGCCTCTCACCCACTTGCTGCGCTGACCAGGGGTAACCAGGGGACTCCCTCAGGAGGAGACTGCACAGCGCTGCCTGTGAGGAAAAGAACCGTGAGGTAACTTTTGCAGGGACCTGTGTTTAAACAGGAAAAGCCTCATAGGACTGTTTTATTTAAGGACAAGTCACAGATACAGCATGAAAAGCAAAACCGTTACAGGTGTCACCAATCAGTCAGCGTCTGCTGAAGTATAATCATAAACATCTGTGCTCATCACAGGGCTTTTTACCTCACAGGAAAGCCCAATACAAAAAAGAAAAAACACAGGCCAGATAACACAGTCCCCTCAGGAAGGCCCCCTCCCCCCTGACAGCGGCAATGTTAGCAATGCAGCAAGGGAAAGGAGCAGGGAAGTAAGGGGAAGGGACCCCCGAACCCCAGGAATGCCCAGCCGTACCAACCCACCGAAGCAGGAGGGACTGTACTTACCCGTCCGAGCGAGGACTCGCTGACGCATTCCTGACAGACCTACAACCGCAATGGAGGTAGCTGTCGGCCCGGTCCACTGTGATTGAGGCAACACCACAGCTCAGTCATATGTGGACCTCGGAGCAAAGCTCACCGGCCACCTCAGGAGTCATGAGGTATGGCGTGGCAGACCAAGCCTCTTTGCAAAGGTGTGCCCACGCTTGCTGGTCGGACTGAGTAGACTACAAGGATCTATAATATCCAGCCTGTCTCTCAGCCAACAGTTGAAAGAAGATTCTTCAAGAAAAAGTAAAGTAAAATAAAATAAAATTTCTCCTCAGGGCGCTGGGCCCAAAGGGAGCCATACGTCCTTCTCCTTTGCTAGGCAGAACGAAACTGAGGCTGCAAGCTGCAGTGAGGAGGGTTATGTCTGGAGGGACCGCCCCCTGGGCGGGGCTGTTCAACTCTGTTAATGTAACATGTATTTAACTATTTAACATGTTTCTGCCTAGTCCTCTCCTGTAAACAGGGAACATAACCCACTTGTCAAGATTTAAGGAGCTGTGTCCGTCCATGGACGATAAGAGAAACTATTTTTAAAGTGTTGGATAGAGTTAGGGAGGGTTGTAACCATGGTCACATTTTGTTTCACAATCTTTGTCCCATTGCGTAGATTTCCCCTCACTTCCCATGTCATAGCCAAACAGGAAGTGAAGGGAAATACCAGAAAATTAGGGGAATTCCTTGAGGATCCCCAGGCCACCTGAACCAGTGTCCCCATTGGAAGCTTCTTTTCTGGGGGCAACACAAAATTTAAGATTTTCTTTTACCTTTACTTTCAATGATAGTATGGACAGCAATAAAAACTGACAGACCTTTTACTGTACTGTATTGTATTTTTTACTAAATTAATATATATATATATATATATATATATATATATATATATATATATATATATATATATATATATATATATATATATATATATATATATATATATATATTACACACACACACACACACACAAAGTATACAGTTACACATGTATGCAATAAAAAAACAATTTTTTTTTTTTTTTTACCTCAGCTGTTGAAAACGGTTTAGTTACTTACAGAAAAGTTTAAAAGTTTGGGGGGGATTTTTTTTTTTTTTTCATCCCGATACAGAAAACAAAAACCACTGTACATCCCTCTTAAGGATATGTTTAATTGCATACTGCCTCTGGGCTTATTGCCAAGCTAACAGTAACCAACAGCACAAAATGAGACAGAAAGGAAGTGGATTTGACCACTATTCATGGTCCTGAAGCATAGATGATGGGTGTGAGGATGTAACAGAGTTACTTACATTAAGCTCCACTTTGGACTCCATAAGGCGTGAATGGTCTACACAATCCACAAGAAACACAATTCCATTGATTGCTGGTAGATAGTTTTTCCAAACACGCCGAGCTGAACACCAGAAAAAAAAAAAAATTGAAAGGATCAACAAGATAACATAACATAACATAAAACATAACATAAGAAGTAAAAAGTGTCTTCCGGTTATAGGTCTGAGGAGCTCATAAATTTTATTTTACATGGCTTTTGGGTATGGGGAAGCATGCGACTTCCTCCCCGGATGCAGTGATTAGGCCTGAATACCCAATCACTAGGCCCAAAACATCAACCCTTTGTAAGCTTCAGTACCACGTGACATTAAACACACCTCTTCGGCACTCCTGGCCCCTCCCTCCTGTTGACTGCCCCCACAGCAAGCAGCTTGCTATGGGGGCATCCAAGCCAAGCTGCAGCTCTGTGTGTCCATCGAGACGCGGAGCTGACGTTCGGCCCTGCCCCCTCTATCTCCTGATTAGCCAACTGACTTTGATTGACAGCTGCGGGAGTCAATAGCACCACTGCTGTGTCTCAGCCAATCACTAGGGAGAATCCCGGATGGATGAGACACTCGTGGACATCACTGGAGTAAGATGGGGCTCAGGTAAGTATTAGGGGAGCTGTTGAACACAGAAGGTTTTTATCTTCATGCATAGAATGCATGAATATATAAAAAAAAAAAAAAAAAAACCTGACTTTACAACCACTTTAAGCAAGTTAAACATGTTGTAATCTGATAAATAAGTAGGAATGAAATGCATACCTTGTTCATGCCCACCAAGGTCAAAGGTTGTAAAGGTCATTCCAGCAATCGTCAACTCTTCTGATGCTAATGAATAAATAATTTACATGTTAGACTGCACAATGAAGACAAAAGGCACATCTATAATAAACATTAAAAAAAATGATTACAAATATGATCAATACAAAAAAATATCATTATAACGCACATTTGGCCTCAAAGTGAAATGTAAACATGTTGCTGAGCAGTGTCAATACACCTAATAATAATGTAACTACTCTGATCCTTTCTGTATCTCGTGTCTTCAAGGTTATAAACATGATCCATCAAAACATCTAAATACAGATTATTTCTAAATGTAGCTACAAGTGGAATATGAGCACTTGCTTGGAGGCACAGTATCACTGTCAAGGCTTTGAATGAAGAGGCAAAGCTTGTGACAGTCACTTTCCAGATTAGCACAAAACATGCAATGATATCAGCAATGCTGTGCCATGGCAGTGTTACACACAAAGGCACACATATTGAATTCCTGCAGAGCCGTATGTTCTACAAAACGCGCGTTTATGTTACTAGGGGCAATGACACCCAACCTACAACTGTATGTGCCCTCATTGACCAATGAGACCCCCTGGTTGAGCCAGAGAATGACTATTGGGTCCAAAATGGGAAATTACAGAGGTCCACTCAGAGATCTGCATCAAAAAAATGTATTTAAAAAAAAAAAACGCTTACAGTCCTGCATATAACCACTTTGTGAGCTCCGGCGCGTTTGCACAGCCAGGAAGTCGGCACTGTGCTGCGCTAATCACAGGCAGCGAGACATTGTCCCGATGCATGGCTGTAGAGATCGGGAAATGTCTCAGTGCCTGCGATTAGCGCAGCACCGAGTTCAGTTTAATCACACAAGGAGCTTTCTTTTGGTGGTATTTAATCACTGCTGGGGTTTTTTTTTTTTTTTTTTTTTTTGTAAAAAAAATTAAGACCAAAAATTTTGAAAAACAAAAGTTTTAGTTTCTGGCAGTAAATTTTGTAAATAGGTAATTTTTTTCCTTCACTCATGTGCACGGATGAGGCTGCCCTGATTAAGTGGCACTAATATGCGGCACTTAGAGGCATCACTAATGGGCACTGTGGGAGGCTTTACTGTAATCAGGGAACTGATGATCAGTGCTCAGATTACCTGCCCTGTTCTCCCCTGCGAGGAGATGCCACTGATCGGCTCTCTTCGCCACACACTGTCAGTGTGAGTCAAGGAGAGACAATTACTGGCACTTCCGCATTTACATGTGACCGGCTGTGATTGGACACAGCCGATAACATGGTTAAAGGAACACTAAAGTCCAATTTTTTTGGTAAAATAACAAACATTTTATACTTACCTCCACTGTGCAGCTTCGCTTTGCACAGGGTGTCCCCGAACCCGGTCTTCTGGGGTCCCTCCGTGGCTGACTCGGCTCCTCCTCGCAAGAGCTTTCTACCGTTATACGAGCTCCCTTGCATGGTGGAAAGCTCTTGCGAGTGCACTCCCGTGATACAGCGGCGGCCATAGCCGCCAACTGTATCACTCGGCCCTGCCCCCCGGCGCGCCGCGTCATTGGATGTGATTGAGAGCAGCGCCAGCCAATGGCTGCGCTGCTATCAATCCGTCCAACCTAGCCAATCAACGGCCAGGCTGGGAACCGAACAGGATGACGGTGACGCGCGCGGGACTTTAGAGTGGTGAGGTAATTAAAACGGGGGATGGGGGGGGGGGGCAGTGCTGGTGGATGTTTTTTCACCTTAATGCATAGGATGCATTAAGGTGAAAACACATTTACCTTTACAACCCCTTTAAAGAGCCACGTCATTAGCGCTATACAGAGATCGGGGTTGCGCCATGTCGGGGCTGCGCACCCCCCTGGGCGTGGCCGCTCTTGGGTGACGTCATATGACGTCCACACAGAACTAGAGGTGCACCACTCCTCCGCCATTTGTCGGTTGGGCGGGTGGCAAGTGGTTGGCATTATAATTGAAAGAAGAAAAAAAACGAATTTTAAAAAGTAATAGAGGGGAAATCTTCCTATAGAGACAATAGTTCTTGTGACCTGGGGGTTCTCTTAATTTGCAACGATTTCCTCTCACTTCCAGTTATGGTACAGGAAGAGAAGGGAACTTTCCGTAATGGGACACAAATGGCAAAAAATAAACTGACAGGAATTATAACTCTCCCTTGCTCTATCCAAAATGAAAAAAAAAAAAAAGAAAAATTATGCCTATAGTTCTACATTTAACAATGCTAATAGGTTTAAAATTATGCATTGATTTTACAAAAAACACACACATTTTACTGTTAAAATATAGTGGATAGATAGTTTTATAAGTTCACTAGAGGCAACACAAAGTAAATTTCAGCATAAGTTGCCAGCATGTATTGCTAACTTACCTCCGGATGCCAACTTTCTGTAAGTGGCTATTTGCATATGACATACCATGCAACATTGCTGCTTTCTGCTATTTTTCTAAATGTAAGAATCACTGTTCCCTACACAAAGCAGCTCTGTATTTGCAGAATCAGATTACCCAAACAAGGGCCTCCAAGGTTTCATTTTCCTAATCCTTAGAACTGTAGATCACATGCTACAAACTGACATTTCTCTGATATTAAGGTTATACCACCCAATACAATGAGCTGGTTCTGAGGTTTAAAAGAAAAAAAATGTCATCACAAAAAGATTTGGAGATTGAATTATGCAAAACGTAGAAGAAAAGTAGAATGAGAAGAAGATACAGGACTGAGACACTTGTTTGCGTAAAATATTAAATATATGGTAGTAAATGTCTGACAATAGATGTCTGAAACAGGATATGTTTCCAAATTGAGCAAAGCCTTATATGGATTGTTAGCGATACTGTGATCTAGCAATTACAACATACAGGGATATACTATACAATGTGTTATTGACAAACACAAGCAAACTCTCACACTACCATGGGTGAACTGTATGGACCGGTGTCTTTTTTCAACCTTACCAACTACAGTATGCAACAACTATGGTATCCAAAATAGTGTAGATCAACTGGTACACCTTCATCCAATATGTTTTGATCCGCAGACAATCCAGTCACATGTACCAAACTGCCAGCCTAACCACGTCCTTGGAAGCAGCGATCCGAGGCGCCTCAGGTAAATAGTCAGTCTTGACAGTATCATGTACTATTGCAACATAAGCTTGTAGTTTGCCTCCTAGAATTAACTGACCCACGTGTGATAGTATGCCATATTTGGGACCATTGATGGGCACTCAGTGGGGTCCCCAGGTAGACCTCCCCATTGAGTGCTGTAAGGCGGGCGGTCAGACATATCTCTGGACAACTAGGATTTATAGATCAGGGACAAAATGCATTTCATCAGAGGGTCAGAGTGACACGCACTGACAAGAAGAGTAAGGCTGGATTCACACTTGTGCGGTGCGAATTTCAGCTCTCTTATCTCTGCAGAGAGATAAGAGAACTGTTCAGCAGATCATCTCCATTTTAGCGGCGAATTTGGAGACCTGGGAGAGGGGAGGGGGAGGGGGGGAAGTGTATTGAGCTGAATGAGACAAATCCTGAAGAGAAATGAACACTTCTGCGAATCAGATGCGTGCCCATAGAAGATAATGGGCCTGAATTCGCACCTGAGCCGCACCGCAATGCACACGTTTTTTCGGCAGTGCGAATGCATCGCACATATGTGAACCAGCCTCATTGAAAACAACGTATTTTATAATGTTATGCGAAATGGATGCGGTTTAAGCCGCAACCAATTTGCATAGGTGTGAATCCGGCCTAAGAGTAAGTAATGAATTTGCGTGTCTCAGGTGAAGTTGAACGAAGTTGCGTATATGGAGATAATGGAACAGTTCCAAGGGAGGGATCTTATGGGAGGGACGCAGAGCATTGTAGGTCAAAACCCCTTTTGGGGTCAAGAGGTCTTGAACGCAGTGGAATCCTGAAGCCACCCACTGTCAGAACCAACCAGTCCCCTCCAGGCCTGGGCCGAAAAAAGGGTTGTGAAACAAGGTAGTCAGCGAGAAGTGTAAGTGTGTGTGTGCGCATCAGCTTCCCACCCAAAGTACTTAAAGGGGTTGTAAAGGTACAATTTTTTTTTCCTAAATAGCTTCCTTTACCTTAGTGCAGTCCTCCTTCACTTACCTCATCCTTCCATTTTGCTTTTAAATTTCCTAATTTCTTCAAAAAAATGCTTACTTCCTGTTCTTCTGTCCAACTACACACAGTAATGCAAGGCTTTCTTCCTGGTGTAGAGTTACAGACAGAAGAACAGGAAGTGAGGATTTCTCAGAAGAAATAATAGGATTTTTTGTACTCACCGTAAAATCCTTTTCTCTGAAGTCCATGGACGGACACAGCTCCTTAAATCTTGACAAGTGGGTTATGTTCCCTGTTTACAGGAGAGGACTAGGCAGAAACATGTTAAATAGTTAAATACATGTTACATTAACAGAGTTGAACAGCCCCGCCCAGGGGGCGGTCCCTCCAGACATAACCCTCCTCACTGCAGCTTGCAGCCTCAGTTCGTAACAAGCAGTACAAACCTAAAAAGGAGGGGTGGGAGCTGTGTCCGTCCATGGACTTCAGAGAAAAGGATTTTACGGTGAGTACAAAAAATCCTATTTTCTCTTATCGTCCATGGACGGACACAGCTCCTTAAATCTTGACAAGTGGGACGTCCCCAAGCAGTGTCAAAAAACGAGGGGTGGGAAATGCATCAGTAAAAACAATTTTAACTTCACCCCAAAACAAGCAGAGCTCCTCAACGGAGGAGGTGCAACTTTAAACAGCCGCCGGCAAAAACTAGCGGCTGAAAAAAACATCATAAGATGCACTCACAGCAACCATGTAAATTCTGGAAAAAGCGTGAACGGACGAGCAAATCGCCGCCTCGCACACCTGTGAGACCGACGCATGATGTCGGGAAAAAAAAAAAAAAAACCCAGGAAGCACCAATTGCCCTGGTCGAAAGTGCCGTGACCGGAAAGGGGGGCCCGCCCTTAGGAGCATAGGCCTGTATGACGGCCTGCCCGATCCACCGAGAAATGGTGGTCGACGAGACCGCCAGGCCCTTTTGTGGACCAGACACCGACACAAAAGAGAGTCAGAAGCTCCGAAATGGAGCCGTAGTAGGCTGGTATACCCGCAAAGCGCGTACCACGCCTAAAGTATGAAAGGCCGAAAACCTCCTTCGGAAGAAGGGAAGGTCGCGGGCGCACCATCACCTAATCCTTATGGGGGATCAAGCATGGCGGCTTGCAAGACAAGACCGCCAACTCAGAAACCCCTCTAACAGAGGTAAAGGCCACTAAAGGGGCCACCTTCTGAGATAGTGTCAAGAGAAAATCTCTCTGATGTTTCCAAAAGGAAGGTTCCTGAAGAACCGAGAGCACCAGAGTCAAAACTCATGGGGGAAGAGATGTGCCAAGAGGGGAAAGTATATGACAAACCCCTTGCACACAAAAAAAGGGGACCCACCAGGGAACGGGCCGCAAAAAGGCCACTAAAAGAACACAGCCAAGGCTGAAATCTGCCCCCAAACGGTGCTTTAAGCAATTTTTAGATCCAATCCAAGCCTTAAAAACAGCAGGACCCTGGACATTGAAAGTACGCCCGTGGACGTCACTCCATCCCTTCGCACCAAGAGAGGTGCGACGGTAGATCCTCCGGAAGAAGACTACGGTGCCCTGTTGAGATGACCGAGTCAGACAGACCCTGGTCACCTAAAGTCTGGCTTCCAATAACCATGTTAAGCAAGTCAGTGACTGTACAACAGGAGGAAGTATGGGACCTTGAGACAGGAACCTCCTGCCCTGGCAATCGCCAGGGTGCCTCCGCTACCAGGCGCCCGATATCAGCGTACCAAGGACGCCGAGATTAATCTGGAGCGATTAGAATCATCGGGATCTCCTCAGCATCCACTCTGTGGAGCGGCCGAGGAAGCAACTACCATGGAGGAATGGCAAAAAATCACCGATACAGACAACACAGGGCCACCAGCGCGACTGACGCGTCTGTACAAGATCACTAGACCTGGCCACTAACTGACACCCTTGCGGCGGAGACAAGCTGCCAGGAGATCCATGCCATGTGAGGCTCACCTCCTGCAAGGGAGCCGAAACACCCCAAGCACAAAGACCAGTCGCCCTGGTCCAGCATCTGGCGACTCCAGTAGTCTGCCTGCCGGCATACCTGATGGTAGACTGAAGCCACGGCCGTGGCATTGTCCGGCTGAAACCAGATTGGTCGACCACAAGGAGAAGCATAGCCTGATCGCCTAAAATAGTAGGACAATGAACAGTAGACAGCACCTGGTATTCCCAGGCGGTCTTCCACCAGGCACTAGCCAGGCCCGACCCTGGGTAGCTACCGAGACCAGACACATTCAAGGAGGTGTGGTCATAGGTCCACGCAAGTCCAGCGACTCAGGGCCGACTGGACCCCCCAGTTTTGTGAACCTCCAGGTTCACAACCCGTGAGCTGGCATTCGTCGTAAACACCGACCACTGGAAGGAAGGAACAACTTCCCGGACCGAAGAGTCGGGAATCTCTGTCACCAACTCAGAGAGACTCTGACTAGGTGGCGCACAGGAATCTAATGATTTCAGAGACAAGAGATTTTTACCACCTGGACAGTAGTTCCACTGGAAAACCAGGGTGTGGAACTGGGCATACAGTACCACCTTGAAGGAGGCTACCCACAGACCCTGAACCAGCAGGCGCCCGGAGAGAAGACCGATTGCGTGATGCCAATACCTTCTCCGCAGACTGAAGAGTCTGCAATTTCTCCAGGGGAAGAAGGACCTTTGCCACTGAGGAGTCTGGATCAACACTAGATACTCCAACGCTGAGTCGGAACCTAGCATGCCCATAATTTGAACCCTGGGTCGCACACATGTAGGGCAGGCTTGCTGCCACTGAGCTACACTTTCTTCCATACAAATAGACAAAAGCTCCTAGAGCCCTATTCAGGGCCTCTCACCCACTTGCTGCGCTGACCAGGGGTAACCAGGGGACTCCCTCAGGAGGAGACTGCACAGCGCTGCCTGTGAGGAAAAGAACCGTGAGGTAACTTTTGCAGGGACCTGTGTTTAAACAGGAAAAGCCTCATAGGGCTGTTTTATTTAAGGATAAGACACAGATACAGCATAAAAAGCAAAACCATTACAGGTGTCACCAATCAGTCAGCGTCTGCTGAAGTATAATCATAAACATCTGTGCTCATCACAGGGCTTTTTACCTCACAGGAAAGCCCAATACAAACAAGAAAAAACACAGGCCAGATAACACAGTCCCCTCAGGAAGGCCCCCTCCCCCTGACAGCGGCAATGTTAGCAATGCAGCAAGGGAAAGGAGCAGGGAAGTAAGGGGAAGGGACCCCCGAACCCCAGGAATGCCCAGCTGTACCAACCCACCGAAGCAGGAGGGACTGTACTTACCCGTCCAAGCGAGGACTCGCTGACGCATTCCTGACAGAACTACAACCGAAATGGAGGTAGCTGTCGGCCCGGTCCACTGTGAGTGAGACAACACCACAGCCCAGTCATATGTGGACCTCGGAGCAAAGCTCACCGGCCACCCCAGGAGTCATGGGGTATGGCGTGGCAGACCAAGCCTCTTTGCAAAGGTGTGCCCACGCTTGCTGGTCGGACTGAGTAGACTACAAGGATCTATAATATCCAGCCTGTCTCTCAGCCAACAGTTGAAAGAAGATTCTTCAAGAAAAAGTAAAGTAAAATAAAATAAAATTTCTCCTCAGGGCGCTGGGCCCAAAGGGAGCCATACGTCCTTCTCCTTTGCTAGGCAGAACGAAACTGAGGCTGCAAGCTGCAGTGAGGAGGGTTATGTCTGGAGGGACCGCCCCCTGGGCGGGGCTGTTCAACTCTGTTAATGTAACATGTATTTAACTATTTAACATGTTTCTGCCTAGTCCTCTCCTGTAAACAGGGAACATAACCCACTTGTCAAGATTTAAGGAGCTGTGTCCGTCCATGGATGATAAGAGAAAAGGACATTTAAAAGCAAAATCGAAGGATGAGGTAAGTGAAGGAGGACTGCACTAAGGTAAAGGAAGCTATTTAGGGAAAAAAAATTGTACCTTTACAACCTCTTTAACAGAGTCCCATATGTTCAGCAAATGTTTTAGTATAGAATTAATAGGTTTTCCCTTTTTCAGTAGGATCCATAAGATTGTGTATGGCAACGGGTGCCGTCACAAACGCCAAAATACTCACCTCTAAAAGGGGTAGTAGCCATCACATGCTAGGTTGCCAATGGAGCATGCTGCTCCACCCAATAATAGTGCTAAATCTGGGGTACAGCTAGGCCCCCCTTGAGATTTTGGTCGAAATAGGACTTTCTTTGAGTTTATTGGTCTGGAGTACAGCTAAATAAACCTGAGGCATAGTCAATGTATAGATCTAAGAATATGTGGGAAAAACTTATTGACAGGGTCCGGAAAAGATAAAAAAATCATCGGAAGAAGCGTAATTTTCAGGGCCAAAATCTTTCCCAGACAGGAGATCTGGTATCTCTTCCAAGACTCCAGGGTCAAAGATGAGTGTGGAAATGAACCAAAGTTAGTGTCATAAAGTGAATCATGAGAGAGACCCACTGATAAGAGCAGTTAATCTAATGTAAGAGATATGTTCAAGGCCTTAGACTTGGAATCATTAACACGCAGGCCTGAAAGGGCAAAGAAATCTTTAAGAAGTTTGACCAGACTGGGGAGGGAGATCACTGGGTTGGTAAGGAACAGAAAGACATTGGAAATGAAAATACATCTCTTATGATGATGCCTCTACCCCCCACACATCGGGGGAAGCTCTGATAGGATAGAGTTCTACTGTATTAAGAAAAGAAAAAAAAAAAAAAAAAAAGGGAACTAATGTATCATGTACATTACCCAATAAAAATGATGATTAAAGAAAAGTGTGTGAGAGAGACATATGTAATGTGATGTGGGGGCGATTCACCACTAAGAGCGTTTGGTGCAAGTCGGCTTCCAAGCTTTATAAATATGCCCCTATACGTGAGCGGTTGATGCAGAAGTGTATGGGGCAATCTGGATACGGTCAGGAGTAAGAACAATGTGTAAAAAAATTAATTTTGCACAGTTTTTTTCCTGTTCATGAACATCAAGCAGCAAAAACATTTTTGTAAATTAAAAAATGTTCGAAAAAAAAAGGCACACTATGCAATACACTTATGTCGCTTACATATGGTTGGAATTTCCGACAACAAATATTCAATGGGAGCTTGTTGTCGCAAATTCTGACCGTGTGTAGGCTCCATCGCACATTTGCTGTTGGAATTTCCGAGAACAAAACTTTGAGAGCTGGTTCTCAAATTTTCCGACAACAAAACTTGTTGTGGTAAATTCTGAGCGTGTACACAATTCGACGCACAAAATTCCACGCATGCTCGGAATCAAGCAGAAGAGCCACACTGACTATTGAACTTCATTTTTTTCAGCTCGTCTAAGGCCCCGTACACACGACCAAACATGTATGCTGAAACTGGTCCGCGGACCAGTTTCAGCATACATGTTCGGTCGTGTGTAGGCGCGAGCGGGCCGAATTCCAGCAAACATTTGCCCGCCGGGCCTTTTCCCAGCAGACAAATATTCCTGGACGTGTTTTAAAACCGTCCGCTGGAATCCTGCCCGCTCGGACATGTATGGTCGTCAGTACAGACCTACCGTACATGTCCGAGCGCCCGCCATCCCTCGCATGCGTCGAATGACTTGGACGCATGCGTGGAAGCCTTTAAATGGCAGGCCCGCCCACGTCGCCGCGTCATCATCACGACGACGCGGACACGCCCCGCGTAATGTTTACGCGCGGACTTCTGTACGATGGTTAGTACAACCATCGTACAGAAGCCCTCTGGCAGGCATGTACGGTGAAAACGGTCCGACGGACCGGTTTCATCGTACATGTTTGCCCGTGTGTACCGGGCCTTAGTGTTGCACGTCACCGCGTTCTTGACGTTTGCAATTTCTGACAACATTTGTGTGACCGTGTGTATGCAAGACAAGTTTGACCCAACATGCGTTGGAAAAAAATTCACAGTTTTGTTGTCGGAATGTCCGATCGTTTGTACACGGCATTAGAGGAATTTGTTGATCATGTTGATATCTGGGTCTCCATGAAACGCATAAAAATTGGATTGGGAGAAATTAGATTTTTTTTGTTCCCCTTTTAACCACATAACGACCAGCGCACGCAGATATACGTCTGCACAATGGCACGAGCAGGCAAATGGGTGTACCTATACGTCCCTTTAAATTTGCCGCCGGGCGGGCGCGCGCCTCATTAGTGCGATTGCGGGTCCTGGGAACTCGATGTTCCCGGGGGGGCCTGCAATCGCAGTCGGCAAAGGAAGAACAGGGTGATGCCTTTGTAAACAAGGCATTCCCCTGTTCTGCCTAGTGACATGTCACTGATCTACTGTTCCCCCGTGATCGGGAGCAGTGATCGCGATGTGTCACTGGTAGCTCCTCCCCCCAACAGTTAGAATCACTCCCTAGGACACACTTAACCCCTTCACTGCCAGTGTCATTTTTACAGTAATCAGTGCATTTTTATAGCACTGATCGCTGTAAAAATGACAATGGTCCCAAAAGTGTGTCAAAATTGTCCGATGTGTCTGCAAAAATGTTGCAGTCACGAATGAAAAAAAAAACGCATATCGCCGCCATTACTAGTAAAAAATAAATAATAATAAATATTTTTTACCAAAAATATGTAGAATACATATTTGTTTAAACAGAGAAAAAATTTGCTTTAAAAGAATTGGGGATATTTATTATAGCAAAAAGTACAAAATAGTTGTTTTTTTTTCAAAATTGTCGCTCTATATTTGTTTATAGCGCAAAAAATATAAACCGGGATGATCAAATACCACCAAAAGAAAGCTCTATTTGTGGGGGAAGGACGTCAATTTTGTTTGGGAGCCACATCGCACGACCGTGCAATTGTCAGTTAAAGCGACACAGTGCCGAAATCGCATAAAGTGGCCTGGTCTTTGGCCAGCCAAATGGTCCGGGGCTTAAATGTTTAAGTAGAATAAAAAAGGTTGAAAATATTTGAGAATAGGACTCAAAAAGCTATGAACGTTATAGGGAGCAAAACTAAAAGTGTTTGAAAAAAAAAAAAAAAAAAATTGGGAAAAGACTTTGGACCTGATTTAACCTCTTAATGATGTGATGCATATAAGCAGAAACAAGAAAAGTGGGCTTTAAATTCCTGCAGCCACAAATGTCCACAGCAATCAGAACTGTGTGCCCAGAGCATGCTCATTGCACGCTCCCAGCAACACTGACAGCTTTGTCCAACAGTAGGATGGGCTCCAACTACAGTGGTCACGTGATTGGGAAGCCGCTTAGTCTTCCCGCATTAAAACCCATTTAAAAGGGCTGTGATTGTAACTGCTTGCCAACTAGCTGCCACAGTTGTACTGCGGCAGGTTGGCTTGACTGTGCAAATCGCCGTAGGTGTATATCTGGCTGCCCGCAGACTTGATTTCCGCCGGCTGCCCGCAGACTCAATGTCCGCCGGTTGCCCGCAGACTCAATGTCAAGGGACGTCACACAGATCCTGTCTTTTTGCTATGCAGGAAGATGGACATGTGTTTTGCCACAGGCAGCCCATCCTCAATACAGTTAGTAAACACATTTAACGCCTTGATCGCCCCTGATGTTACCCCTTGCCCTGCCAGTGCCATTAGTACAAGGTCAGTGCATTTTTAGCACTGATCACTGTAATGTCACTGGTTCCCTAAAAAAAAAGTGTCAAAAATGTCAGTCAGGTGTCTGACCTGCCCGCCGCAATGTTGCAGTCCCGCTTTTTTTGTGTTTGTCTTATAGCAGAAAATAAAAAATATTATTTTCTTTTCAAAGTTGTTGGTCTTTTTTTGTTTATAGCGCAAAAAATAAAAATAAATCACGGAGGTGACCAAATACCACCAAAAGAAAACTCCAATTGTGAAAAAACATCAATTTTTGTTTGGGTACCAAGTTGCACGCCCACGCAATTGTCAGGTAAAGCGATGTAGTGCCGTATCGAAGGATATAAAACGACTCGGTAGCGTGATCTTTGCAACTATACAAGTTTGAGGGATAAGGCTGGTTATGCTCAGGGAGGTGGGGGCAATATGGCTTTGTTTGAGGGTTTTCTTTACGCTTTAAGCAACACAAACATCAGGATTTCCATACAATTTTTTTATTTTATTTTTTAACAATAATAGGGATTATACTAATATGTCTTGCTAATATGCACTCATCGTCATACAAGTCAATGTAACTATAAAAGAAGAAGACATACTTGGATGTAGTGTGGGGACATGCTGTCCAAGCCGGTCATCTTTCAGCATGTGAAGCAGTGTTGTTTTGCCAGCATTGTCCAAACCTAAAAACACTAGTTTCCCCGACTTTTTGTATAACCCTAGAAAACAAAAAATTATGGATCAGGAAGATCTGTTACCCATATCTGTTGTATCTGTTTAATTGTGCAAAATAATTATTTACCTAAAAACTGCATCATATTGCTGAGGCCACTATAAAGCCACTCCATTATGAAAGCCATTTCTGTATCTTTGTCCTGAAAAAGAACAAATAAAACACAATTAATTGGTGGTAACATGTAAGCATATAATGTATCAAACGCTTTACTGTTCTATAAATCAAAAGATAATTTAACAAGTTTGCCTGAAAAAGAAATCATCTGTTGACTACTAGCAAAGATTTGGTGCTTCCTCACTGCCGTCAATGGGAATCCCAAACAAGCAGGGGTATCACGCCCAATTCTAGTTGAAGCAGTTTGCTAGAATAATATCATTTTACACTCATCCTTTTCCCATGACCCTCTGCCAATAATGAAATTCAGAGGCTTTTGAGGTCTCACATTAGTCTGCATTTTATTATAGGAGGCATGGTACTATTTTTCAAGGTTTTTTTTAAATGAAAGTAACCAGCTTGAACTTCATAAGGTTATAGCATCCCGTAGTGATTTTGGGGGTCAAGGGATAAAAACAGCACACGACAGTGGAAACCAACACTGAAAGGCAGGACTCCCGCGAGAGTCAGAAGCCGGAAGTGGTGCAAATACCAGTTTTATACAGGTATCTGCACCCCCCTCCCCCCTGAAAGGTGCCAAATGTGACACCGGTGGGGGGGAGGGATCCAAAAAGCGGAGGTTCACTTTTTGTGTGAACCTCTGCTTTAAGGCCATGCCAGGTTTACGTTAACAAAAAACACAGTAAGTTAAATAAATCTTTTAAAGAATATTGTAATCTTATTATATACTACAGAATTTGTATAACTGAATGCACAGATTTGTTGTGTTTTTATACAAGTACGAAAATGTGAGCTAAGCTGTCGACTCAATGTGTGCGATCATGTTCCTTGGATAAACCCCATAATTAATTTACACAGCTAAGCCAGATTTCCTATGTGCTTTGCTAGTTATTGAATAAAACAAAAATTGTTCTCGCAATAAGAGCAGAATTAGGAGATAGGCCAAATCCCATAGGGAGAGCATATCTGTAATTAAAATATTACCAAGGGAATGAGCTGTATCTGTAATCAAGGAGGCAGTGTTAGGCTTTCTTGTTGGCAGTATAATAGACTACTGGCAAGGTCTGTTCAGAAAGAAAAAGGACTAAAAAAATCTCCCTAGATTGTGAAATCAGCAGAAAACTTGCTATAAGACACTTATGTTTAGGTGTTGGGTCCTTGGTTCTGAATATTCTCACAAAATTACTGGTAGTGTAAAAATAGTTTTATCCTGTCTTGCATTATCTAAAACACAAGAAATTCCAAAGTAAAAAAAAGGTATCCGGCAATCTCTACATGGTCCCAAACTGCCAGCCGATTTGATATGGCGGCGGCGACAACAACCACCCCCTTCTTGCCCAGGACAATTTTCAGCGCTGCCACTCTTTGAATGACAATTCAGAGTCATGCTACACTCTACTCAAATGAATTTTTATCATTCCCCCCCCCCCCCCCACACAAATAAAGCTTTATTTTAGTGGTATTTAATCACTGCTGTTTTTTTTTTTTTTTAGCAAAAAATGAATGAAAATTTTGAAAAAAAAAATTAAAACAGTTTTATAGTTTGTTTATAAAATTGAGCAAATGGGTAATTTTTCTCCTTCATTGATGTGCGCTGATGAGGCAGCACTGATATGCACTTGCAGATGGCACAGATGAGGCAGCAATGGTTCTCCCTGTTCGGGACCGATGTCCCATTGACAAAAGCCGGTGATCTGCTTTTTTCCCGCCTCCTCAGGGGAGGAGAAAAGAAGCAGATTACCAATCTTCTGTTTACATCACATGATCGGCTGACAGCTGATCACATGGCAATAGTGGTGCAACGGATTGTCACCGATCTGTGATTCGAACGTGTCACCCTGTTCGGATCGGCACACGACGCAATCCGCAGCCTCGGCCATAGGAAAGTCCCCGACTTCGGCCTAGCTCCGAAGCGGCGGCCATCTTGGTACACCCGGCAGCTGACTCGTCAGGAAGTGACGTTTCGTCACCACCACCCCACACTCCTGCACAGTAATGATAGTGAGAAGGGGCAAGCGGACATCTTGTTACACCCAACAGAGGTTTAGATTTCACAGTTCTTTTCAACACAAAACGGAGCTTATAGGTCTAAATACAGTATTTGGAAATCCAACGGACTGTTTACATGTTAAATTTTAAAAGCAACAGGAAACCTTACATGCTTGCTAATGTGACAGAACACAGTGTTCTTTCACATTAGCAACCATGTAAGGTCAGCAGGTTGTAAACAGTCCGTCAGATTTACATATACTGTATTTAAGCACATAAGCTCTGTTTTGTGTTGAAAATAACCGTGAAATCTAAAACTGTAACAAGATTTGTATTGTCTATTTTTTTTTTTTTGCGGATCCAAAAATGATCCGATCCGTGACTCTGATCCGAGGAACGATCCGATCCGTGAGTTTTTTGATCCATTGCACCCCTACATGGCAAGGAGCCGGGATTGGCCCCTTACTCCGATTTGTGATCAGCCAAGTTTTATTGACTCGCTAATCGCAGAGCGTGCCACGCAGGGAGTACGCAGGCAGCTCATGCATGGGAGGACATCCTTTGATGCCCTCCCAGCAATTAAGGCCCACACTGTAGCAGTCTTTCGGCTATAGCGCTGGCGGGAAGTGGTTAATGTACAGAATACATTAAGATGAAAAACCTTCTACCTTTACAACCACTCTAACCTGAGTGGAATCCTATGGGGCATAGAGAATGGAAGCAATTTATTTTTAAATTAAACTGGGCTTTGATCACACTGGATGTATTTTCATGCCTTTTCTAAGTCTGGCAGAATAAAATCTTATCTGTAGCACATCTGAATTTTTTTTCTATGTTTTGGCTCTGCAAGAATGCTGCGAGTACAGAAAAATACCTGCAAGTGCTGGCAGGATCAACAGGTATTTTTATGTATTTGCAGCTTTTCTAAAGAAACACCACACAGGAAAATGTGCATGTACTACAGATCCGTAATTTTTTATATTTTGTCTAGACTTGTATGCCAGAAAAAATCAAATAGAGTCTTAAAAATACAACTAAAATGCCCCGAATATGTGGAAGACCCACTATTTAGATGTATGCAACATAATCTATTAATAATGCTTGCTACTGTATATACACACCCACTGGCCACCCTATTAGGTACACCTGTTCAATCACTTGGTAACACAAATTGCTAAATCAGCCAACCACATGGCAGCAACTCATTGCATTAAGGCTGCATTCACACCTCGGCGTACAAAATCGCGGCGTTTTGTCCCGTGAAATGCGGCAACAAATAGCGTCGTTTTGTACCGCGATTTCCGGAGACAAAACGCAGCGATTGTGAATGCAGCCTTCACCCCCTCTATGGAGATGGTTCACATCTCCTATGCCGAACGCCGCCAGAAAAAAAGGTCCGGGACTTTTTTTCAGGCGGCAGGCGTACGGCGTTCGGCGTGGAGATGTGAACCATCTCCATAGAGGTGCATGTTAAATCATCCCTCTGGCGTCTCGGGGCTGCAGCGGCGTTGCACTACAGGCGTATATACGCCTAGGTGTGAACGGGGTGTTAGGCATCTAGACGAATTGCTGAAGTTCAAACTGTGCATCTGAATGAGGAAGAAAATTAAGTGGCATAGTGGTTGGTGCCAAACAGGCTGGTCTGAGTATTTCAGAACCCGCTAATCTACTGGGATATTTACACACAACCATCTCTAAGGTTTACAGAGAATGGTGCGAAAAAGAAAAAATATCTGGCGAGCAGCAGTTGAGCTGCCGAAAATGCCTGGTTGATGTCATAGATCAGAGGAGAATGGCTAGACTGGTTTGAGATGATAGAAAGGCAATAGTAAATGAAATAACCACTCACTACAACCAAGGTATGCAGGACACTATCTCTGAACGCACAACACATTGAACCTTGAAGCAGATGGCCTACAGCAGCAAAAGACCCTTCCCCCGGGTGCCACGCCTGTCAGCTAAGAACAGAAAAACGAAGGCTACAAGATGTAGAGGCTCACCAAAATTGGACAACAGAAGACTAGAAAAACGTTGCCTATTCTAATGAGTCTCGATTTCAGCTGCGGCATTCAGATGGTAGGGTCAGAATTTGGCATAAACAACATGGAAGCATGGATCCATCCGGCCTTGTATCAACGGTTTAGGTTGGTGGTGGTGATGCAATAACGTGGGGGAAATTTTCTTGGCACACTTTGGACCATTTAAGTATTGCTGTCCATCCCTTTTAGGACTACAGTGTACCCATCTTCTGATGGCTACTTCCAGGATAATGTCACAAAGCTCAAATCATCTCACCACTGGTTTCCTAAACATGACAATGAGGTCACTGTACTTCAATGGCCCCCACAATCACTAGATATCAATCCATCGACATGTCACTTTCACCATGTCGGTAACAACCCATACATACAAGAAACCAAAGCAAATACGTTCAGAAATTACATAGTCCAACCATAAAAATAAATAAAACCATACAATCCCATATACCCAATCCTATACCCACAGTTGATCAAGAGGAAGGCAAATATATATATATATATATATATATATATCAGCAAAGCATGCTCCAATTTGCTACAGCAGGGGAAAAAAATCCTTCCTGATCCCCTGAGAGGCATTTGGATTTTTCCTGGATCAACTTTACCTATAAATGTCAGTACACAATTCTATTACCATATTTTCCGGCGTATAAGACGACTTTCTGGATGCAAAAAAATGCATCCAAAGTCGGGGGTCGTCCTATACGCCGGGGACGGTCTCCGTGCTGCGAGCGTCAATGATTTAAAAGACGCTCCTTCTCCTCAGAGTGTTCTGTGATAGGCGGAACACAAATCTTCCCAGCAGCGCCTCTGTTCTGTGTTCCTCCTATCACAGATGCTTTCTCATCCTCGGCCGAGATGAGAAGAGGTCCGTGATAGGCGGAACACAGAACAGAGGCGCTGCTGGGAAGATTTGTGTTCCGCCTAACACAGGACAGTCTGAGGAGAAGGAGCGTCTTTTAAATCATTGACGCTCGCAGCACGGAGACCGTCACCGCACCGCCTGCTATTCAAGAAAAAAAGTGAGTAAATGCACCGTTTGCAGTGATGGCACAGAGAGGGGGCAATTAATGGCACAGAGAGGGGGCAAGTGATGTAATGGCACAGTGAGGAATGTAATGTAATGGCACAGTGAGATTTGAAAAAGCCCGTTTCTGTCAGCGGTTCTGGCTCCCCCTCAGCTTCCAGAAAGACTAGTAAGAAGGGGGTAGTCTTATACAGTGAGTATATCCCAAAACCAACATTTTTCCTGGAAAAGTAGGGGGTCATCTTATACGCCCAGTCGTCTTATACGCCGAAAAATACGGTATGTACATTTAGGAAAGAATCCAGGCCTTTCGCTAAATTGGCCAGAGCTAACCCTGGAGGGAGTCTATTCCACATTTTCACAGCTCTAATGCCACGTACACACACAATAGGAAATTCCGACAACAAAACCGTGGATTTTTTTCCAACTGAATTTTGGCTCAAACTTGTCTTGCATACACACGGTCACACAAATGTTGTCGGAAATTCTGAACGTCAAGAACGCGGTCACGTACAACACTACGACGAGCCAAGAAAATTGAAGTTCAATGATTCCGAGCATGCGTATAATTTTTTGTGTTTTGTAATTGCATACAGACGATCGGAATTTCCGACAAGAACTTTTGCTGTCGGGAAAAATTGAGAACCAGCTCTCAAATTTTTCTTGTCATAAATTCCAACAGCAAATGTCCAATGGAGCCTACACATGGTCAGAATTTCCAACAAAAAGCTCACGTCGAATATTTGTTGTCGGAATTTCCGATCGTGTGTACGCGCCATTACTGTGAAGAAACCTTTTATGTCAAGAGCACCCATGATTTGTCATAATTGTGATGATTATGGCGTACAGCTCATGAAAAAAAAAAAATCCACAATCTCAGAAAATTTGAATATTGTGAAAAGGTGCAATATTCTAGGCTCAAAGTGTCCCACTCTAATCAGCTAATTACTCCATAACACCTGCAAAGGGTTCCTGAGCCCTTAAATGGTCTCACAGTCTGGTTCAGTAGGAATCACAATCATGGGAAAGACTGCTGACCTGACAGTTGTGCAGAAAACCATCATTGACACCCTCCATAAGGAGGGAAAGCCTCAAAAAAAGGTAAATACAAAACAAGTTGGATGTTCCCAAAGTGCTGTATATCAAAGCACATTAATAGAAAGTTATGTGGAAGGGAAAAGTGTGGAAGAAAAAGGTGCACAAGCAGCAGGGATGACCGGAGCCTGGAGAGGATCTTCAGGAAAAGGCCATTCAAAAGTGTTGGGGACTTTCACAAGGAGTGGACTGAGGCTGGAGTCAGTGCATCAAGAGCCACCACACACAGATCCTGGACATGGTCTTCAAATGTCGTATTCCTCTTGTCAAGCCATTCCTGAACAACAAACAACGTCAGAGGCATCTTATCTGGGCTAAAGAAAAACACACCTGGTCTGTTGCTCAGTGATCCAAAGTTCTCTTTTTCTGATGAGATCAAATTTTGCATCTCATTTGGAAACCAAGGACCCCGAGTATGGAGGAAGAATGGAGAGGCACACACAGCAAAATGCTTGAAGTCCAGTGTGAAGTTTCCACAGTCTGTTGATTTGGGGAGCCAATGTCATCTGCTGGTGTTGGTCCACTGTGCTTTATTAAGACCAAGGTCAAAGCAGCCGTCTACCAGATTTTGGAGCACTTCATGCTTCCTTCCGCAGACGAGCTCTATGGGGATGCGGACTTCATTTTCCAGCAGGACTTGGCACCTGCCCACACTGCCAAAAGCACCAAAACCTGGTTCAATGACCATGGGATTACTGTGCTTGATTGGCCAGTAGGGGTGCAACGGATCAAAAAACTTACGGTTCGGACCGTTCCTCGGATCAGGAGTCACGGATCAGATCATTTTTCGGATCGGCAAAAAAAAAAAAAAAAAAATCTCCCCCACTGTAATATCCACATCCCCCCCCCCACCAACTATAGTACCCCCTCGGTGCAGACACCCCCCCTCCTCTTAGTACAGAGACCCCCCCTCCTCTCAGTACAGTGACCCCCCCTCCTCTCAGTACAGTGACAGTACAGTACAGTGACCCCTTCTCAGTACAGTGACCCCCCCCCCTCCTCTCAGTTTTCATGAGCTGTAAGCCATAATCATCACAATTATGACAAATCACGGCTTGAACTATCTTGCTTTGCATGCAATGAGTCTATCTCATATATTAGTTTCACCTTTTTAGTTGTATTAGCGAAATAATTGAACTTTTGCACGATATTCTAATTTTTCGAATTTCATCTGTATAAAGGGATACGATCTCCAATGCAAAAAGTTTACTGAATAATTCTCTCCAGACAATACGTGAAATAAGCAACAACTGTACATAATCCCCAAGTTTAAGATCAAAACTCTTGTTACTGAATTGCAAAATACAAAAAGGACTTGCAAGCATAAAATACACAAACATTTACATTTGCCACAGATAGACGGCCTTTTGTTAAATGATGACTCAACAAATCTTTTCAGAAACACTTGACACGCAACGCCTCCAAAGCTAGTGGTTTTCTCTTTTTCTGTACAGGCAAGAATTAACCAACATTATTAACAAAACATGTGACCCAAAAAAAAAAAAAAAAAAACTGGCTTGGTACATAACCTGCCCATACACAGCATATGAGGCATTGGAATAGCTTTTTTTTTGCCGCTCTTCAAACCTTAAGGCCACATTCACACCTGAGCCTAGCGTTTTCGGTCGTTTTTTCGCTCGTATTAACACGTATTCGTGCGTTTTCATACATCGTTGTCCGACGTTTGTTCGTCGTTTTTTATTTAAGCCAATAGGAAAAATGCTCATCTCTTTCATCATTTGTTGCTATGTTGGTAGATTTTTTTTTATCTTCTTCCTGGGTGAATATTCTATTTCACAGAACAGATTAAATCGACAAAACGCCCGTAGAAACGCTAGTTGTCACGCTAGACGCTTGAATCAAGCGTTTCCATTAGTTTCTATGGGAATAAAAACGTTCAAAAACGTCCAAATCAGCCCGATTCGCGCAACAAAAAAGAGTCCAGAACTTGTTTGAGCTTCAGGCGTTTTGGAATGGAGATGTGAACCATCTCCATTCAGAATAATGTATTTTTTCCCCCTCTAGCGTTTCCTAGCGTCAGGCTTCAGGTAACAAAACGCCCAGGTGTGAATGCAGCCTAAAGGGGTTGTAAAGGTTCGTCTTTTATTTTCTAAACTGGTTCCTTTAAGCTAGTGCATTGTTGGTTCACTTACCGTTTCCTTTGATTTCCCTTCTAAATGTTTTTTTCTTTGTTTGAATTTCTCACTTCCTGTTTCTCCTCAGTAAGCTTGCCACCATCATCCAAGCGGTGGAAAGCCATTTAGAACAGCTTACTGAGGAGGAACAGGAAGTGAGAAATTCAGACAAAGAAAACAAAGGAAAAAAAATTAGAAGGGAAATTGAAGAAAAAGGTAAGCGAACCAACAATGCACTAGCTTAAAGTAACCTATTTAGAAAATAAAAAATGAACCTTTACAACGCAGATTTACTGGCAGACGTAAAAGACACATATTAATTCAGCTTTCTACCTGTAGGATAATCCTAAGGCTTCATGTCCATGTACATGCTGTAAAGCTAGTACAGATGCTAGGAAAAAAGCGACGTTTTTAAACGCGATTTTTTCCGCATTTTGCATTGAATTCAATGAACGTTTTGCCACTCTAGTTTTCAGCCGTGTTTTTCTCGCTCTATTCAAAATCTATGGTTCCCTATGGAGGCCCAGTGATTTGAATAGAGGTCGCACCAGAAGTTGGATCAAGATGATCAGACTTGCGGGGCGGCTCGTGTGCGGAGAATCTTGATGGGGAACCCCCGCAGAAAAATCTAAATAAAAAAATTGCGTGAGGTTCCCCCCAGGATGATCCCAAGCCCTTCAGTCTGGTATGGATCTTAATGGGGAAAAAAAACAAACAAAAAAAAACGGTGTGGGGGTTCCATACCAGACCCTTTTCGAGCACGCAGCCCGGCAGGTCAGGAAGGGGGGTGAGCAAGCACCCCCTCCTACACCGTACCAGGCCACATGCCCTCAACATGGGCCTCTTCCCGACAACCCTGGCCAGGGTTGTCGGGAAGAGGCCCTTGTCCCCATCAACATGGGGACAACGGTGCTTGTTTAGGGCATGTGGCCTGGTGCGGTGTAGGGTCAGTGGACATGAGGCCTTAAGTAGAGCTAAAGTCCTACAAAAGTTATACGCAAAGCCAAAAACATTTTTCCCACAGTGATAGGAATTTTTTTACATTCATATGTACATTGAATAGTGCACACAAAACGTGGTGTACGCCCCTGGGTTATTCCCTGCATCTGAAAGATAATAATGGAACCAGGGATAATGTAGTTCTGGTGCATATGTGCAATGGTCACCCTAATAAGAATGATGGGGATCCAAGAAGAAGAAGCAGGGAAGAAGGCAGCGGATTGACATGGAGCAGCAGAGGATGGACCCATCATTGCTGAAGGAGGGCAAACTTGCTGTGTGGCAGATTTGGGTAAATCACAGGACTCGATGAAAAGAAATACAAATCCATCAGCAGGGAAAACAGCTACCATATATGCATTTAAACTGTGAATATTCCCGTTTGCCAGGAGCTCAGCTTTAAGATTTAACTTACAGTTACCAAAGCTGATATTCTAGAAGATCATGGAGTTGGAGAAAAGCAGTCATATGGCCAGCAAACACCAACAGAAAAGGACAGTGTATGACCAATGTGTATTCTGCCTACTGGGCAGTTGACTATTGGTAGATATTGCCTGCGATATGTATACAGTTGACTGAATAGGAGATCATAGGTGTGAGATATATTTCCCCCGAATATATACCTGCCATTTATATGTAAACTCAGCACAAATATTAAAGAGAGTAGTATGGGTTTTATGTTTAAGAATCATACTTGCCTAGCTGGATGCTGCACATGTCCCCCGACGGCTCTAAAGCCTCATACACACGATCGGATTTTCCGTAGACAAAGCCTTGGACTTTTGTCTGAAGGGCGTTGGCCAAAAACTTGTCGTGCATACAAAATGGCAAATGTAGTTACGTATTACGTGTTTTTTCAGCTCTTTAGCGCCACCCTTTGGACACCTTCTGCTAATGTAGTGTTCGGTGAGCATTGCTTCCGAGCATGCGTGTTTGGACTTTTGTACACACTCTTGGTCTGGGATGGCAGGTCGGCAACCTGCAATCTGGGCTTGCCAACCAGCCATCCTAGAGCAGGAGGTCCCGAGCCACTGGTTGGGCACCCCGGTCTTAAACAATAAAAAGTGTACCTATTTCATGCAAAATTATTTCTTATGTATACAAGAAAAACTAGTATATAGTAGGCAGAAGAGTGCCCATAATGGTTAGTTTACGTGCACTGGCAATCTGTATCTGATGTTGTGCAAAGACCAGGATTTAATATCCTGTTACCTTGGATTACATAGAGAATGTGAAGTTTAAAATTTCCTTACTCCATTCATTCAGTAATTACAGTATGTACCTTGGCCGAGCATTTTTGTGGCAGGTAGAGGAGGTAAAACAAAAAGTTAAAAAGGAGATTACTAGACAGATTTCTTAAAGTGTAACTTCACCCAAAATGGGAAGTTCCACTTGCTTGCATCCCCCCCGCCACATTTGGCACTTTTTTGGGGGGGCGGATACCTGGTTTTGTCAGCTACCTGCTCCCACCCCACCTTCCCTTGCAGCCTTCTGGGACACATCACAAGTCCCAGAAGACGATAACAGTGTAGTGTGTGCATTCGCTGTAGCAAACCAGCTGATGTTTCCCTTACCTAAAATGCCAGCGCTTGCTTGCACCCGAAGTTGACTGAAGAATCTGCTCGGGTGAGGACATTGCTGGATCCCTGGACAGGTAAGTGTTCTTATGCTAAAAGTCAGCAGCTATCCAGGTTTTTCCAGAGTGAGAATATGTAGGCGATGTAAAAAGAATACCACTCATTCACACCAGCGAGCCGCGCTAAACACACAGTCACTGGTGTGAGCCGAGACACACAGTGCCGATACTCCAGTTCCAGCATATAGCGCTGCTTACGTTTTTTCCCCACATAACCTGACTGAAAGTGTTGCTGTATTGGGAACTGACAGCATCAGACACAAAGCAATTTGCCTTGTCTATGCTTTAGAGCTGCACTGGAAATAGCGCACAGTGTAGGTTACACCGCATGTAATGTGAATGAACTCTTAACCGTATATAAACCTTTGACCCAAAGACATATTTTGTTTAATACATTTTCAGAAACAAACGCCTAAAAGCCAAATATAAAGCGCTCATTCAGTTCCTGACAACACGGTAACATGCACTGTCTGATACAGCCCATTCACACGAAAGGCCAGCAAAGCTCCAAAACGGACATTGCACCCTCTTGGGCAACACAGCATTCCACAATGTACAGCACTACCACATGTTGCGGTGTGTTGCAAGGCATGCGTGTTGGAGCTCTGGTACCTTGGTGCTTCTGTGCAAAGTACATGGCACCACCAGGCACTAACACACACAGGTAATGTGGCTTATCCTGATACACCACACTGAAAAGGTGGAAACGGGCCCTAAATAAAAGTACGAAGCATGAAAAGCACTAAAACAACAAAAAGAACTCAGATTCCCAAATATCATACCCGACATTCTAGTATAACACGACCATGCAAAGATACAGCAACTCAGGAAAGCAAAACTTAGCTGGTTCTTAAAATCCCCTTTCACACCGGGGCAGGAGGCGCTGCTATTTTTAGTGGCGCTTTAGCGCCAATTTTGCGGCGCTATTCCGCCACTAGCGGGGCGACTTAAATTAGAAAAAGGTTCCCGCATTACTTGGGGGCAACTGCAGAGTGGCGTGCATTGATTTCTATTAAAGAAGTCGTTTGCAAGCCATGCTGAGGTTGCGCTGTGCGGGGCGGTTTCACAGCCCCATAGGAGGTCCACCATGCTGATCTATGTAACAGAGACCCCCTCCTACAGATATTCTCGACTTCCCTTAAAGGTGTTGTAAAGGTACAATTTTTTTTTCCTAAATAGCTTCCTTTACCTTAGTGCAGTCCTCCTTCACTTACCTCATCCTTCCATTTTGCTTTTAAATGTCCTTATTTCTTCTGAGAAATCCTCACTTCCTGTTCTTCTTCTGTCTGTAACTCCACACAGTAATGCGAGGCTTTCTCCCTGGTGTGGAGTGTCGTGCTCGCCCCCTCCCTTGGGCTACAGGAGATTCAGAACGCTCTCTACGTTGCAGATAAAGGAGCTGTGTGTTAGTGGGCGTCCTGACTCTCCTGTAGTCCATGGGAGGGGGTGAGCATGACACTCCACACCAGGGAGAAAGCCTTGCATTACTGTGTGGAGTGTCATGCTCACCCCCTCCCATGGACTACAGGAGAGTCAGGACGCCCACTAACACACAGCTCCTTTATCTGCAACGTAGAGAGCGTTCTGAATCTCCTGTAGTCCAAGGGAGGGGGCGAGCACGACACTCCACACCAGGGAGAAAGCCTCGCATTACTGTGTGTAGTTACAGACAGAAGAACAGGAAGTGAGGATTTCTCAGAAGAAATAAGGACATTTAAAAGCAAAATGGAAGGATGGGGTAAGTGAAGGAGGACTGCACTAAGGTAAAGGAAGCTATTTAGGAAAAAAATGTTTTACCTTTACAACCCCTTTAAGTTGGATAACAAATCTGAGAAGCATTTTATTGTGGCTGTTGAAATCGATCCAGGCAGTGCTGAATGTAGAGCAATTTCTAGGCCTTGATAGGATGTGTGCTTAAAGCGGAGTTCCACCCAAAAATGGAACTTCCACTTTTTGGAATCCTCCCCCCCACCCCTCCGATGTCACATTTGGCACCTTTTAGGGAGCAGATACCCGTCTAATCCAGGTATTTGCTTCCACTTCCTGGCATAGACTGCAGTGACCTACGTCACTTCCTGCGCCTTCACTGTCCTCCCCCGCTGTCTTCTGGGAAACACACAGGTCGCAGAAGACAGCTGGGATTAGTAAGTATACAAAAAAAAAAAACATCTATACCTTTTTTCCCCCTAATCAATATACAGCTGTCGCATGACTCCGGTCTTTCCCAGCCTGTCTGCAGGGAAACATAAGTAGGATGAGCTTCTAGTCCTTTGCTACTGGTCACATCTTCAAAATAAAAAACTCTCATATCTTTATTATTTTTTGCAATAAACTGGTGTGGGCAGATTTCTGCCAATCACATGCTGTGCCATGCCCCTCCAGCGTGAATAAGAAGGAGGTGAAGCCTCAATAGACATTTAATAATCCACCCTCATTGTGTTTAGCTGGTTAGTGGGAATGGAGGAAGAGGGAGGGAGTGGGCTGTCATTTACCACTGTGTTGTGACCATTGTCACGTGGAAGGAATAGAAACACACTGAAAACTGAGCATGCTCTGCAGAATCCTCAGCTGCAGTGGGGACATGGACAGTAGGGGTAAGGCAGAACAGCAGGATCAACCAGGTTTTTTGCAGAATATAGTAAACAAATCCCATTGTGACTGAATGAGTATGAACAGACATGCAATACAGCATTTATTGATAGTTTATTCATGTGGGTTGAATGACACTTTAAACTAGCAATAAAAGGGTTGAAAAAGAATAAAAAATTAAGTCGGCCGCAGATGGCTCGACTCTCAGCCAGTTCAGCAGAGAACTGGCCAAGATTTGTTCCATGTATAGGCAGGCTGATTGTACCCAAGTTAATCCATCAATCGAATTGTGTACAGCCAGCATGTCAGATTTCTAGCAATAATCACTGGCCCGGATTCAGAGAGAATTTACGCCGGCGTATCCATAGATACCGCGTAAATTCAAATCTGCGCCGGCGTATCTTCTTTCTGTATTCAGAAAGCAAGATACGCCGACATTAGCCTAAGATACGACTGGCATAAGTCTCTTACGCCGTCGTATCTTAGGGTGCATTCTCACGCTGGCCGCTAGGTGGCGCTCCCGTCGTTTTCGGCATAGATTATGCAAATTACCTAGTTACGCCGATTCACAAACGTACGTGCGCCCGGCAGTAGTTTTTTACGTCGTTTGCGCAAGTCGTTTTCGGCGTAACGTTGCTCCTGCTATTAGGTGGCGCAGCCAATGTTAAGTATGGACGTCGTTACCAATTTGAAATGTTTGCGTCGTTTGCGTAAGACGTTCGCGAATGGGGCTGGACGTAATTTACACTCACGTCGAAACCAATACGTCGTTGCGGCGTACTTGAGGACAATGCACACTGGGATATGTACACGGACGGCGCATGCGCCGTTCGTAAGACACGTCAATCACGTCAGGTCATAGTACATTTCCATAAAACACGCCCCCCTTCCACATTTGAATTACGTGGGCTTACGCCGGCCCCATTTACGATACGCCGCCGCAACTTATGGAGCAAGTGCTTTGTGAATACTGCACTTGCTCCTGTAAGTTGCGTCTGCGTAGCGTAAATACAATACGCTGCGCCGCCGTAACATAAAGCGCAGCTACCTGAATCTACCCCACGGTGTTCTCCCGGCAGGGACGGCTCCCTGCGCCTCCTCACTGGTAGACCACAATAGCTCCACGTAAAGATTCCCCCATCAACACTGCCTGTGTTGATGGGGGGGGATTGAGCAATTTCCTTTTCTGCAACCCATGGTTCTAGTTTTGTAGTGTGTGAAAAGGTTAGAACATCTGTCAGATTTTTATCTCATCCAGTCTTCCTGTGGGAGACATCCACCTTTGTTCTTTGTCTTGTGGACTATTGTCACTAGAGTAGAAATGAGGAAAAACAGATGTAAGGCATCACCAGAACAGAAGAAGGATATCTTCCAATTTGGATGACAGCTCCTGTGATGTGAAAAGTGGCTGTTTCACTATCTTTGGGGAGATACCATGACCATCATTCACAAGTGGCAAAATATCTTTAACAGAGAGTAACTTAAAGTGTAAGTTCACCTTATTCAAATAAAAAAAAAAAAAAAAGAAGAAAATGAACACTGTACACCCAACCAGGATCCATCCAGGACAAATCGAAGAAGGGCTCTGTGCCAGCACTGACCAATCAGTAACACTCATCTGTCCTGGAAGCACTGCAGGAAAAGAGCGGGATTTCAAATCCCTGGACCGCTACATGAACACTGACACTCATGGAGTATATTGCACAATCACAATAAAAGATGTGGGACACTTTTACAGGAGGTAACCCCTTTTACATATTCACCAGCACCAGGCATTTGACAGAATACCAACAGTGCCAGGCTCCCAGGGCATATACAGTATGGTAAGGGATAAATATATGTATAAACAGGAATGCTGGCATGCAGACTGGTTTCAGAGATTGGAATGAGTTTATAGCAGCAGCTAGCGATAATCGCAGTTAAAACCCGGCATGCTTGTTGTACCCAAGTTGAACGACCAACTTGGTACATTCAGCCTACCCATACACTTTTTGAATCTCAGCTGGTTCCTGCTGAGCCGGTGGAGATTTGAAATGCGTATGGCCTGCCTAAAGTCCCATGCACACTAGGGTGTTCCGCACCTATGCATGAGGCGCCAGCATTTAGATGTGTGTGGGTGGCACAGGTACACTGACCAGTCCTGCTGTTGACTTGACAGCCTGTAAAAATATATAGGAGGCTGAAAACTGCTCCAGCTGGACAATTTGCCAAAATGGACTTGTTATTGGGGCAGTATGTGCCCAGGGATGAATGCCCAGAATGCAGTATGTGCCCAGGGGATGAATGCCCAGAATGCTTGCAGCCTGCGTTCTCATACACTGGGGTTAAACACACAGTGCTCATGGGGCTGTTGGAGGCTTTTACAACCAATAACAGAGCAGGGGGGAACACAACTGTATGCTTAAAACACACAAATCGAATGTCCATGAACCTTAGTATGTATTTGCTTTTTTTTTTTTAAGCAAATAGACATTTGTACAGTTTTGGATTGGCTTTCATAGAGTGGCCAGAGCAAGGACAGCTGGCTCCCGATGACATCAGCAGGGACAATTTGTGCAGCACATCAGGATTGGCTGGACAGACAAGTATGTGAATTGAGGACAACCATACATAACAGGTAAGAGGAGATTAAAGAAATAAATCAAATGGAGAGGGCGAAGTTCCTCTTTATGCAAAGATTCTCATCTGGAGAGCCAGTAACAGCACTTCTTGTTGCAGGCTGACAACACTAAACAACTGCCTCACAATTAGCAGCAGTGTTGTCAGTCTGCACTTTTTTCTGGTCAGTTGGCTGCCTATCTGCCAAACCCAATAGACAGTCCAGCGGACAACTGAGAGACACACAGCCAGATGACAATGTTACTGCTAAGCGTAAGGGAGTGACTTACCATGGTCAGCCTGCAACAAAAAAATGCCATTACTGGCAGGATCTCAACATAAACAAAATTTGCAACAGAGTCCCAAAAATTGCTTAAAGCAATTGCATGCGCAATTGCATGAGCAGTGGGTGCCCGGCCGTGAAGCCGAAAGCTGTCACTGCCGGGTGCCCACACTAAGAATGAAGACGCCGAGGGGGGGGCGAGGAGCGGAGCCCCGGCCGGCGCGTCGCTGGAGCCGGTAAGTGTCTGTTTATTAAAAGCCAGCGGCTACACTTTTTGTAGCTGCTGACTTTTAATAAACTTTAAAAAAGGTGGAAAACCCATTTAAGAAAGAGATAATATACTAAAAAATTGATTTAGCATTCACCAGCACCAGCACTTCCGAATATGGCGTGGGCATGCCGTCTCTTCAGAGCGCATGCACCAGTGATGTCACCGAACGTATACAGCGTGATTATCTTCTAAACAGTACAGGGTTAGGAGATATTCACAGTACCTACAGGCAAGTTATTTTACGCTTACCTGTAGGTACAACTGGTAACACTGAGTCTACTACCACTTTAACGCCTTCCTGGCCCTTTAAATGGGTATAATTGCCAGGTCAGGAGGTATGAAGGATTGCCAGATCATGTAATCACTGTGCACTCTCAGGGCAGAAACCTCAGTCGCCATGAAAGCGGATGTGCAGTGTGTGGGCATTAAGGTTTACCCGTCCTGTAGAAGCAAATATGCATTATGTGGTTGGCGAAAGGTTAAGGCCGAATTCACACTTTCACGTTGGGGTAACCCATACCATGCATTGTGGCATTATTCATTTTTGCTGCAACACATGGAAGTACAACGTATGTAAAAAAAAAAAAAAAAAAAAAAAATAGTGATTGGCAGCCTATTCATTTTCATCTAACCAGCCAAGGATCTGAAGATGTAAATCAGATTTTTCCACATTAAACTGATCACCATAAAGAAGACAGACTAGAATATCCCTGAACCCAGAGAACAACCAATGACTCAATGTTCAGCATTCCAACCAGTGTTATTGTCAGTATGTAATACATGTAGGCCACCATCCCCAAATGTCATTTAACCACTTAAGCCCCGGACCAATATGCAGCCTAAAGACCCAAGGTGTTTTTACAGTTCGGGACTGCGTCGCTTTAACAGACAATTGCGCGGTCGTGCGACGTGGCTCCCAAACAAAATTGACGTCCTTTTTTCCCCACAAATAGAGCTTTCTTTTGGTGGTATTTGATCACCTCGGCGGTTTTTATTTTTTGCGCTATAAACAAAAATAGAGCGACAATTTTGAAAAAAAAGCAATATTTTTTACTTTTTGCTGTAATAAATATCCCCCAAAAACATATATAAAAACATTTTTTTTCCTCAGTTTAGGCCGATACGTATTCTTCTACCTATTTTTAGTAAAAAAAAAATCGCAATAAGCGTTTATCGATTGGTTTGCGCAAAATTTATAGTGTTTACAAAATAGGGGATAGTTTTATTGCATTTTTATTATTTTTTTTTTTTTTACTACTAATGGCGGCGATCAGCAATTTTTTTCGTGACTGCGACATTATGGCGGACACTTCGGACAATTTTGACACATTTTTGGGACCATTGTCATTTTCACAGCAAAAAATGCATTTAAATTGCATTCTTTATTGTGAAAATGACAGTTGCAGTTTGGGAGTTAACCACAGGTGGCGCTGTAGGAGTTAGGGTGCACCTAGTATGTGTTTACAACTGTTTGGGGGTGTGGCTGTAGGAATGACGTCATCGATCGTGTCTTCCCTATAAAGGGAATGACGCGATCGATGCGCCGCCATAGTGAAGGACGGGGAAGCCGTGTTTACACACGGCTCTCCCCGTTCTTCAGCTCCGGGGAGCGATCGCGACGGAGCGGCTATAAACAAATAGCCGCGCCGTGGTCCCGGATCGCTCCCCGAGCGGACCCGACCTCCGCATGTAGCGGGGGGGGTCCCGATCGGACCCCCCACCCGCTAATAGGCGAGGACGTACGTGTACGCCCATGTGCCTGTACGTGCCATATTGTGGACGTATATGTACATGCGGGGGTCGGGAACTGGTTAACATGGCTCCACCCACAGACAGCGAACTATCTGTGATCAGTCTACAGCAGGGGTCTCAAACTGGCAGGCCTCCAGCTGTTGCAGAACTACAAGTTCCATCATGCCTTTGCCTGAGGGAGTCATGCTTGTAACTGTCAGCCTTGCAATGCCTCATGGGACTTGCAGTTCTGCAACAGCTGGAGGGCCGCCAGTTTATGGTCTGGTCTACAGTTAGGATGGATAGATTGTGTACACCTAGAATCAGAATAATAATAAAGATGATAGTGCCCTCCTGTCAGTGATCAGTGTGGCTCATCATAGAACCCAAGCTTACATTACAGCTTAGAAGGCCTTGACAAGTGATCAGCACTGACAGGGATCTCTATGGATCAGTGTACTTAGGTCAGCCTGGGACTGTCAACTCTATGACCCAGGGTGATCAATCTAGGTAGGAACAGGGATCTATGGATAGGAGGGATCTATGGATAGGAGTGATCAATAGACAACCGGACAGGGATCTATGGATCGGTGGGCTCAGTCCAGCCTGGGACTGTCATCTCTATGACCCAGGGTGATTAGTGTAGGCAGGGACAGTGGGTCTCTATGGATAGGGGGTGATCAACAGAGAATAGGACAGCGATCGTTGTAGATTGGGTGATCAGTCTAGGTAGGGACAGGGATCTATGGATAGGGGTGATCAATAGACAACCCGACAGGGATCTATGGATAGGGGTGATCAATAGACAACCCGACAGGGATCTATGGATAGGGGTGATCAATAGACAACCCGACAGGGATCTATGGATAGGGGTGATCAATAGACAACCCGACAGGGATCTATGGATAGGGGTGATCAATAGACAACCCGACAGGGATCTATGGATCGGTGTCAACAGTCCAGCCTGGGACTGTCATCTCTATGACCCAGGGTGATCAATCTAGGTAAGGACGGGGATCTCTGGATCAGGGTGATCAGGACAGAGCTCTGTACAGATCGGGGAGATCGGTGCCCTGTAACGATGACACCGACTAGGATATGTGTTCAGGGCCCGGATCTGCCTGCGTGTCACCCCCTCCCCTCCGCCTCGGGTGCCCCCTTTCTCCCCACACCGGCCTCACCCCCTCACAGACTCACAGACTCAGGATGCCGCCTCTCTATACACCTGATCTGGGTAATGCCTTCTCCTCTAATAGGATGACCGAGGCCTTCCTGTTCACTTTCACTATGGCCAACCCCGGCTTTCCCCTCCCTGTCCCCTTTCCCTTCTCCTCCCCAAGCAGCGAACACCTCACCTCCTTCCGTCTCTCCGCTTCTCCCCGTTCGCTTCCCGGCGACTCCTCCTCTTCTCCCGGCCCGGGGCCTTGGACACTGGCTAGTAAGAGGGAACAGACACCGCACACCGGAAATACGTAGCAAAAAGGGCAGCCCGGTCTGTCAGCAAGAGGGAGAGCGGCCTCACCGGAGCTAACGGCGCATGCGCCGGAGGATTGCCGAGCGCCCGCCAGCAGATTGGGCATGCGCGGTAACAGAGGTATGCGTGTCAACCTGGCACGCAGCCGCAGTACTGCGAGCCCGAGGCAGTGCTGGTGATTCGGCTGCGTGGCTCTTCTCAGATCATGTGACGTGTAATGACGTCAGGTTTTGAATGTCACAGGGAGTTCCCAGCTGGTTGTTTGTTCTGACTGAGAATTGTGTGAGGCCGGGTACACACGGACAAACATGTATGGTGAAAGCGGTCCGTCGGACCGTTTCCACCATACATGTCTGCCAGAGGGCTTCTGTACGATGGTTGTACACACCATCGTACAGAAGTCCGCGCGTAAACAATACGCGGGGCGTGTCCGCGGTGTCGCCGCGTCGATGACGCGGTGTCGCCGCGACAATGACGCGGCGACGTGGGCGGCCCGCCTTTAAAATGCTTCCACGCATGCGTCGAAGTCATTCGACGCATGCGAGGGACGGCGGGCGCCTGGACATGTACGGTAGGTCTGTACTGACGACCGTACATGTCCGAGCGGGCTGAATTCCAGCGGACTGTTTTAAAACAAGTCCAGGAATATTTGTCTGCTGGGAAAAGGCCCGGCGGGCAAATGTTTGCTGGAATTCGGCCCGCTCGCGCCCACACACGACCAAACATGTCTGCTGAAACTGGCCTGCGGGCCAGTTTCAGCAGACATGTTTGCTCGTGAGTATGGGGCCTGAGAGGTATCATGAAGTCAGCACGAGGGGCTCAGTGTAGGAGGATGGCACAAGAGGTTTGTTTATGGTGCTGACAGGTGTGTGCTGTACACAAGTCTTGTTTTTTTTCTGAGGTCCTATTCACATGTGCTGGTTATGTGACAAATGTGCCAAACAAGCTCCTGGCATTGAGCTTCATATGAAAACACGCGTTTGGTGTGCCATTAATAAGCACTACGTACACAATGCCCGTTTCACATAGTTACCAACATTTCCAATACATTTTTAGGGACATTTCTGCAGAAAGGCTGCGGAGAAGTATGTTAATTAGGGGTGGGGTATGAATTTTTGTGGGCGTGTCCAGCTTTTATAAAAAATTGTGTTGAAAATAGGCGTGGTTTAAATTATGCTAAATATTGGGTGTGGCTTAAAGGGGTGTGGTTAAATGCAGTCTGTCTACGTCCACCTGTCCGTAGGGATGCATGGACCTTCCCATCAGATCCTCCTGAAAAACTGACGGACCGACCTGATTGGACCCGCTGTGTGAAAGGGGCCTTACTGATGGTGTCAGCAAGGAGTGACTGTGAGAAACTGGGTTTAAAACTGCACTGCCCAATCTCTCACAGTCAGGACAGTGCTACATGAAAACAGGAGAGACCATCTTTGTCAGCTAACAGCATTTCTTTACTAAAAGTAAGAAGTAAAAGAGTGCTATTAGCTGACGTAGCACTTGTCTGACTGAGAGAAATGCAGGTTTAAAGGGGTTGTAAAGGTTCATGTTTTTTTGTCCTTAAGGCTGCATTCACACCTGAACGCGGTGTATTGTACCGCGATTTGCCGCGACAAATTGCAGCGTTTTGTCCCGCAATTTTCCCGTGACAAAACGCGTCGTTTTTTAGCCTAAAATACGCCGGAGGGGTGGTTAAACATTGTCGGCTATGCCGAACGCCGAAGCCGCCTGAAAAAAAGGGTCCCGGGACTTGTTTTGAGCTTCAGGCGTACGGCGTGGAGATGTGAACCATCTCCATAGCCGACAATGTTAAATCAACCCTCCAGCGTATTGCAGGCTGCAATAGCGTCGGGTGTCGGGCGTAAAAACGCCTAGGTGTGAATGGAGCCTAATGCATTCTATGGGCTTTTCGGCTCTTCTCGGCTCATTCATTGGATGATTGATAGCAGCGCAGCCATTGGCTCCCGCTGCTGTCTATCAAATCAATGACGTGGCAGGGTCGAGTGATTTCTGTCTCAAAGGGGAGATGTCAGAGGTCTTAGACCCTTGATATCTCACCAAAACCCCCCAACAGGGTTGATAAAAAAAAGAATTGTAATAAGTATTAAAAAGCAAAATTGTAAAAAAAAAAGAAAAACCGTGTTTAAAAAAACTACCGAGACCCCCCCCCCCCCCCCAAAAAAAAAAGGAAAAAGCTTTGTAAAAAATGATAAAAAATACAATTGTAAAAAAAAAAAAAAATTAACTGTAATAAAAACCTGCTGACAATGTCCACTGCTCTGCCGACACCATCCACTGCCCTACCAACATGACCCACTGCCCCAACCCCCTCCCTCCCCTCACAAAGCATTGTGAAAAAAATAATAATAATTTAATAAAAAAATTATAATAATAATTTGTAAAAAATAAAAAACTACTGACCGAATCCTATAGACCCATTTCCTTACTGTCTACAGATGTTAAAATTCTTGCCAAAGTACTTTCCAGATTAAACAAGGTTATTAAACATATTATTCACTCAGATCAGGTAGGATTTATGCCCAATATGTCAACAGCAGTTAATATTAGACATACATACTTAAATATGCCGGTTTCCGGTCCCATATCATCCAAATCATGCCTTTGCAAATGGGTACGGTTGTTGTATGCAACTCCTATGGCATCAATTAGGGTTAACGGCCTTCAATCTTCTAGGTTCAGACTCTGCCGGGCACTAGGCAGGGGGGCCCGTTGTCCCCCCTGCTCTTTGGCCCAACTTTAGAGCCCTTGGCTTGTATTATTCAGGCTTCATCTGATGTTACCGGTCTGATTAGGGGAGATATAGAGGAAAAGGTATCATTATATGCAGACGATTTTTTTTTTTTTTTTTACCAACATCTGCTGTTGTTTACCGGCAGTAATTAAATATGTTAAGGAGTTTGGTAGGTTTTCTTGGTTAGGTATAAATTGGGAAAAGTCCATGTTGATGCCCTTAGATCTCCCCCAGAACCCACTACTATCCTCACTTTTTAAGCTCAGGGTTGTGTCTTCTATAAAATATTTGCTATTTCTGATTCCCCTCAGTCGTATATTGTAGATACAGTATTTTCCGGCGTATAAGATTACTTTTTAACCCCTGAAATTCTTCTTAAAAGTCGTGGGTCGTCATATGCCGGTAACCTAACATGCAGACCGCGGCCGTCCATTTTTCAAAAGCCGCGCCTCCTCTTTCTGCTGTTCCGTGATAGGCGGAACACTCAGCTTCCCAGCAGAGCCTCTGTTCAGTGTTCCGCCTATCACGGATGCCCTCTCGTCCTCGGACGAGAGGGCATCCGTGATAGGCAGAACACTGAACACAGTGTCTCCTGGGAAGCTGAGTGTTCCGCCTATCAAGGAACAGCACGAGGAGGAGGCGCGGCTTTTGAAAAATGGACGGCCGCGGTCTGACAGATTGTGAATGTCAGGGATAAGGTAAGGGATCATCGAGACATGCACAGGGAGGCATGTAATGGTGGCAGAGTGAGGCATGTAATGGTGGCACAGTGAGGCATGTAATGGCACAGTCTGGCATGTAATGGCACAGTGAGGCATGTAATGGTGGCACAGTCTGGCATGTAATGGCACAGTCTGGCATGTAATGGTGGCACAGTCTGGCATGTGATGGTGGCACAGTCTGGCATGACTAGTAGGAAGGGGGTCTTCTTATAAGGTGAGTATATCCCAAAACCAACATTTTCGCTGGAAAATTAGGGGGTTGTCTTATACGCCCAGTCGTCTTATACGCCGGCAAATACGGTAACATATTTCCACTACTTGCTAGATTCCAAGACCAAAGTAAAATCTGGAATAAACTCCCTTTCTTGTTAATAGGCCATTAATCTAATTAAGATGATATGAATGCCTTACCTTCTGTATTTCTTACATAATGCTCCGATCTGGATACTTTTACAGATTTTTACTAAGATTAATAGTATATTTAGGCATTTAATATGGTGGAATAAAACCCCCTGTATTAAATTAGAGACTTCAACTTCTCAAAAATGCGGGTGGACTGGCAGTTCCTAACCCAAGGATATTTTTTTCTACAGCATTTTGCTGGATGGGAGCTCGAACAGCTACCGCTTCCTGCGCAACGATTATTTTCCTATGTATTTAAGGGTCGGTCACCACTATATGTTCTAGACAGGGTAAGAGGGGGTGTTTTGTGTGCGGATATGCCCACATGTAAGTCAATGTGTTGTACAGGACGCCAGGGTTGGGTCCTGGACAGGTGCTATACAGCACCACTATTTGGGCTATGGTCCCTTTAAATAGCTGTGAGAGTGTTCAGGGGGTAACCCTGAATCCCTGGTGAGGGATTCCAGGCGTAATGCCGCGTACACACGATCATTTTTTGGCATGAAAAAAAAATAATTAAAAAAAAATTTAATTTAAAATGATCGTGTGTGGGCTTCACATAATTTTTCGGGTTCTGAAAAACGCCAATTTTTTTTTTCCGAACATGGTGCATTTTTTAACGACGTTTTAAACAATGTCGTTTTTCGGGTTGTAAAAAATGATCGTGTGTGGGCTAAAACAACGTTAAAAACACGTGCATGCTCAGAAGCAAGTTATGAGACGGGAGCGCTCGTTCTGGTAAAACTACCGTTCGTAATGGAGTAAGCACATTCATCACGCTGTAACAGACAGAAAAGCGCGAATAGTCTTTTACTAACATGGAATCAGCTAAAGCAGCCCCAAGGGTGGCGTCATCCGCATGGAACTTCCCCTTTATAGTGCGTCGTACGTGTTGTACGTCACCGCGCTTTGCTAGAGCATTTTTTAAAAACGATGGTGTGTGGGCAATGTCGTTTTAATGATGAAGTTGGAAAAACATTGTTTTTCTACATGCCGAAAAACATCATTTTTTTTCATGCTGAAAAATGATCGTGTGTACGCGGCATTAGAGTTAATCCAGAGAGGACTGGCTCGCAGTCCTCTCTGTCTTGGTAGAGTCATTTGGGGCCTGGAATTTTGGAGGCTCTAAAGTGCTATTCGGGTGGGAAAGAGCCTCCACCCCTAACCACTGGAAGTCGGCACACAGAGAGTTAACACTTCCAGAGAACAGCCCATAAAACAGAAAGTGGTGCTAGAGGTGTTTGGAGGAGTATGGGCTTTGCACCTGTGAAGATGAGCTGGGAGTTGTTAAGAATACAGTGAGGACTTTTGAAATTCGGAGGTGAAGACCCATCTACAAACGAACTGTATGTGTTTTTGTTTTGACTTATTTTTTGTGCTGAAGAAAAGTAGAATTTTATTTGATGCCGAAGCTAAGCAGACTTTTGTGTTGTAGTTTTTCCCTGTGTGCTGGGCAAAGCCTTATTTTAGTTTGTCTGTAAATAAAAGCCTTTTTTTCCCCCCCAAATGGTTTACGCACTTAATCCAGCTGAGCTATATCCCCCAAACTTTACAACTGGTGGAGAATGCGGGCAAAGTGCCTTTGCAGGCGCAAAAAACATTCATGGCATGTCTTGGGTGAAGTCAGCTCCGACATTGCAAGCAGCAGGCAAAGGCATGGAGGAGGTCATCAAGGCTTTGGCACAAGCCACTGTGACCCAGCAGCAAGCTTCAGCAGAGGCAAACCGTCGCCATGAGGAAGCGATGGCTCAGCAGCAGCAGGACCTGGCACAGGCTATAGCTGCGCAGCAGGAAAACACACGGCTGCTAGCCGCCCAGTTTACGGCCCAGCAGGAGTCCACTCAAGCTCAGGTGGCTGCCTTGCAGGAGGCGGTACAGCAGCTGGCTCAGGGATGAGAGCAAGCGGTCGTTGCCGCTGGCAACCAAGTGTCCGTGAGAGCCAGCCATTTTTTACAAAAATTAACACCCAGCGATGACGTAGAAGCCTTTCTTACTACCTTTGAAAGGATAGCAGAGAGAGAGGGGTGGCCCCGTGACCAATGGGCTGACATTATCTCCCCTTTCCTCACCGTTGACCCGCAAAAGACCTCCCAGCTGAGCACATCAGCGACTATGAGCCACTGAAGGCAGAGATCCTGGCCTGCCTGGGGGTAACCACAGCCGTCCGGGCTCAGAGGGTGCATCGCTGGCGGTAAAAACCTGACAGACCACCCAGGTCCCAAATGCACGAACTGATACAGTTGGTCAAAAAATGGCTGCAGCCAGAAAAATTGCCAGGTCCACAAATGGTGGAACGCGTGGTGATGGACTGGTACCTACGGTCCCTGACAGATGACCTACAGCGCTGGGTAAGCCATGGAAACCCTACAAACGCTGACGAGCTGAGCGAACGGTACACCATGGTGGAGAACCTGCTTGGGCCTGCCAAGCGTCAGGAACCCACACCAAGGATACCCAGACCAGCCACCGCCCCGAGGAGAGAAGCCTTGCCGGACGTTGGAATCCGCAGGTCTACGTCATCTGCCATAGAACCACAGAGGTCGGTTCCTGTGCCAAGGATGGGGGACATACAGTGTTGGCGATGTCGGTCCTGGGGGCATACTTGGGCACAGTGCCCGCTTTAGGAGGAGCCTATGGATTGCGGGACTGCCCTTTTTATGTGCAAAGAGCATGTGCCACGCATCTTGATCTAGCTTCCGGACGGTTTGAGTGTGAAGTGTGGGTGAACCACCTTGGTCCAGGGCTCTTCTGGACTCCGGTAGCATGGTAACACTGGTACATGCCAGGGTACTTGGGATGCTTGGTCCAGTAACTGAGACTCTATGGGTAGTTTGTATCCATGGGGACACCAAGGAGTACCCCTTGGTCCCGGTGACTGTTTCCTATGGCCATACCTCAGTTACACAGAAGGTTGGGGTGGTAAACAGTTTAATACATGACATTATAGTGGGGCGGGACTGTCCACTATTTCTGGAACTATGGAACCAGGTACAGATGGGGCTGCCAGGAGAACTGGGGACACTGAGCCTGGAAGGGACAGGGTCTGAGGGGTCCGGTCCTCCACAACACACCCCTCTGATATAGAGATACCTGTCACCAATAATGAAATTGCAGAGAATGCTAATGTGGAGGATAATGCCCCTGTCCCAGGTCTTAAAACCGAGTTGATCTCTGAGGGGGGGAGGGGGGTCTTCCCATTACAAGTTATGCTGGGGGAGGATGATAAGGAGCTCTCCCCGGTTGAGGAGGATGAAGGGGAAATATCTACAAGGCCAGTACATCCAGACCTGGATGTATCTAGGGGTGCATTTGGCACCGCCCAATTACAGGACCCTACCTTGGTCAATGCTCGAGAGCAGGTTTCTGTTATTGATGGGGTCTCACAAATGCCAGGTGCAGATCAGAAGTTTCCTCACTTTGCGTTGAAGGGGGACTTGGAATATCGAGTGGCTGAGAGCCGAGGGAAAACTGTAGAGTAGTTGCTGGTTCCCCAACCGTATAGGCGGATGCTCCTTGATCTAGCCCACAACGACGCACTGGGAGAACAACTGGGGGCAGAGAAAACAGAGGCCAGGATAACCGACCGGTTTTACTGGCCAGGGGTGACGGCCGAGGTTTAAAAGATATTGTGCATCTTGTCCCATTTGCCAGTTAACTGCCCCAGTGCCCCACTATAGAAACCCTCTAGTACCCTTGCCAATTGAGTTGCCAATTGCCAATCGCAGTCCTCTCTGTCTTGGTAGAGTCATTTGGGGCCTGGAATTTTGGAGGCTCTAAAGTGCTATTTGGGTGGGAAAGAGCCTCCAACCCTAGCTACTGGGAGTCAGCACACAGAGAGTTAACACTTCCAGAGAACAGCCCATAAAACGTCCCATTCCGCTTCCTTCGGATAACAGCCGTGTGGCGATCTGGACTTTTCTCTCTCCTGTTTGAAAACACAGAGCCAGGAGGGGGTGTTTATACTGAGACAGCATCCACAGTGAGTCTACTGGACCTGCATATAGGAGCCTAAGCAGTAACCTGTATGTTCTTTCAGGTGACTTATTATACTAGATAGGACAGAACAGGATAGGATAATAGTGGAAACAGGATAATGTAAAAATAACAAGATATTTAATTTTATGTGCACTAATCATTGTGCATACTTGAAGGTTTTAGCTACTGTATTAGGCTTGTGGCCATAAGTGAACTCCTCCTCTCCCCCCTGGACTAAGGCTGGCCATACATGTTCAATGTTCTTGTACATTTTTTCTTTAGATTTACCTTAAACTCTATAGTGCATACAATTGAAAATGTTTGTTTGGTTTTGACCTCATATTATATGGTTTTTGGTAAATCTCAAGGAAAATTGTACAAGAGGATAGAACATATATGGCCAGCGTAAGCCATTCCTTGGTTTTTGCTCAGGACGACCTCCCATAGTTTTGAGTGTTCTTAAGCCCTGTACACATGGCCCAGAATCTCGTCAGGAACAAAACGTTTTTCCTGACGAGATTCTCAGCAAGATTCTCTTGCCGGCGGAGTGTACAGACACTCCATTCAAGAGAACCGCCGTTCTTTTGAATGGCACGAACGCCGTGACGTCATCACATTCAATGCCGTCACAGCCATCTTGCTACACCCTACCTATGCCTTGGAGGCTACCGTGAATGCGTCGGTAATTTTGAGCATGCACGGGTTTCCATGGAGAGGTAATGCACAGGTTTCTCGGCAGGAAAACACTGCTGAGAATCTCACGAGGAGAAAATAGAGAACATGTTCTCTATTTTTTCTCGTCTAGATTCTGGGCAGTTTTCTTGACGAGAAAACCGAGCGTGTGTATGAGGCTTCAGTTTTTGAACACTTTAAGTATATATTAATATTCTTAGAACAGATTTCTCATCTATGTTTCTGTCACTACATCTTGCTTGTAACATTTTGTACTTCTTGATGCTTCTTTCTTTTTTGATTATATTGTATGCACGGATCTAATGCAACTACTTGCTGTATACTATTTTGGAAACTGAAAAATTCTAAAAACGTCCTTGTGAAATATGTTTTAGGCTTGTAACACATTTACTTTAAACTCCCGGTACTAAAATACTTCTAATACCTACAGTCAACATGCTTCACTTCATTACTCATGCAGTTGCTTCCAGGCGGTGTGGCCTTTTATGTATCATGTTACTATTTTAAGCTAGTAATAATGACACCCTAAATTCCCAGATGATTCTACGCATAAACAGTGACACATAAATTCATTTTTATGGAGAAGTTAATATCAAATACAATTTGTAGCCAGGTGTTGGACTATGACAATATGGAGAAGGAGACATCCCTCTTTATTTACTCAATAGTAGTAATAATGGAGTGATATGTGAAAAGGCAAATGAGAAAAGGTCATCAACCCAGTTTTGTATTACTGTAAAACAAGCAAGTGTAGGTATAAGGGCTTAATACAATGACCCCTAGTAGCTCAAATTGCATTGCAACACACTATTTATATATATACAAAGTTACTGTACATCTTTTTTACAAAAAGTTATGAAAATACAACATATCGAGTAATGCAGTTTACGAGCGTTTCGCAATATGAGCTTTTAAAATCCTTTTTTAAATCCTAAATGGGTTTATGAGCGTTGTCTTGAAAGACGAGCAGGATTCAAGCCTCTGGGCTGTGCAGTACCACATTTAGCCAGAGGTGCGGGGGTGCCAGTAACGCTCAGAGCCGCTCAGAAACACTCCGTCTCACTGGCATACACTAGCAGTGACACTGGAACAAATTGATTGATTCCTATGGGGGAAACTCGCTTTGATAAACAAGTGCTTTGGATTACAAGCATTCTACTGGAACGGATTATGCTCGTAATCCAAGGTACTACTGTATTGGGAAAAGCCTACGCGTTGCGTGGTCCCAGCCAATTCTACAGGGCTGCACTCGCTCAACCTCTGACTAGATACCTAGTATTAACAAACATCCAGTATATAATAAAGACAAAGGATATCCAATACAAAACCATTCAATAGAAAAAAGAGATATATGTTTTTCTTATTTTGTAGTGAATTTCTTACTTTCTGCTATTCTCTAATATAAAAAAATGGAAAAAACAAACAAACGAATTTCTTCATAAATTAAGGCCAATATGTATTCTGCTACATGTTTTTGGTAAAACAAAAACCCAATAAGCGTATATTGATTGGATTGCGCAAAAGTTATAGTGTCTACAAACTATGGGATAAATTTATGTAATAAAAAAAAAATTAAAAGGTGAAGTTAGCCCAATTTTTTTGTATAATGTGAAATATAATGTTACGCCGAGTAAATGGATACCAAACATGTTATGCTTTATAATTGCACCCACTCATGGAATAACGACAAACTGCGGTACCTAAAAATCTCCATAGGCAACGCTTTAAACTTTTTTTTACAATTACCAGGTTAGAGTTTCAGAGGAGGTCTAGTGCTAGATTTATTGATCTCGCTCTGACGATCACGGCGAAACCTCACCTGTGTGATTTGAACACCATTTTCATATGTAGGCGTGACTTCCGTATGCATTTTCTTTGTTGCGTGAGCTCCCGGGTAGGGGGGCGCTATAAATGTATTCTTATTTTTTTTATTTATTTTTATAATATTAAATTGTGGTGTTTTATTTTTTTTTATCACTTTTATTGCTGTCACAAGGAATGTACACATCCCTTGTGACAGTAATTGGTAGTGACAGGTACTCTTTATGGAGGGATCGTGGGGGATCCTTTGCACTTCAAAGTATTCAGATTGGCAAAAACGGCAATTCTGAATACTGTAATTTTTTTTAAATCTGTGCCATTGGCAGCCGAGTAAACCGGAAGTGACGCTGTGATTTCCCTTCCGTGTTTTCACATAGGAGACTGGAACAAAGCCATTTCTGGCTTTGTTGCAGTCTCGCTCTAGCTGGCGGAAGTGCAATATTTTTTTTAGACAGTGGCAGGGCCCAGCACTCTCCTAATAATTTTAATGTATAAGTTCCCTTCTAGCATACATATTTGATTTTGATGGCTGTCCTCAACAGCCCTTGAAAGCCATATAGTCCATATTTTGCATTCACAAATTAGTATGATACTGGGAATAAAAGAGTGGGTGTGGTGCTGCTTATTTAGTAAGTAAGTATAGTAAAAAAAAATTGCTAGTATGTGCTTCAGAAAATAATGTCTGACGTTGTCGTGACGAAATGCGTAGGGGGAGCTTACAGCGTAATTTCATCACTTCCGGCTTCAGGTCCTTGGAGCGCATCGCGTCCCAGACTTCCTGGTTTACATGCTTGTGAATAATTTTACCCATGTAAGTGCATTACTGCTTATCTTTTAATAAATTTGCTCGGGGGGGGGGGGTTGGGGGCACGTGTGAAGAAGACACTGGCACACCGCATGGTTTTCCGTGATCCTTTTGCAGCACCATATTAAAGGGGTTGTAAAGATTTGTTTTTTGTTTTCTAAATAGGTTCCTTTAAGCTAGTGCATTGTTGGTTCACTTACCTTTTCCTTCAATTTCCCTTCTAAATTTTTTTTTCTTTGTTTTCTTTATCTGAATTTCTCACTTCCTGTTCCTTCTCAGTAAGCTGTTCTAAATGACTTTCCAATGCTCGGATGATGGTGGAATGCTTACTGAGGAGAAACAGGAAGTGAGAAATTCAAACAAAGAAAAAAAACATTTAGAAGGGAAATTGAAGGAAAAGGTAAGTGTACGAACAATGCACTAGCTTAAAGGAACCAATTTAGAAAATAAAAGACAAACCTTTACAACCCCTTTAAGGATTTATATTTTCAGCACGTCAATAAGCTGTACCACTAATGAACTCATAAACTATAGCACTTGTCACTTAAAGTTTTTTAGCACTGGCTTCTTATCATCTATCTATTAGGGTTTGGCACATTTGTTCACTGAATTATGAATGTTTACTGAAATTACAGTTGGCACTGATTTTACGTTTACAATTCCTTTAATATTCTCAAAAGCACATATACTATATTAGCCAGATTCAGAGAGACTGAATAAGCGCCGTTGTATCTTTGCGCGCATTCTTAAACTGAGATACGCCTCACTGTTGCCAAGATACTACCGACGTAAGTCTCCTACGCAGTCGTATCTTGGCTGCATATTTACGATGGCCACTAGGGGCGTGTACGTGGATTTACACGTCGAATATGTAAATGAGCAAGATACGCCAATTCACGAACGTACGTACGCCCGTCGCAGTAAGCTACGCCGTTTACGTAAGACATACGCCGGCGTAAAGATAAAACACCTCTATAGGTGGCACAGCCCATGCAAGGTATGGACGACGGAACAGCAGTCGTATTTTACGTTGTTTGCGTAAGCGTACGTGAATGGGGCTGGGCGTATGGGTTACGTTCACGTCTAAAGCATTGAGTATTTGCGACGTGATTCTGAGCATGCGTGCGCATGCGCGGTACCAACGGCCCTTCATTTACATGGGGTCACGGTTACTTTACATGTAGCTCGCCCACTACCTGCCTAATTTGAATTAGGCGGGGTTACGCCGGGCCATTTTCGCTACGCCGACGTAACTTAGGGAGCAAGTGCTTTGTGAATACTGGCCTTGCCTCTCTATTTTACGTCGGCGTAGCGCAAATGAGCTGCGCTACGCCCGCTTAAACATACGCCGATCTACGTGAATCTGGCTATATATGTATGTAACACTTTGAACAACAAGGGTAAAACTGGTTATTTGTTTAAGTACATACTAGCACATTTCTTTTACTATACTTACTTTAAATAAGCAGCACTACGCCCACTCTATTATTCCTTGTTTAACCCTGATTTTACAGTGGTAGTTGTTTAGATGGAGCTAGCAGCTATATACAGTTGTGTTCATACGTTTGCATTCATGATTTATGATTTCTTTGCCATTTTTCAGAGAATATAAATGATAACAAAAATACTTTTCTTTCACTCATGGTTAGTGTTTGGCTGAAGCCATTTATTATCAATCAACTGTGTTTACTGTTTTTATATCATAATGAGAATAGAAACTTCCCAAATGACCCTTATCAAAAGTTTATATACTCCAGTTTTTAATACCATGTATTGCCCCCTTTAACATCAATGACATGAAGTCTTTTGTGGTATTTGTGGATGAGGTTTTTTATCTTCTCAGATAAAGCTGCCAGTTCCTCTTGGCAAAAAGCCTCCAGTTCATGTAAATTCTTGGGCTGTTTTGCATGAACTTCACGTTTGAGATCTCCCCAGAGTGGCTCAATGATATTGGGGTCAGGAGACTGAGATGGCCACTCCAGAACCTTCACTTTTTTCTACTGTAGCCAATGACAGTTCGACTTGGCCTTGTGTTTTGGTTTATTGTCATGTTGGAATGTCCAACTACGTCTCATGGGCAGCTTCCTGGCTGATGAATGCAAATGTTCCTCCAGTCCCTTTTTGATAACACACTGCATTCATCTTGCCATCAATTTTGACCAAATTTACTGTGCCTTTGTAGCTCACACATCCCCAAAACATCAGTGATCCACCTTCGTGTTTCACAGTAGGAATGGTGTACCTTTTTGATTCCTCTCCAAATGTAGCATTTATGAATGTGGCCAAAAAGCTAAATTTTGGTCTCATCACTCCAAATTACTTTGTGCCAGAAGGTTAGAGGATACTTTGTGGCGTTTGAGTAGTAATAGCTTTCTTATGGCGACTCAACCACGCAGCCCATTTTTCTTCAAGTGCTTCCTTATTGTGCATCTTGAAACGGCCACACCACATGTTTTCAGAGAGTCCTGTATTTCACCTGAAGTTATTTATGGGGTTTTCTTTGCATCCCAAACAATTTTCAATGCAGTTGTGTCTGAAATTTTAATTGGTCTACCTGACCATGGTTTGGTTTTAACAGAACCCCTCATTTTCCACTACTCGAGTAGAGTTTGAACACTGCTGATTGGCATCCTTAATTCCTTGAATATCTTTTTATATCCCTTTCCTGTTTTATACAGTTCAACTACCTTTTCCACAGATTCTTTGACAATTCTTTTGCTTTTCCCATGACTCAGAATCCAGAAATGCCATTGCAGCACTGGATGAAAGATGCTAGGATCTGTCAGGAGTCCATAAACTCCTTTGGAAACCAAGGACCCAGAGTATGAAGGAAGAATGGAGAGGCACACACTGCAAGATGCTTGAAGTCCAGTGTTAAGTTTCCACAGGCTGTGTTGATTTGGGGAGCCATGTCATCTGCTGGTGTTGGTCCACTGTGCTTCATTAAGTCCAGGGTCAACGCAGCTGTCTACCAGGAGATTTTGGAGCACTTCTTGCTTCCTTCCACAGACAAGCTCCATGGGGATGCTGACTTCGTTTTCCAGCAGGACTTGGCACCTGCCCACACTGCCAAAAGCACCAAAACCTGGTTCAATGACCGTGGGATTACTGTGCTTGATTGGCCAGCAAACTCGCCTGACCTGAACCCATAGAGAATCTATGGGACATTGCCAAGAGAAAGATGAGAGACATGAGACCGAACAATGCAGAAGAGCTGAAGGCAGCTATTGAAGCATCCTGGTCTTCCATAACACCTCAGCAGTGCCACAGGCTGATATAATCACAATTTTGACAAATCATGGTTGAACTATCTTGCTTTGCATGTAGTGAGTAAGGGCTTCAGATTCCGGATTGCTTCAGTTCAGCCAGCTGTTTCTCTAATGTCTTCGGGCTCTCTCCTGGAAAGGCTTGTCTTTGCTCAGGCAAATCCATTGTTGTTCACTCTTAGCATTGCCCACGTCAGATTTCTTCTTATAGAACATCTCCTTCCATCTGGATAGCTGCTTTTTGACCCTCTCCTTCCATCTGGAGGTCAAGGTGGGATACTGCAAATGGGACTCTCCTCTGTGGTCTCCACCGTCTACTCTCTTTGCTAAGTCATCCGGAGCCACCATCCGAGGCTGCAGACTGATTGGGCTATCAGTCATTTTTCGGACACTGACTGGGACTCTTCCCCCATTCCGCAACAGTGTTCTTGTGGGCACTATTTCTGGGATCAATTCTACCCCTGTCCCCTCTCAAGAATCAGCTTTGAGTATGACAAAGGGGCCAGGTTGTTCCCCCGACAACTTGGCCATGGCTTTCATACAAGCTACCTCTCCTGGCACTATGGGGAGGGGGGTGATGTGAAAGGGGCAGAAAGGACTACTGGGGAGGTGCTGTGAAGGGGGCAGAGTACACTACTGTGTGTGGGGGGGACAAAGGAGTACACTACTGTGGGGAGTGATGTGAGAGGGGCAAAGGTCACTACTGGGGAGGGGGGAAATGTGGACACTACTGGGGGTGATGTGAGAGGGGCAGAGAACACTGTGAGGGTGGTGATATAATTGGGGGTTCAGGACACTACTGAAAGGGACAGAGGACATTAATATTTACATTGATATAAGAATGGGATTGTGATATAAGAGGAGAGAAGGCTGTGACGTGAAGGACCTGAGTAATTGCAAAAACATGCGATTCGGACCTCTGCCAAAAGCAAGTGTAGCTGATGCATTTTCGCCTTTTATTCTTTTGTTAATGTTGTGCAGTATTGTTTCATGACTAATGCTATAAATTGGTATTTGGCACCATCTAGTGGTTAAAATGTGAAATGGACTTCATTCATTTTGTTTTCAAGAACATGGTGAGGTATTATGCAAATCACCTACCCATGAACACTTGGGGCTGAAGTGCATGCTGGGAAGGAGATAAAAAAAAACCTTTAGCGGCCATCTTGGGTCTCTTATTCCTGGGACGCATGGCCTGCAGCAGAGCTCTGTGTGTGTTTGTGTGTGTGTGTTCCACAGAGCTCTGGCCTACATGTTACTGATCAAGCCAGCGACTCTTGGAGGAGGTAACTGAGAACTCCCGTTCGCCTGTGAAAGAGAACAACGCAGCAGTGTGATCAAACCAGCGTCTCTTGAAGGAGGTAACCGAGAACTCCTGGTCATCTGTGAAGCAGAACAGCATGACAGTGTGGTCGCAGCAAACGGACTGAGATCCTGTGGAGCGGAGGCATCCATCTGCCTGGACATCGTGTGGTGAGAGGGCTGATGCCCAGAACTTTGTACTGCTTTACACACACTTAGACTGAGTGCATAGTATTGCTGTGACCGGTAGTTCCACGGAACAGTTCAGTTCAAGAGTCAAATGTGCATAGGCCTCAAGCCTGAATTGATTGTTTGGTGACTACTGCTGAAGGTGCGCTTCTGGGAAGGAGTGCGCAGATACTTTTCACAATTTAAACTACAGTTCCATGTTGTTCTACATTGCTTATTGATCAGAAAGCCCTTTGGATTACAATCTTTGTTTCACTATAGCTAGCAGGAGAAAGAAGACCAGAGACTATACTATATTCTTATCGCAAGGCCTTGCAGTGCTGTTACCACTTACTAGAGACTGTAAGGGGGGGATTGAGTTAATTCTACTGTGATATATCATTCTTGCCAAATACTGTGTGCTGCATAGTGGGTTTCATAGTGTCTACATGGTGTGCTAGAAGTGGGAAGGTGCCCAGTGCTGAGGTTGTTGCCTGAGCATTAGTCCCACTTGGAGACACTCCTGCTGAAGCAATACAGGAGGCTCTCGGGCGATTGCCACTTATAGCCTCTTGTCTCATTATTGTCTACCAATTGTGATTCCATGTTAACGTTAAAACCTGTTCTAGTAAAGTTACCTTTTGCTTTAACATAATCTGCTGTGAGGCTTGTTAATTCTCCAAGCAGGTGTAACAGTGTATGCCCAGGTGACAACACAGGTAAAGTGTATATGATCTGTGTCTATTAACCTGTCCTTTATTATTGAGCTTTACACCAGCACTGCACCAAAGCTGTGTCAAGGGGAGTGAGACCAAATTATTGGGGGTGTCAAAGCGGAGTACAGGCCCAATCAATTACCAGTGGCTCCTTCGGGGGTAGTGCTACAAAAGTTTTACTGATCAGACCTCCGTGAATTTTAATTCATTACCCCTGACTTAGAGGAATAAAGTAGAGTTGTATGCATAACATTAAACAAAGCAGAGAATAAGGAACTTCTAAGTACAGTAATAAAACACTTTAATGACAAGGAAGGGTTAAAAACACTGGTGGAAGTGAAAAACAGGCATATCAATTAATCCATAACATCCAGCGGGATGCCTTCTGGGAGTAAAGACAGCTGCAGATTTAAGTTCCAGCTGACTAGAGGTGGTAAATACTTTCTCTCTGATCCAAGATGGAGGGCCATGCTTTCAGGACCAGCATGGAATCCAGGCAACCGTAAGTGATGCCAGAGTGGACAAGTTTTGGATCATGTGCAGTTGCTCCTTCTTCAAACCATGCTGGTCCTGACAGCATGGCCCTTTATTGCCTTGTACACACGACCAGTTTTCCGTTCGTAAAACGGCCATGAGAGCTTTTGGCCGGTAAATTCGGCTGTGTGTATGCTCCATCACAGTTTTACTGACGAGAAAACTGCCGGGAAAAAAAAGAGAACCAGCTTTTTTTTTTTTCATCTGGATTCTGATATTAGTTGGCTTTTGCTAAATACCACTATGATCTTGATTACCTGCCACATTAGCCTGTTATTTATGTCAGTTAATTGCATTCAAATGGATTTATTAACCTGTTTATCGCTTTTATGCATAGCCACTTATTTTTCATTACAATAATATACTTACTCTATTTCCAAGTAAGTAGCCTTGTGTCTATTTTCATATGCTAACAGTGGCGACTGGTGCTCAAAATTTTTGGGGGGCGCAACTGAACTGAAATTTTTTGAAAAATACTGAAACAGAAAAATACATTTCAGTCACTGTTCTATCAATTGCAGCCACTGTGCCATCAGTTGCAGCCAGCTGTGCCCAGCATATGCAGCCACCTGTGCCCCATAATATGCAGCCACCTGTGACCCATCATATGCAGCCAACTGTGCCCCATCATATGCAGCCAACTGTGCCCCATCATATGCAGCCAACTGTTCCCCATTATTTGCAGCCTCTGTGCCCCATCAATTGCAGCCTTTTTGCCTAGAAAATACAGCCAACTGTGCAGCCAAATTTGCAGTCACTTTGCCCAGCAAATGCATCCAACTGTGCCCCATCAATTGCAGCCTCTGTGACAATAATATGCAGTCACTGTGGCAGCACCTGCCTACCCGCTGTCTGCCCGGCACTTACCCCATCGTGGTGGCGGGTCAGGTAGCGAGCTGTGAGACAGGTAGAGTGGCGATTGGCTTCTGTGTCCAACTTTCTAATTTGTTTCAAGTTAACATATACTGTACAAGAGAGATGTACACTCAGGACACAACTTTTTAAAGGCGAGCATTGAAAGTCTGTATTTCTGTTGGGAATAAAGGAAACTTTTTGTTTCTTTATTTTTCAGAATCCAGGAATATGACGCAGAAGTCCTCTTATGCTGGAGTTCATTCAGAAATGTGTAAAAAAAAAAAAAAAAAATTCTACAAGGTAGCAGAACTGCTTGTGAGGAAAGAAAAGAAAAGTTTGATTTAAAATGTCAGGTCACTGTAGAAAAGAATGAATCATACTTGGCAATATAACAGAAGTTTAGTGTACAAAGTTTAATAATCAAATATAATTAAGAACTGCTGAAAGGAATGACGTTTCAAGAAAAAGTGAATGGCAGAGCAAACAGTTTAAGGGGACAGGGGCCCAATATTCATGCAAAGAAACTAGGAATACATGAATCAGAAAGGCATTTAAATCTTGAGGTTCCATGTGTAAAAAAAAAGTAAAAATATGTGTAGCACTACCCCCGAAGGAGCTGCTGAGTAATTTTGGGTGGCACGTTACCTCTATCTTCTCGCTGTCCAGGGTGAAAAGCGAGTCCGAAGAATTTCAATGTCCACACAATGCACTTCTTCTGGGATTTATTTGCAGAACTTTAGTAGAAAAGAAGTAAAGGGTGGAAGGGTAGGTAGGTTCAGGTGCATAATCACAAATAGGAAACACTCCTGCTTCCAGCAAACAGTTCTCGTTGCCACTCTAGCCAAAGTGGGTATTGCTCCCCCCGATAGGTCCCTCTCACTGGCCTAGCAGCCGGGATGGCACATGGAATAAAGTACAGTCTCTGCCACAGTCCTTCCTTTATGAGGAGACATTTTTGGTCTGGAATCCCCTGCCACAGGATTCAGCACCCGGATCTCTCCAGCTTAGCTTTGGTAGAACTTTAGTCCCGACAGGCGACACCGTCAAGCCTCTCAGTGTATGGTGCATCTTTCGATGAAGTTTCCAGGCCTACTCCCAAAGTACCAGCCTCTTGCATGGCCCTCTCCAGGATAGGTCCTCCCCTGGCTTCCTTCATCAAGTGGCCCCCTCCCGCAGGACGGACTGCAACGTGGTCCCAGACATGCACCTCAGGCCAGGCTGGCCACGAGGCGCGAACAACAGACCCCACATCAATGGCATCTGTCCCTTAAGTACCCCTCCCCAGCATGCACAGCGGGGCGACCACTCCCACTGATTGGCTGCTGAGGGGAACACCCAATACACCATGACCTTGCTGCTGCCACCCTTGGCCTGGGGTGGTAATGACACCCCCAGGCAAGCAATGAAGGAACTCGCAGCACAGCCAGGCTGGAACAGAGGCAAAATTTGCCATTAATTATACTAGTCTGAGCCAAATAACAGCTCAGACCCCCTCTAAATTTAAAGCAGCACCTGTTCAACACAACCCATACATTGTTAAATCAATACTTATTTTGATTAGATCCTGAATAAAGCAGAATGATACCAGATGAGAATGAGTACCTGTCTTGTGAATGATAAGCAGAACTTTTACTTTTGAAGAGGTAGACAGAACTGAATAGGTCTTTTCACCCAACATTTGGAAAGGTCTGGAATAAATACAGTGTCCTAAAAAGGAAGTAAACCCTGATAGGTTTTTACTTCCTCTTTTGCTTACTACAAATTAAAAGCATAATGGGCTAGTATGCATCACATTACCCTATTGAGCATCTGTGGGGCATCCTCAAATGGAAGGTGGAGGAGCGCAAGGTCTCTAACATCCACCAGCTCTGTGATGTCATCATGGAGGAGTGGAAGAGGAATCCAGTGGCAACCTGTGAAGCCCTGGTGAACTCCATGCCCAAGAGGGAGGCAGTGCTGGAAAATAATGGTGGCCACACACAATATTGACACTTTAGGCCCAATTTGGACATTTTCACTTAGGGATGTACTCACTTTTGTTGCCAGCGGTTTACACATTAATGGCTGTGTGTTGAGTTATTTTGAGGGGGAAGCAAAATTTACACTGTTATACAAGCTGTACACTCACTACTTTTTTTTATTATTCTTTTAAATGAAAAAGGTATACAACAGTGACAATAAACAATGCACTCAACATGAGCACATAGAACAATAAGGTACATTTACAGTGCATTGATATTTTGCATGAGTATAATCATACAGTCCTCTTCTTTAAATCAATCCTGATATACATGTTTAATAACAAAGAAACACCAAATTATTGAATATCATTACTTCAAACGTTGGTTGCAGTCAGGTCAGAAGAACACCACGCATCCCACATATATTTAGCTGGGCAACCTCTGTGTTCAAAAATAAGCTTCTCATAAGGCAATACCTGATTTACTAACCAAAGCCATGTATGTATAGATGGAGGAATGGGCTAATTCAATGTAAGTGCCACAGCTTTACGAGCCATAAATGATGTTTCCATTAACATGGTCCTAGTATGTCTCGGCCACAACTCTTTGTCTAGGACTCCCAATAAACACAACAATGCGGTACATGGAACAGGGATTGACAAAATTGCAGTCAATATCTCCATCACCTGCTGCCAGTACATCGCTATGACTGGGTAAAAACCACATAACATGTGCAAAGTCTGCACGTGGGCAGCTAGGTTCACCTAGTGCAGGTGGAGGTAGGTATACGGTGCATTGCATGCAATCGAACTGGGGTCAGATAAGACTGATGGAACATATAAAGATGGATCAGTTTATTATTAATAGCCAGGGACACAGATAAATGGGAGGAGCAAGCCTCATCAGATAAATCAGGTATAAGTTGTTGACATTTAATGTGGACCACCAGTGGAGCCCCGCCAGTCGTAGAAGACAACAAATGTATATACAGAGTTCATATAAGTCCCTTAGGGCCCCAAAACCTCAGCACCCCTATCAGTGGGCAATCAGAAAAGTCAGTGTCACGGATTCCAAACTGAGCCTGGATCACCTACCTGAGTTGAAGATACCTATAAAAGGTGGTTCTGGGTAGTTCATACTTCCTCTGCAAGTCATCAAAAGAAACCAAAAAATTGGCTTCATAGATCCTAAACAACCACCCCCTTTTGTTCCCAAAAATAGTAATCTAGAAAATGCATTAAATGAGGGAACAACGGGTTATGCCAAAGTGGAAGAGCCACATTAATGCCCTTAAAATCTGTGATTCTCCTGGCTTCCCTCCACAAAGTGCTGGCTAAAGTCACAATTAGTATACATCTTTCCCCCAGTGTGGTCAAAGGTGCCTTCAGTGCCACCAACAGGTGCTTGATTTTAAATACATAAGCAAGATATGACTGGACCACCACTGGCATAGCCGGTGTCAGCCATTCAGTCAAGTGGCAGAACTGCTCTACCAAATAATAGTAGTAGAGATTCGGTAACGCCATGCCGGTGTCCTGTTGAAAAATGCCCCCATCTAGGAATGCCCGGCTGGAACTGCGCATGCGCAGTACAGAGCCGCCGAGCATCTGAATTTACGATCAGCTGTAGATGGTGCCTGCGCACAATAGCCGATATTGTGCCACGCGCTCCCGATGCTCGTGCAAGTCTGCAAGGGCAGATTTCTTCATGATGGGCGCGTGTAAGGGGCGGATGCCTAAATGAAGGGGGCATATTTTGTAATGATGGGCAGTGCTGCTAAGATGGGGGCGGAATTTTTCACAAAACTCAAACATATCTCCTAAACAAAAATATCTCTGCTATTCTTCGTGTTTGCGGGGCGTGTATAGCCAAGTGAAGAGCGGGTTTTTCAATGTTTCAAATGCTTTAGGCACTGAGATAGGCATTTGAGACGTCACATAAAGCATTTAGGCAAGAGAATCATCTTTACTAAATTAATTCTAACAGCAACAGAGAGGGGAAGTTTGGCCCAAACAGTTTCGTTTTAAACATTAGGAGTAATGGGTCTAAATGTGCTTGTAAAGCGTCTGAGGGAGATAATGTAATAATGATTCCAAAGTATTTAAATGAAGACACTACTTTAAGAGGACTCTGTGTATCTTTACAGGAAGTGTCTTGTGACGAAAAGGGCATCAGTGTCGATTTCTGCCAATTAATTTTGAGGCCGGAGTAAGTGCCAAATTATTCAATTATTTGCATTGCTGTCTCTAGGGAGATAGAGGTATCCCGCAGGTATTACTGTATTTATCGGCGGATAACACACACCGGCGTATAACACGCACCCCAAGGTTAGAAGGGAAGTTTAAGGAAAAAAATGTTTAGGAGGAAGGTTTAAGGAAAAAAAACTTACATTTTAAATGCCCATCAATGCAGCCTTATCAGTGTCCATCTGCTGTCTTGCCCAGCATCCATCAGCAGCCTTGTCCAGCATCCATCTGCAGCCTTGCCCAGAGTCCATCCAGCCTTATAAGTGTCCATCTGCACCTTGCCTAAAATTGCAGCATTATGTATTTTTAAATTTAGCGCCTCACCTGAGCTATACAGAGCCGGATTTCCTGTGTATTCGGCTCCTCTCGCAGTCCTGCCCAGTCTCGCCCCTTGGCCCGGCTCGTATGATGGACACCACAGGGACATAAAGGCTAGGAGGCGGGACAGGGCGTGACTGCGAGCGTAGCCAAGCCTAGCCGAGTACACAGTACACGTGGCTCAGCTCGGTCTATGTCGGCGGCGCTCAGAGACGGTGGGGATCGGCGTATAACACGCACCCACAATTTTAGGGGAAAAAAGTGCATGTTATACGCCGATAAATAGGGTATATAAGATCATCTGCATACCCTTCAAGAGAGGAGACTGCCGAAATCCCAGTGCCAAGGTCTTCAATAGCCACCGCAAACAGCAGAGAAGACAGAGGGCATCCTTGCCTGGTACCCCTGCCAAGCTGTATAGAAGGGGATACAAGACCATTGACCAAGAGATTGGAGGTGGGGTCTCTATAAAGAATAGAGACCCATGTTTAAAACTTGTTGCCAAAGCCAATAGAGCGTAGCGCAGTCATAAGGAAGGGCCATTCAATCGAATCAAAGGCTTTCTTGGTATCCAGTGAGGCCAATGCACAAGACTTGGGCAGAAATCTTTTGTGCTGAGCTATCATTTGCATCCTACAAATGTTAATGGAAGTGGACTTTCCTAGCATGAAGCCAGTTTGGTCCTGGTCAATTATGCTAAGAATTACTGATTTAAGGCGCCTGGCCAAGATCTTTGCTAGTGTTTGGTGGCAGAGTACATTGATGGTGGCAGTTTACCCTCCCGAAATGCTGTACAGTAAACTTGTGATAGGGGCTAGAATATCTGGGCCTGAAGCCTTCCCATTAGCCATAGATGCCTCCGCCTCCCTGACCTCATCCTCCACAATATTGGCATCTAATTCCTTACCCTGCACTTGAGTCAGTGTAGACACTCACTACTTTTTTTTTTATTTAAATCAAGAAACAAGTTTATTGAGATGTCATCCTCAGTTACAAACATTCAATACAAATAAAGTACATTGACTCATACCCAGATAGTCCCAGATAGTCAGAGCCAATCACAGTAACACTTAATCTTACAGATACTATGAAGTATACCCACCCACCAACCATTGTTCTTCCACTTATGCAAACCCTTACATTCCTAATCATAAACGGCATAATACAGGAGACATCCACCAACCTATCATAGGAGCACTCTTTCCATAAGTAAATCAGTTGGAGCTAGACCCGATGTATTTAACCAGCTTCCCCATACCTTCTCGAATTTAAAGGGACTACCGCAGTGTTGTATATACGTTTTTCAAATCTTAACATAATTTCTTTAGTGTTGTCACATAAAAAGATATAATAAAATATTTATAAAAATGTGAGGGGTGTACTCACTTTTGTGAGATACTGTATATATAACTCACAAAATTATACATTGAAAAAGAGTTTATGGATTAGAATTATTATAATAAAAGTAAAAATAATAGTAATCCTCCTACACACCCTGTCATGATTGATTACATGTGTGCCTAGGTGCTAGCTGTGAAAAAATATATATTTTTTTTGTGAGTAGAAAACTTTTTTATTATTTTTTCATTAAAGGAGACTTTTAATACTCTGTAACTTATTTTAAAATAATAAAAATTACAATATAGAAAAAAAAGTAGACTGCTACACCATGGCAGTTCTGACCTTTTTATGTTCCATACTGTTCTCTTTTATAAATAAAATGTAGGCACTATGTAGTATTTACAGTGATGTTGTATGGAAAGCCCTCTTTAATAAATAAAATATAAACTACAGACACTATGAAGTATGTCTAGTGCTGTTGTATGGATAGCCCTAAAGAATACAGCAAACGATACGCTGAAAGCAATATTGTTTGTGGCTCCAAGCAACCAATTAATTGTTCCCTTTTTATGAAAAAAAATATGGAAAAAAAGATTAGTTCTTGCTCCAGATGCTTTTAGTTATGAGGTCCATTGTTCTGCAGTATCACAGGAATCATGTTAGATGGCAGCACCACTGAAGGAAAATGCACAGGAATTAAACCTGGACATACAAGAAAGAATATGATCTACTGTGTCAAAATATATGGTAGGAAATCTCTCACTCTTGTTCTGTATGGATTGTATGTGCAAGGGTTTTTTCTTGTAAAATATTAATTTCCTGTCCAGTGAATGCCTCCCAAGCATAAGGCAGACTCTAAATGCAATCCTTTATGCTTCATCTGCCAACACCATCTGAACAGTGTGACATTTGAATTCATGCAATGCCATTTTCTTTTTAATTGATCAAAGTTTAATGGATTATAAATCTATATGAAAATTCCTAATTCTTCTGTGCTCAACAGGAAACCAAACAAATAATGAATCTTATCATAAGTGTAAACACCAGTATGCTATGGAAATGATATCACACCTTGTCCTACTTTAGCTACTTAGTGGCAAATGCAACAGATGATTATTATCAATATATTTGATTTTATGTGTAATTACAAACAAGGTTCTTAGGAGCAAAACTTAAAGTGGTAGTAAACCATGTACAACCACTGTTACCTACAGGTAAGCCTATAATAAAGCTTACCTGTAGGTGCTGGAAATATCTTCTAAACCTGCACGGTTTTTGAGATATTTACAATATACGCTTGCGCCTACATCATCAGCGCATGCACACTTTAGAAAGGGCACGGTCCCTTTCTAAAGGAATTGTGCCGGGACTGGCACCATCAAGCGACTCTTGCCAGTCACAGAGCCAGAGTCTGTGGCCCCTAGAAGGAAAAGGGATGAAGATGGACGTTTCCAGCCAGCGGGGACAGCGTTGACATCGCAGGCTTCGTTTTCAGGTAAGTGACACATACTGGGCTACTATGGGATGCATAGAAGTCCATTATGTTTTAACTTTGCAGGGAAATAAAGAGGAACTAAAACCCATCACGGTTTACTTCCTGTTTAATGTAGCCAGGTGTTTGGCTGAGAATGACTGAGTGAAACATTGGCTGCAGATGCTCTCTGTAGCTGCTGCTCTGGGGCACTGAACTGGTTAACAGCTATTTCAGCAAAAGGAGGGAGCTGCTGAGCAGGAAGACTTCAGTAGACAGAGTAAGGCAGCAATGCACTGTGGGAACCATAGACCTGATGGGAGACTCTACTGTGTAATCAATCGTTTTTGAACTACATTGCTCAGAGAGCAGATTGCAGAGAGAAGGGGAAAGAGATGCATTTTCCCAAGCTGCGCAGGACACAGCTTCCTCTTGCTCTGAGGGTGACCGGAGAGTGCACATCACTGTCCAGTGTGCACCATCACTGCAGCATATCAGTGAGATGGGTGGGATCCGAGGTACGGAATTTCGGTTGTGCCAAGAGACAGAGTCACCTGGGACTGGTGTCCTCCTGCTGTGGAGATTTACTATCTGCTGCTAGAGTAAGAGATTGAGCCCTTTAAGAACTGAGTATATAGCCATCTAGTAGTCCAATTTGCTGCCTGCAGGTGTTACTGGTACTGTACTTATGTGAACCAATAGTACAACTGGGCCACAATGCTAGCCGGCTGAAGAGTTAAGCCTAAGGACTGCTACACAGAGGCCTTTGCCTTTACCTATTTCTTATGCTAAGCACTGAGAATCAGTGCGAAACATCATCTGTGTAATTTTTTGCTGTGGATTATAGTGTATTCCATTTCACCAATAAAAGGACCATTCAGGATTTTTTTTTCAGGAGTGCGGCTGTCCAAATATTTTCTTTTTTGTTCTCTGCCTATGCTAGGAGGCACCTCTCAGGGGACAGTGCACTACCCTAGCCATTCTCCTAGAGTGTACTCTATACAAGTTATATTACTATTTTAGTGCTGTTTAGTGCTGACTTTGCTGGTTCATGAGTTAATTCCAGTCTATTGGTACAGAACTCTATTCTACGTTACCTTGGCATAGTGATTGCACTGCCTATCAAGCTGTGTCTGAACATACCTTCCATGTATTCATTTATACTCAAACCACCATTTGTTCTAACCGATACCAACACGTTAAAAAAATGTATCACTAAACCGTCCTGTATCTATTTCATGGTACAAATTCACAGTTGAGTTTAACTATACTTGTTCTTATAAATGCTTGCAGTAACTTTCATTCAACCAGATGTGTCAGAGGGGCTGAGGTTGTTCTTGGAGTCGAGGTGCAGAACAGAAAACTCAAATTACCAGTGACTCCTGTGGTGGTAGTGCTACCTTAAAATAACATTGTATTTATTAATTCTAGTACACATTAAAAAAATGATTGAAACCATGTATCCAGCAATCTCAATGTTGTGATGATGTGCAAACAATCTATAAGGTGAAGTCAGTGAAGTTTTAAAAATGCAACTCCCTAACATGTAATATTGAATATAGAAACTGTGTGATAAGATCCAGCAATAGTGACCCAAGCCTCTGTGTGATCCACTGTTGGGGGACCCCCAGCACTATCCAAGGAATGTTGTGTCTAACGATTCTGCCTGCTCCCAGGCCAAACCAGCTGCTGACAATAAGGCTAGGGTCACACTTGGGCAGCTTCTGAAAACCAATATGTGGTGGATTGCTTTTCATAAAGTGGCTAAGCATTTATGGGGGCGATCCTGATGCCTCCAGGATGCTTGTGTTTTTTTTTTTTTGTTTTTTTTTTATGAGATTAACTTGCAGCAATTGCGAGCTAATAGTTTGGCTCACAGTTGCGCTAAAGCCCAATTGTTTTGAATGGAAAAAAACATTTCATGCAGTTATGCCTTTCAATTAGACAAGCTACATTGAATTTGCTCCAACCATGATGCAAGGCGCCACGGCATGTGCACAGTTTGCTCTGCTGCATGGCAGCTTTTACTTGGGCAGTTGTGAGACAGTAAAACCGTGGTTCATCTGCTTTTTTTTACCACCCCCTGGTTGCCCATGTGAAAGAGACCTTAGTAAGTGTAGGAGCATTTGAATAATCTAAAGTTCAGTTACAATTCTACAGGCGTTATCAGAGGAAGCATAAACGAGATAAAGTCACATTGCAACCTTTCGACAGTAACCCTGGCTGTTTCAAGTGAAGATCTATTATTATCCTATTTATATTAATGCACATATTATTAACCTTTTCACAACCGCGCTATAGCCAAATGATGGCTACAGCACGGCCGCACATTGCTGGGAGGGTGTCTATTGACCTCCTCTCATGATTGCACATCGCAGGCATCGGTGATCGCTGTGTCCTTGGGACACAGCTGATCACAGATCATGGTAAAAAGCCAATCACAGTGGCTGTTTACCACGTGATCAGCTGTGTTCAATCACAGTGTAAACAGGATTTGACAGTCATCGGCATTCCTCTTCTCTCTCTCTGACAGCGCATGAGGAGAGGAGAGCCGATAACTGGAAAATCCACACAGGGGACATACACACTGATAATCAGGGCACTGATCATCAGTGCCCTGATGATCAGTGCTGCCAATCAGTGCCCACCAGCGCTGCCAATCGGTGCCCATCATTGTTACCTGTCAGTGCCTATCATTGCTGCCAATCGGTGTCGCTTTTCAGTGACCGTCAGTGCCCATCAGTACCACCTATCAATGCAGCCTAATCAGTGCCCATCAGTACAGCCTCATCAGTGAAGGAAAAAAAACTTTTTTTTACAAAATTTTATACAACCAAGAAAAACGTTAAAATATAATTTGGGTACAGTGTTGCATGACTGCAGAATTGTCATTTAAAGTGTGACAGCACTGAAAACCGAAAATTGGCCTGGGCATGAAAGGGGTAAAAGTGCCCTGTAGGCAAGTTGTTAAGACATGCTTCCCTCCACCTCATTTATTTGAAATTACTAATTAATTCCGAGCAAAATTTGTCCTTAGCAGGAATTATTCCTTGGGTAGCCACAGAAACCCTGGGAAAGATAGGATACTTTTAATTGGTTTCGATTTTATAGCATTCAGAACTTGGGACTATTATGCCTCTGGCTTTGTTACCGGAGACTGCTCATGATTTGGGTTGTTCTTTGTGTTCTACAAATATACATGTAAATGCTGTCTACAGCTGTCCAGTTATTATGTTATGTTAACAAAAATGCACTAGATGGCACTGTTAGGCTTTTGCAAAATATGTATAAACCATATCTGGTCTTCTGACACTGCAACGGTTTCCATATAAAAATAAGATTGTGAGATTTGAGGGAAAAAACAATTAATAGGCAGTTAAAACTAAATAAAGCAAAAATGCATCACCACAGGCTATAAGAAATTAAGGTTTACTTGCACAACAATTTCATATCTTATTTTAAGCTTTTTTCAATAGTGAATACTAATTCATGAAACTGAACTAAGTCCACCAATATTAACTGTTTCCCAAAACTAATATTACATTTTTCGGGTTGTAAAAAAACAAAGTTTTTCAGGCTCTAGAAAAAAACTTTGTTTTTTTCAACTTCATCATTAAAACAGCCTTGCCTACACACGATCATGAAAGAAAAAATGCTCTAGCAAAGCGCGGTGACGTACAACGGCACTATAAAGGGGAAGTTTCATGCGGATGACGCCACCCTTTGGGCTGCTTTAGCTGATTCTGTGTTAGTAAAAGACGATTCGCGCTTTTCTGTCTGTTACAGCGTGATGAATGTGCTTACTCAAAGTAAGCTTCTGAGCATGCACGGGTTTTTCATGTCGTTAAAGCTCACACACGATAATTTTTTACAACCCGAAAAACGACATTGTTTAAAACGTTGTAAAAAAATAGAGCATGTTCGAAAAAAAAAATTGTCCGTTTTTCAGAACCCGAAAAATGCTCTGAAGCCCACACACAATAGTTTTAAATGGCATTTTAAAAAAACCTTGAAAAATGATCGTGTGTACGTGGCATATCATTCAATGCTCAATTTATGCCTCTGGTGAAAACGGGCACAAATGCCAGTTTGCTTATGTCAACTCTTAACCAAAGTTTCAGTGCCGGTTCACACTTACGTGAATTATATGCAAATCAAATGCGATCTGAAATGCATGTATTCGCATGTCATCTAAAAAAGAAAAAAAAAATTACAATGAAGGCTGTTCGCATATGTGAACAGCCTTCATTGGAATTTTTTTTTTTTATATATATATATATATATATATATATGTTGTGCAAATTTGATCCGTTTCCAAAAAGGGTCCTGTGCGAGATTACTGTGAATTTTAGCTCTATAGACTTCTATGGGACCGGAGTGAAATCGCAGTCCACTGTTCACATCACTGCTTTTTTTTGCCTTTATTTTTAGAAATAGATGTTATCACTCACCTCACAAATTCGCACTAAATTCTAATTGAAATTGCACATGGCAAGCATAAATTGTAATTCGATTTCATACCATGTAGCGCTTTAAAATCGCACCAAATTTGCAGCGTATATATGTGAACTGGCACCAAATGCCCTCAAATGGCAGGTGTCATAGGTGATCACTAATTTCCATCTCAAAAGTGGCAGTCATGCAACATGATGCATGAAAAACTCCTAACCATCTCTGATTTGGAGGCACCAAGGTTATTTATGAAAGGCAAATCCACTTTACACCACAAGTGCACTTGAAATTGCAGTCACTGTAAATCTGAGGAGAAGATCTGAAATGTAGGGAAGCTCTGCTGATTTTATTATCCAATCATGTGCAAGCTAAAATGCTGTTTTTTATTTTTCTTGCATGCCCCCCTCAAGTCTACAGCGACTGCACTTCCAAGTGCCCTTTCAGTGCAATTTCAAGTGCACTTTGCACTTGTAGTGCAAAGTGAATTTGCCTTTAGTAAATAACCCCTAGTGTCCCTCTTTAGGAACCAATGGCCAGATCCACAAAGAGGCGCCGTAACTTAACTATTCTGATTTAAGTTACACTGCCGCAAAATTTCTACCTAAGTGCCCGATCCACAAAGCACTTACCTAGAAATTTTCGGCTGTGTAACTTAAATCCGGCCGGCGCAAGGCGTTCCCAATTCAAATAGGGCGAGTCCCATTTAAATTAGGCACGCTCCCGCGCCGGACGTACTGCGCATGCTCGTGACATCATTTTCCCGACGGGCATAGCGCGAAATTACGTTACTCCGTGTTTTGTGAATCGCGCCGGGTAAAAAAAGTTGCGTCGGGAAAAAAAAAAGATACGGCGGGAAAATAAATAAATAAAAAAATAAATAAAAATCAGCGTCTCTGCAAAGAAGGGTCTACTTTTACAAGGTGTAAACACTTTACACTTTGTAAAAGCAGCCCTAATTTTACGATTGCAACGTAAGTATTTACAGAGATTTCACGAAGCTAAACCGCTTCGTGGATCTCCGTAAGTGCTCATTTGCATACGCGAAGCGGCATTTCGACTCAAAATACCCCCAGCGGCGGATGCGGTACTGCATCCTAAGATCCGGCAGTGTAAGTCCCTTATACATGCCGGATCTTCTGCCTATCTTTGGGAAACTGATTCTGTGGATCAGTTCCAAAGATAGAAACAGGGATACGACGGCGTATCAGTAGATACGCCGGCGTATCCCTTTTGAGGATCTGGCCCCAAATTCCTCTGTCCCTCTTTCCTCCTCATTTGTTCGTCTTTTGCGCCTAATGTATAGACCTCTATAAAAAATATATATATATATTTAGATACCAGAAGTGTTATACTGCAGTAAACCATACATTCAACTACTAAATTGTTGACTTAGCCCAATTCCAGGAATTTGAAGAAGAAAAAAGCACCCTTGAAGTGCCCTGCCTCCTTCACTATATAGATTAAATGCTTATTAAATGTTGGAATGCTGGAAATAGGAATAAATACTTACCCTATTACACTCTCCAGCAGGGTCCCTTAAGCACTCTGACCAGCCCCCAGCAGCTGCCTCAAGGCGCAACTAACCTCAATCGCACTCCAACCTCCTCCATGTACAGTACAGGGTAAATGTCCCTGAATTGTACACGATGATGCCAAAGTGCCACCCACAGCCAGGAGCATTGGACAGAGGAGGAAAGAGCCAGAGTGGACTGGATTGGAAATGCAGGTAAGTAACACATCCTGTGCAACCTCTAGACATAATGAGCATTTAACTCTTGCAAAGTGTGGGGGAGGGGGGCACAACATCATGGTTGTTCTTTTTTTAATCACTTGAGTTGGGCTTGGGCTTTAACCCAATCTGTACTGTGATGGCAGACCTCATTATCGGTTATAACACTGTCTGTCCTAACAAAAGGTTAAAGGATAAGTTCACCTTTTATAACCTGTAACATGTCACTGCTGCAGCTGCCTTGAAGCATTGAAGGTCCACAGTGGCCTCCATCATCCATAAATGTAAGAAGTTTGGAACCACCAGGGCTCCTTCCAGAGCGAGCCGCCTGGCATAACTGAGCGATAGGGGGGGAGAAGGGCCTTAGTCAGAGAGGTGACCAAGAACCCGATGGTCACTCTGACAGAGCTCCAGTGTTTCTCTGTGGAGAAAGGAGAAAATTCCAGAAGAACAACCATCTTTTCAGAACTCCATCAATCAGGTCTGTATGGTAGAGTGGACAGATGGAAGGCACTCCTCAGTAAAAGGCAGGTGGCAGCCCATCTGGAGTTTGCGAAAAGGCACCTGAAGGACTCTCAGACCATGAGAAACAAAATTCTCTGGTCTGATGAAACAAAGATTGAACTCTATGGCCTGAATGGCAAGAGTCATGTCTGGAGGAAACCAGGCACTGCTCATCACTTGGCCAATACCATCCCTACAGTGAAGCATGGTGGTGGCAGCATCATGCTGTGGGAATGTTTTTCAGCAGCAGAAACCCGTAGAATAGTCAGGATCAAGTGAAATATGAATGCAGCAATGTACAGAGACATCCTAACTAACTAACCTGCCTGCCTAATCTAGCTCAATCTATCTCTGTCCACAGTCACACACTATACACGGCCGCTATGTAAGCAGCCTTATATAATGTGGGGCATTGATTTAGTGATTAGAAATGAGTCATGCGTTGTTCAATGTCAGTTGTTAGGACAACTGCCCACAGAGATTTGGACAACAGGTGAAGTGAAACCTGGAGGGGACCAGGAGCATGGAGATTCCATAGCGATATGGGTGGGATGGAATCTCCAATCCTGGGACCGATTTTTGGAAACAGCAGGAGTCTGGCTGGTTGATTGAGCAGGTGGGTCCTGGGCTTATAGCAGAGTCAGGACTAGGGTTCTGAACCCCCACCCTGCTGAGGAGTACAAGGAAGAAGCCAGAGTGCCCCAGACGACGTCATTTGTATGACGAAACGCGCGTCGGGAGGAGGAGATATGCTGACATCATCGCGTTATAGTCCAAGCAGACGGGCGTTCGCATAGCTGGCCGGCTTTCTTTTTTATGCTGTATACACGTTGTGTTTGTAAGTTTTTATCTTATTAATTTTTCTATGGTTTACGGTACTACACTATGGTGAGTCCTTTATCATTTCCGGTACCATACCTGCTTTGATGACCACTTAGCTGAGGTTCCACTGAATATCATTGTCGGTGCTGATATCCATCCAAATAAAGCCACTTAGCTGAGGTTCCACTGAATATCATTGGCGGTGCGGATATCCATCCAATAAAGGCCCAGGCTGGGGTTTCAGCCGCAAGCTATATTTGCTTGCCATCTGGTAAGCGCGTATCACTTACAGTGTTTTGCGCTATTGGTGGTGGATCTTTATTTGAATCACACAAGAAGATTTACTTTTACTTTTACTTGGACTAATTGAATTTGAGTTGTTATCGCATTATATTCATTTATGTGTCATATATTTCTATAGTTTTATATCTGTCATTATTACTCATAGTATTATTTTTCACAAATTTTCACAGCGCAGCTACATTTTTCCTATTGTTATTTTGTGTGAATTTCACTTTTTAGTTACTGATTTCATCACTGTATACAAGTTGTATACACTGTATACAACTAGGTATTTTCTATCTTTTTAAGCATGCATGTCTGCATGCTATAGTCTGAAGGTCCAAAGCTGTGGGCTGAGCAGCACGGAAGCTGAGAGGAGGTACAGTGATTGTAGGGGAACTTTGGTACATGGCCAAGAGGGCTGAAGTGTAAAGCCTAAGCGTAGTATTTCTGAAGAAAGCCAGATGGCTCGTCATTTTTCGTTGATTATTATTTTACTGCTGTAGCAACTTGAAACCCCCTGCGTGGGAATTATTTTTTTATAAACGTGGGCCAACAAGCCCTTAAAAAGCACAACTGGTGTGGACTCTTCTCACTGGTATGCTCTACCAGAATCTAAATAACCCCCAATGCTACAGTGTGCATGGACAGGACACAAAGGCTAACATTGAGGGGCATTTAGAGGTAGAAAAAAAAATATGTTGTGTTCATAAAAGAGGTGTTTTGACGTCCAGTGTGCACAAGGCCTAAATGTGTGGGGATATTCACAAAGTTCACAAACTGTTCTGAAAAATTTGAGTAGTGTAGAAATGTTAAAAAAATATTTGGAAAAAAAATAAATGATTTTTACATTTTGACCATAGATACGCTTGAAGACATCTTGTTCAGACGCCTTGTTCTGCTATGGCCAGGCATAATCTTTGTTGCTATTTTGGTAAAATGCCCAGGAGTCCAGATTCATACTCATTGTGATTTCTATACCCAATTTGCATTTGATAAACAGTTGCACAAATATCGGGCAACTTATAAAAATGCAACTACAATACTATCTTTTTGATCCACAGGAAACCTGCTTTCAGAAAATATATATTGTTCTGGGGGTTTAAGTCATTTTATAACCAAAAATTATTTTTACGTGTGTGCAAAAAATGAAAACATTGCCTTATAGTAGAGCATTTTCTGTATAAATGCAAAGTGTTCTCTGATTGGATAAGGTGGGGAGGCAATTTCCAGCTTCCATGGGGATTGTCCAGGTATGGTCCAAGCTGAACTGATGTAACTATGTATAAAATATCCAGACCTGGAATACTTTTTAACCAACAAACTTAGCTGTACACTTTCTTTTTTCTTGAAGCTGTTGCCTCAACAATGGCCTCACCTGTCCTCTTTCTGTTGGTCTACACTAAGATCCCTTTCACACGGGTGGACCGTTCAGGTCCGCCTGTCAGTTTTTTCGGTGGACCTGGTCTACACTAAGATCCCTTTCACACGGGTGGACCGTTCAGGTCCGCCTGTCAGTTTTTTCGGTGGACCTGACGGTGACCATGTCCACTGGCATCTAATCTGCTCTGCTAAAATCAGAGGTACGTTTGTCATCCGTCCTATCGGATCAGATGAGATCTGATGAAAACAGATATGCTGTCCGTTTTCGTCTGATCTTTCAATAGAAATCAGTGGCACTCGACAGGCCCCTCCCCGCTCAGTGAGCTGAGACAGACCTGTCATCCGCCGGCTCAGTGGATATCAATGGAGAGATCTCCCGCTAAACTGGCGGACTCCACTGCACCACTGCAACGGATTCACCCCGTGTGGAAGGGGCCTAACCCTTACCTTCTACAAGCTGTTGACACAGTCTTCATTGTACTCATTAGAACATGAACCCCACCTTGTCCCCCTCCCTGCCCCTTTACAACAGGCTTCATTACCTATCTATCAACAAATTAACCACAAGCCATACAGATAACAGACACATTTCTCCGGTAACAGAAGTTCTGTAACCAGCAACATTCTGGTCTACAATTTCATGCAAGGATAGTCTTCTTTGGGGAAGGACTTTCGTTCGTTTACTTTTAAAATGGGTGACAAGTAGGTTTTAGGTAGAAATAATTATTAAAAATGCAGCGTGATCCTGGGAAAATGCAATAACTTCTCTAGTTTAATAAGCTCTGTGTTGTACAAGAAGCTATGTTGCTGTATAGCCTGTCTGCTTAATGGAAAATCAATACAGCCAGTAGAAATGTTTCAGCGGCAAAATCAGCTGTTAGAGCAGGGTGATATGGTGCCATTTCTGTTCATCCACTAATTAGATTATAGACCTGGTTCCTGATACTCACATAATGCCCATGTGCAGATGTCTCTTTTCATAAGTCAGCTTTTTCTTGTTTCCAAGATGGAAAATGGCATATGCACAAATAGGAAAGACGCTTTACTTCTTAAAGGGTAAGTTCACCTTTGTACACTTTTTCCCCTAAATTCCAGCTCCCCTGTGCACCAATTTAGCATTCATGCACTTTTTTTGCAAACATATCAAAGCTTTCCATTAAATCTAGAGTCACTTACTTTTCTTGTCTAAATCCATGTTTACAGATGTTTCCATTAGTAATGTCTTCTTCCTGATCAGACTTTAGGTCATGACACAGGAAGCAGTTGACCAGCTGACCTCATTAGCACACACCCTGCATCATCCACCCTCCCATTCCCAGGTGCACGTTTTTTAAATGAAATGCTATCAATCAGTGATCACCCTTCTCACTAAATACACAATCAGATTGCATAGTGTATGGCCATCTTTATACAAGTACATAGGAGGGACTGGACAGAAACAATCAGCTATCAACCCCCGTTCACAGCTATGCATAGCGGGAACTCGCATTCCCAAGTGAAGCTTGGTGCATTTTTTTACTGTAATTTTTGATGCAGCGTATTACTGAAATGCAAGAAACACACACATGTGAATGGGGCCTCGTTGTTCTTGTGTTATCGCACCAATTTCACTTTAATGCCCCATTCACATCTTGAATAGTGGAAGTGCACATTTTGTGTCTCGTTTTTCCCGTGACACAACAGGTTGTATGTCTTTTACTGTGTTTGGTGTTAATGACAATGAAAGCACAACTAGTAATTTTAGGTGTATAAACATGGCCATACACTATGCAATCTGATTTTATTTTGTGTATTTAGTGAGAAGGGTGATCGCTGATTGATTACATTTCATTTAAAAAAAAGTGCACCTAGGAATAGGAGGGTGGATGATGCAGGTTGTGTGCTAATGAGGTCAGCTGGTCAACTCCTACCTGTGTCAAGACCTAAAGTCTGATCAGGAAGAAGACATTCTTTGATATTTTATTTGATATTTTTGCAAAAAAAGTACATGAATACTATATTAGTGCATAGGAGAGATGGAATTTAGAAAAAGAAGGTGAACTTAGCCTTTAAGAATTACACCACCTAGCCGTTTTTAGAATGAGCATATAATGCATTTAATGATGGGACATAACATGCTGGCTTCTTATTTTTAGTTTAGGGGGGGGGGAGACACATTAGGGCTGTATTAATGTGATTTAGTTAATGCCAGTGCTGCTTTTCTCCCCATACAAGTCTAATGGAATTCTTACAGCCAGTTGAATGCATGTGTAATGAATTCTGAATGATCTCAGAGACATCCCAAACTGACATCAAAAGCACACTGCATTTGTTCATTGACACAGGCCCTTATATACCTAAATGTGTCTTTCTAACTATATCATTATAACTATATGTATCAGTGGCAGCAGCTCCAATCGGTCGCAGGGGCGCCGCTCCCTAATCCATGTGCCCGGCCCCTAATCTCCATGCAGAGCGCCAGACGCATGTATTTTTATGTTTTTTTTTAAGCCTGTGATTAGAGCCAGAGACTCTAATTGGCTCAAAAAAAGTTTAGGCTAGAGGAGCAGAGCACTGCGCAGGAGCCCACCCACTTGTGTCACAATAGCGAATTAATATTCGCTATTGTCTTCCTGCTTCTTGTCCCGGCCAATCTGGAAGTGAGTCTTAAGACCTGGTTGGCCGTATTGGCCAATATTTGCCAGGAGCAGGGGGGAGGCGCCGAGGAGGATATGCAGGGGAAGCTGCCCGAAGCTGCCTGCGGCCTGGATGGGGTAAGTGCAGGGCTGCTGGGCGGATGTATGATCAACCGAGTGACGGGTTGGGTTTGACCAATCGAGCGATGGGGGGGGGTCTTGACCAACCGAACGTACGGTCGCCACTGGTATGTATATACATAAAGATAAACCATGCTTACCTAGACTTTTAGGGCCAGATCCACGTAGATAGGCGTATCTTTACATGGGCGTAGCGTATCATCGTAACGCTACGCCGCTGCAACTTTGAGAGGCAAGTGCTGTATTCACAAAGCATTTGCCTCTAAAGTGACAGCAGCGTAGCGTAAATCTGCCGGCGTAAGCGCGCCTAAATCAAATGAGAAACTGGGGGGCATGTTTTATGTAAAATAAGCTTGACCCCATGTAAATGATGCTTTTTCCGTACGGCGCATGCGTGCGCATGCTCAGTATCACGTAGAATTTTCAAATAAAATTATGCCCGCTCAATGCCTAGACGACGTGAACGTAATTTACGCAAAGCCCTATTCGCGAACGTTTTACGCAAACGACGTAAACGATGGAAAATTTGACGCTGGCCCGACGTCCATACTTAACATTGCGTACGCCTCATAGAGCAGGGGTAACGTTACGCCGAAAAAAGCCTTACGTAAACAACGTAAAAAAATGCGCCGGGCGGACGTACGTTTGTGGATTGGCGTATCTAGCTAATTTGCATACTCGACGCGGAAATCAACGGAAGCGCCACCTAGCGGCCAGCGTAAATATGCACCTTAGATCCGACGACGTACTAAGACGTACGTCAGTCGGATCTAGCCCAGCTTCAGGCGTATCTTGTTTTGTGGATACAAAACAAAGATACGCCGGAGCATCCTAGAAGTTACGCGGCGTATCAATAGATACGCCGACGTAACTTCTTCGTGAAATCTGGCCCTTAGTATTCAGCAGAGTTCAGCAGGAACTCTAATTACAGAGGTTTAGTTCTGAGTGAAAGTAAATATATTAGGATTAAAATGTGTCTGTAACTGTATAGCATACTATATGGTTCAATGGATGAGGGATAATAATGTAGACAGTGTGCCTGATTTGCTTGCAAAAAAAAAAAAAGTTTCACATTAGAGAATGTGGTTAAAATTCACTTTGCAAAGCAGTGGCGGCCTGTCCATTAGGGGCGCTCGGGTGCCACCCCCTCTATCCATGTCTGCCACATCCTTATTAATGCTCTATTATCCACACGGCCCCTTTCAGGATGACGGGCGCATGAATTAAAGCGGCCAGAGGCTCTAATCAGCCAGAGGCTCTAATAGGCTGGTGGAAGCGGGAAGGCACAGGAGCCGTTGCCCACCGCAGCCTTACTTCTGCTGATGCCCCCATCCACGCCGCTGCCCGATGTGCCCACCGATGCCCCAGTGCCCACCGCTGCCTGATCGCTGCCGCTGCCCGATGTGCCGTCGCCTAGATGGGGTAAGTGCAGGTGGGCCGGCAGACAGCGGGGGGGTGGGGGGGTTGTTTGTTTGCCGAACACCCAAACAAAAAAACACCAGCTGTCACTGTTGCAAAGAATACCCAATCACATGCAACAAATAAAAAATAAAAAAATAGGATCTTTGCTTACACATCATTGGATGATAGAAGTCAACATAGCTTCAGCTCATTCACCTTAGTGAAAATTCACTTTGCAAAGTGAACATGCTTAACTCCTTTGGTAAATCGGCCCAAGTGTTTTCTGAATTATTTAAGTGTTATTGTGTGCACATTGAATGTTTGCCATATAAGTTCTGCCAACCCTAATGCCCCGACGGGAAAACTGCTATGAGAGCTTTTCGTCAGGAATCCCGGCCATGTGAATGCTCCATCGCAGTTTTTCCGACAGGGAAACTTCCGGACAAAAAAAGATAGCAGGATCTCTTTTTTCCCGTCAGGAAAAAAATCCTGGTGGGAAAACCGTTCGTCTGTATGTTTTTTTCCGTTGCGCATGCTCGGAAACAAATTGACGCATGCTCAGAAGCATAATACTTAATTTTCTCGGCTTGTCGTAGTCTTTTCCGTCACCGCATTCTTGGCAGTCAAAAGTTCACCAGACTTTTGTGTGACTGTGTGTATGCAAGGCAGGCTTGACAGGAATTCCGTCGGGGGAAACCGTCGTTTTTTTTTTATCCGACGTTTTTTTTTTATCCGTCGTGTGTACTAGGCATTAATCTCACAGCAAAGCCCTCTTCCATGGATATGTATATATGCTACAGTAGTGGTAGTGATTGGATAGTTTGCAAAGAATTAGGTGTTACTCATCCCAATGATCAATTTGAAAATTCTATGGTGAACTGCTCAAAACCAGAGCATAGTTTGCATTCATCTGGATGGCTGGGCTTACTGTACTCTTTGGCCAAGCTCACTTGCTCTGTCTCTTAAAGGTTAATTACATGTTTGTGGGAAAAAAATAGAAAATAATAATTAAATAAAAATATATTGCGACCCAAATCATACTGTAAGAGCCAGTTCACACTGCGGCGGCACGACTTTGGGGGCGACTCTGCAAGTCGTCCTGAAGACGACTTCAGAGGTGATTAGCAAAATGACTTCTGCATAGAAGTCAATGCAAATTGCCCCGAGCCGCCCCCGAAGTCGTACAAGAACCTTTTTCTAAGTCGGAGCTACTTGCGTCGCTCCTATTAGAACGGTTCTATTGCATAGTGTGAACCGGCTCTAACTGAATGGTATTAAAAATGACTTTGCATTTTTAATCTGCAGCGCTGTCATTTTCAGCAAAACGCAATACAATATGGCAACCAGGAGGCCTTCTGTACACAGATGCAGTGTTGCTCATCTTCCTTTAAAAAAGTAATTAGTTACAGTTACAAGTTACCTGTGCGAAAAAGTAATTGACTTAGTGACTCAGTTACTTTATTGGCTAAGTAACTAGTTACTCGGCAAAGTAACTGAGATATTTTTTTTTTATATTCTACAATGCAATTACGTTCTATAACATCTTTAATATCAAAGATGTTTATATCAACTGATTGAAGAATAAAAACACTATTTACAATATTTTAGAACATTTCGTACTGTGTACAATTATTAATATCATCATCACACTCCACCTGCCCAGGCAGCAATACTGTACAATATAGATTCAGTGTGCAGTGTGAGTAACACTTCTGCAGTACACACTGAATCTATATTGTACAGTATTGCTGCCTGGGCAGGTGGAGTGTGATGATGATGATAATAATTGTACACAGTACAAAATTGTACACCTCCTGGGTCTTTGTGTCCCGTCCCGTGTACTGTGCGGGCGTACCTGTGTGCCTCTCCATCCCCAACTGTCATGTTTATGATCTCCGAGTCCTCGGCGGGCTCCAACGCCGCTGTTCCATCCATTTTAGGCATCCGGGCGGTCCCACTCCCAGCTCCCATCTCACTGTGAAGTATTCGCCGGGCAGACTCTGCCTCCTCCCGTGACGCTGTTGTGAGTGACTCACCGTCCGACCACCTGACAAGCAGACGCGGCCGCGTTTAGACGTCGCTCCGTACACTCCCAACCACCCGATACTGTATCGGGTGGCTGGGAGTGTACGGAGTGACGTTTCGACCATAGTAAATACCACTAAAAGTGCCTCCTAAATGAAACCATTGATAAATCTCCTAGACATATTCTTATGTTATACGTTAATTTAATATAATTTGTATAAACTGTAGTATTCAAGTAGGGTTATACCTGTTTGAGGTCCTGTAAACGCAGGTGAGTTCCTGCATTGTTTAACCACTTCAATAGCATGCATTTTCCCCCCTTCCTGCCCAAGCCAATTTTCAGCTTTCAGCCCTGTCACTTTTTAAATGAAAATACACTGTACCAAAACTAAATTTTTATTTTTTTGTTCCCAAAAATAGATCTTTCTTTTGGTGGTATTTGATCACCTCTTCGGTTTTTATTTTTTGCTAAACAAATAAAAAAAAGACAGAACATTTTGAAAAAAAAAAAAAATTTCTTTGTTTCTGTTAATTTTTTTTTGTAAATAAGTACGTTTTCTCCTTCACTAATGGGCACTGATGAGAGCGAAGTTTGAGCGAACATCCGTCGGAAAAAAATCCATGGTTTTGATGTCGGAATGTCCGATCGTGTGTACGCGGCATTTGTGTTATGCTCAAAAACCTAATAAATACTATTGAAGGGAAAGTAAATGGCAAAAACAGGTTACTGCTACACCATGCTGGATTTTTATTCAGTTTCAATTAATCAGATAAAAAAAAAGGCTAATGCCCTGTACACACGATCGGTTCGTCTGATGAAAACGGACCGATGGACCGTTTTTATCGGACGAACCGATCGTGTGTGGGCCCCATCAGTTTTTTGGAAAAAAAATAGAACCTGTTTTAAATTTTTCGTATGGTTAAAAAACCGATCGTCTGTGGGGAAATCCATCGGTCAAAAATCCACGCATGCTCAGAATCAAGTCGACGCATTCTTGGAAGCATTGAACTTCATTTTTCTCTGCACGTCATTGTGTTTTACGTCACCGTGTTGGACACGATCGGATTTTTAACCGATGGTGTGTAGGCAAGACTGATGAAAGTCGGCTTCATCGGATATCTGATGAAAAAATCCATCGGTTCGTTTTCATCAGACGAACCGATCGTGTGTACAGGGCATAAGACTGCCTGTAGACATCCACCGGTAATCAATTATACAGGCATAATCTGACCAGCCTTGTGTTAACCCTCAAAAGACCACTTTGAAACACGAAAGCTACGCTAAGCCAAGCTTCCAAATAAATTCCTTTGGAGAGTGGAGGGGCATCGAGGGAAGTGAGAGGGAATATCCTTATTGTCAGCAGGAAAAATAATTGCAATTGTGACAGGTTTTCTAACCTGCCCAGTCAATTGCTCCTCTTGACAGCAGGCAGTCAACTGGCTGATGAGACCCCCAGAGATGCGGGATTGTTGTCCGATGCTCAAAAATATGGCCATGGGTGCCCTTGATGAAGGGGATGATATAGTCACAGCTTATAATGGGGAGGGGTATTGTTTTATTTTATTTTATTATTTTTTTTCTTTTCAAATAGGGTAGGTAGACACCACTTAGAAATATAAATTCTAATTTAAACAAGTAGTGCACTGGGTGCCCTTGATGAAGGAGATGATATAGTCACAGCTAAAAATGGGGAGGGGTTTTATTTTTTTTTTATTTTTATTTTTTATTTATTTTTTTATTTATTTATTTATTTATTTTTGTCCTCCCCTTATTCCCTATGGAAGGTAGGCATCACCTAGAAATAAATATTATAACTTAAATAAGTAGCACACTGGGTGCCCTGGATGAAGGGGATGATTAAGTCATAATTAAAAATGGGGCGTGTTTTTTTTTTTTTTTCCTCTCTCTCTCTCTTTTCCCTTATCTCTCCCTGCCCCTACTCATTCTATTGGCATATGTATCAGGGACCTAGTCGTATCAAATTGTATATATCCCAGGGAGGTTACCCTCCTGTCTCTAAGTTAATTGGGGAGAAAGAGATAAAGAAGGGTATAGGGGGCGAAAGAAGGGTCACCATATACTAACCAAAATAAGGGACCACAAGGAGACCATGTATGTGTTGCTATATGTCTGTCAAGTATATAAATGTAAAAATGTTATGTTGATGTCAGTCTGTGTTAAAGAAAAATATTTAATAAAAATTTAAATGAAAAAAAAAAAAATGGCCATTTTAGGTAATGGTAATTTTTTTTGTAGAATGGCCACTGAGGTGTGCGGCATTATCAACTCAGAAATTACTAAAGGAAGTGCTAGAATGATTATACCTGAAATGGTTTAGCAACATTCACAGTAAAGCCAGTAGTATCATCTTTTACATCTTTTCTGTTGGTATATTAGTCCGGGATGGTTCCTAGACTCGCCAGTGATTTGTAACAGTTAAAGGGTCACTAAAATAATTTTTTGGTGAAATGACTGTTTACAGGGTATAGAGACATAAAAGTTAACTGATTCCTTTTAAAAATGATTAAAAATAGATTAAATTCAATCATATAATCATGTACCTGCAGTTTCACTTTTGTTTTTAAACTGGTTTCATGTTTCTGTGAAGTAAAGAGACCCACAGAACCAAAACAAACAAATCCAGGGCAGTGTTTGTTTTGTTTTTAAAATGAATCTGATTGGTTCTGAGGAGTTTTAGACACACAGCTTGGACCACAGTGAGATTTTTCATAAGGAGCCAGACAAGCATGAAGTGTGGATATCACAGCAGAATTACAGCAACTTCAAAGCAAAAACGAACAATGAGGACATGAAACCAGTACTGCAGTAAGGTAAAGGAAGCTATTTAGCTAAAAAAAAAAATTCCTTTAGTGATCCTTTAAGCATTTTTTAATTGTAGTGTAAGGAATGGGTGATTGGATTTTTAGACTTGCAAGTCTTAGCACACGCTGCATAAACTGTGATGGAAAATAAAACTATGTTAGCATAGTATGCCTGCATGTGTTTTTAGGCACATGGGCACATGAATCCTGACTCCTGCCCAAGGTAGCTGTGAGTGACAAATTAAATGAGTTTTGCAGACCACTAGTATACATTTTGCAGAGGTGACCAATGTAGTATCTTATTGCTTTTCTTATGGACAAGCAATGTAATTCTGCCCAGGAATAATTCTCTAGGCATGCATGCTCTTACTTCTGCAAAGGTCAGGCCGACTTACATCAAGCTGCTCCACTGGGAATGTGCTAAAGACTTTTTAATGTTTAATTTATTTTTTAGAAGCTTTATTAAGAGGTCAGCAGCATCTTCAGGCTTTGTGCAGACCTGGTGTCCCTGTGGTTAAGCTTATTTGCAGTAAAACTCTGGAAGGTAACCTTGTTAGTATTGTAACAATAGATGTGAAGATGCATTGGCTCTAAGATAACAGAAAGCTGCTTGCAATACTTTATCTATTTTCTAATAATGAGGCAACGAGCTCAATAAATAGTGAAATATGTGTATGTATTGTCTTCCTTGACAAAAAAGTAGTTATTTTCAGCCATTTTTTATTCCAAATACAGTCCACATAAGTCACTAGACCATCTAATATTTCAGGTCTACTTGTCAAGGTTTGTGCATACGTAGTGGTAAATAAACTCTATGGGGCAGATTCACAAAGATATGCACCCGCGCAGCGTATCTGAGATACGCTACGCCGCCGTAACTTATCTGGCTTTGGTTTGAATCTAGAAAGAATTCACGCCGTAAGTTACGGCGGCGTAGTCTATCTCTCGTGGCGTAAGGGCGCGAAATTCAAATGCAGCGAGTAGGGGCGTACTTGCGCCGGCGTACTTGTTCTGTGGATCTGCCCCCAGGTGTTAAAAGATTTACATGAGCCAAAATTTACAAAGGTCCAACAGAGAGATATACATCAGGGAATCAAATCCCTTTGTAACAAGAAATATCTTATTATCCACCCTCCCAGTGTGGTATTGTGTTGCTGAGGAGACTATGAAGGAGAGATGAGCCTCTTATCCACTTCAGCCCCGGAAGAAGTGTCTGCCCAATGACCCGGACATTTTTTGCGATGCGGCACTGCGTCGCTTTAATTGACAATTGATGTCCCTTTTCTTTCACAAATAGAGCTTTCTTTTGGTGGTATTTGATCATCTCTGCAGTTTAATTTTTTTGCGATATAAACAAAAAAAGATTTGTTTTAAAATTTAAATAAAAAAAATAAATATATATATATATATATATATATATATATATATATATATATATATATTGTACTTTTTGCTATAATAAATATCTAATTTTTTTTTTAAAAAAGCAATTTTTTTCTCAGTTTAGACCGATATGTATTCTTATACATATTTTTGGTAATAAAAATTCCAATAAGCGTATATTGATTGGCTTGCGCAAAAGTTATAGCGTCTACAAAATAGGGGATAGATTTATAGCATTTTTTTTTTTTACTAGTAATGGTGGTGATCTGCGATTTTAATTGGGACTGCGACATTATGGCGGACACATCGGACACTTTTGACAAATTTTTGGAACCATTGGCATTTATACAGCGATCAGTGCTATAAAAGGGAATGATTACTTTAAAAATGTCACTGGCAGGGAAGGAGTTAACACTAGCGGGCGATCAAGGGGTTAATTGTGTTCCCGAAAAATGTGTATATCCAGGGTGCTCCAAGCATTTGAATCCTGACAGATGAAGTCTGTGTTGGAGAGGGTAGCAAATCTTCACACACTTTAGGTAGCACTCAGGGAGACAAGCAATCACTAATGCAAACTAGGGATGAGCCGAACACCCCCCTGTTCGGTTCACACCAGAACCTGCGAACACACCAAATCTTCGTGTGAACTTTAGAACCCTGTTAAAGTCTATGGGACTCAAACGTTTGAAATCTAAAGTGCTAATTTTAAAGGCTAATATGCAAGTTATTGTCCTAAAAAGTGTTTGGGGACCTGGGTCCTGCCCCAGGGGACATGTATCAATGCAAAAAAAAGTTTTAAAAACTGAAGTTTTTACGGGAGCAGTGAATTTAATAATGCTTAAAGTGAAAGAATAAAAGTGAAATATTCCTTTACATTTCGTACCTAGGGGGGGTTTTAAGTAAGCATGTGAAATAGCGCATGTTTCCCGTACTTAGAATTGTCTCTGCACAGTGTAATTTCTGAAAGAAAAAAGGTAATTTAAACCGGACTCGCGGCTATAATGAATTGTCGGCACCCGGCAATTCAGAGAGAATTCATTCATTAAAAAAAAAAAAAAAAAGCGTGGGGTTCCCCCCAAATTCAATTACCAGGCCCTTCAGGTCTGGTATGGATATTAAGGGGAACCCCACCATCAATTTAAAAAAAAATTATGTGGGGTTCCCCCCAAATATCCATTCCAGACCTTCAGGTCACTTCATCCCTAATGGAAACAGAAAAACAAACAAGGCACCTCTAAGTGCAGAAGTATAAAAACTTTTAATATCCCCTAAAGGGGTTAAAAACATTTACAAGATGGTGGATGAAACAGGCATGTAGCAGGTAAGTGCATCCAGGAGATGTTCCAGTGACAGGGCAGTCCCAGTCTGTGATGGTAAAGCTTCCAGGGAAGTCCACGAGATAACAGCCGACTTGTGCTGTGAATGTTCAGGGGACACAATAATGCTGGAGCCTGGGGATGATGTCAGAGGAAGTGAGACAAATACCAGCATGGAACACATACAGGAAGAGGACAGGAAGTGTGTCATAGAGGCGGGACGCATTTCAGAACAGCTCATTGGTTCCTTCTTCAGCCAGTAAAAAACTTGAATGGTAATTTTTTACCACTTTTTACATCACAGTTTAGATGGGTTAATAAAATTCTAACAACGCATTGGAAAATCTTAAAGGGAGACAATGGGGGTTATTTACTAAATGCAAAACCACTTTGCACTATAAGTGCAAACTACAAGTGCAAAGTACACTGAAAGTGCACTTGGAAGTGCAGTTGCTGTAGATCCGAGGGGTAGATCTGAAATGAGGGGAATCTCTGCTGATTTTATCATCCAATCATGTGCAAGCTAAAATGCTGTTTTTTTTTTATTTTCCTTGCATGTCCCCCTCAGATCTACAGCGACTGCACTTCCAAGTGCACTTTCAAGTGCACTTTGCACTTGAAGTTTGCACTTATAGTGCAAAGTGGAGTTGCCTTTAGTAAATAACCCCCAATGTATTGAGTCCACCTCTTCCTGATAAACCGAATGTTATTTATAGAAGAACCCAAAATTTGAAAGATTTGGTAGCTCCCAGCTCCACGGAGGTGTTCCCTAAAGTTAGAGGGCTAGATTCACATAGATCAGCGGATCTTTAGATCTATGTGATTTAAGATCCGCTGGCGCAAGTTTGAGAGGCAAGTGGCTAATTCACTAAACACTTACCTCTCAAATTCCGCGGCTAGGGGGAGTGTACTATTTAAATCAGGCGCGTTCCCGCGCCGATTTAAATGCGCATGCGCCGTCCGCGAATTTTCCCGGCGTGCATTGCTCCCAATGACGTCGCTAGGACGTCAGTGGTTTCGACGCTTACGTAAATGACGTCCATCCGTATTCGAGAACAACTTATGCAAACGACGTGAAAAAAAACAAAAATCAACGCGGGAACGACGGCTATACTTAACATTGGCTGCGCCTCATAGAAGCAGGGGTAAGTATACACCAGGAAAACCGTTACGGAAACGTCGTAACAACACTGCGTCGGGCCCGCGTACGTTCGTGAATTGACGTATCTTGCTGATTTACATATTTCTCAATGTAAATCAGCGAGAACGCCCCCCGCGGCCATTTTTAAATTGCAGTTAAGATCCGACGGTGTAACACAGTTACACCTGTCGGATCTTAGGCATATCTATGCGTAACTGATTCTATGAATCAGGCGCATAGATACGACCAGCCTAAGTCAGAGATACGACGGCGTATCAGGAGATACACAGTCGTATCTCTCTGTGAATCTGGCCCAGAATGTTTGGGAATCTAAAAGGCTTCTACCTGTGCATACGGTGCAAAGTTTGAAGGGATTCAAAAACTATGAGGACCGATTCCTTTACATCCCATACTACAAAATGCACCTTTCCTATTAAGGAGTTTATCATGTGTGGAAGTATAGGTGCTACAGTATATACCTCCTAAGGTGCCCGTGTGGGTTCCAATATATTGGGAGAACCATGCGGTCACTCAAAGTGAGCATAGCAGAACATCTCACCAACATTAGGAAATATTTCAAAGGCCACAGTGTGTCCAAGCATTTTCCTGAATACCAACACAGAGATCTAGCTTTGTTGCAGGTCACAGGCATTGAGAAATGTCACATTGGAGGGGGAGCAATATGAAAAAAATCTATATCCCACAGTGAAATTTTATTAATTGAATTTTCTATTTATGGACCATTGGGAGTGAATATCGAATGGGACATTAATTGTTTAATTAATAATAGCTAATTCCACTCCTTTGACTTATTTGTGCTAGTGTTAGGGCTTTTAATTTTTTTTTATATAAAATAGATAATTTAATGAAGGGTTCATTTTAAAATAAAAATGTTATATTGTATATGGATTATATAATTATAAAATTAATCTTATTATTGCAAAGAAATGAATTTGATCTTTGAATCTTGAATATTATTTACTTTTATCAATTTTTTTTTTTTTTTTTTTTTTTTTCTTATTGATTTGTGTCGTAAATCTTTTGACCTCTAATTTGAGTGTAACACCAAGTATTGCTGGAAATTTGGTGGTATAGTGAGTTTTAAAAGCTATTCATAAGTAATATGCATGTCCAAAAAAGGTAACACCAAAAGAATGCATGAATGAATTGGACTTCCGGTGTCACGCTCATCCATTTGTTTTTTTACACTGTTAGTAGATCTCTTGGGTGAGTCTTCCTTTCTCAGTTGAAGCCAATTACTGGGAAATGCATCAATGGATCCCATTGTGAGGTGTCTATACGTCTGAGCAAGCTGGTGCAAACCACTGCTTTGTTTTGTGTTAATTTATTTTGCTGATTTCTGGTTGCCTTAATGTAAGTGTTTAGTGTGCCGTTTAACCACTTGATTACTGGGCACTTAAACCCCCTTCGTGCCCAGACCAATTTTCAGCTTTCAGCGCTGACGCATTTTGAATGACAATTGCGCGGTCATACAACACTGTACCTAAATTATATTTTTATCATTTTTTTCCCACAAATAGAGCTTTCTTTTGGTGGTATTTGATCATCTCTGCGATTTTTATTTTAAACAAAAAAAGACAGAAAATTTTGAAAAAAAACACAATTTTTTACTTTTTGTTATAATATCCCAATTTTTTATTATTTTTTTATATTTTCTCCTCGGTTTAGGCCGATACGTATTCTTCTACATACTTTTGTTAAAAAAAATCGCAATAAGCGTATATTGATTGGCTTGCGCAAAAGTTATAGCGCCTACAAAATAGGGGATAGATTTATGACGGGGATCTGCGATTTTTTTTGTCAGGCCTGCGATATTGTGACGGACATATCGGACACTTTTGACACAATTTTGGGACCATTCACATTTATACAGTGATTAGTGCTATAGAAATGCACTAATTACTGTAGAAATGTGACTGGCAGGAAATGGGTTAACACTAAGGGGTGAGGAAGGGGTTTAATGTATTCCCTGGGTGTGTTCTAACTGTGTGTGGGAGGGGGACTGACTGGGGAGGTGACCGATGCTATGTCTCTAAGTATAAGGACACAGATCGGTCTCCTCTCTCCCTGACAGGACGTGGAGCTCTGTGTTTACACACAGAGCTCCACGTCCCTGCTGTCACCGCCAATCGAGGGTACCTGGCGCACATCGCGGCAGCCAGGCACACGCATCGGCATCTGAGCGATGTGCCGGGCACAGTGTTTACCTGCTGCGCGCCCCTAGCGGCGCGCGTGGGTAATGCACATAAAAGGACGTCCAGGGATGTCCACCCGGCACTTGAGAGCTCCTTTGGAACATACTGCACTACGAGGCTTTCCTCTTCTTCTCATATATGCTCTGGGATTTATCCTGGAGCTTTTAGATTTGATATCAGCTCTTCCATCGACACGGAGGCTTTTGGGTCTATTGATGAATTGGATCTGCTGCCATAGCCCAGCCTGTTTGAGTTTGTTGGGATTGTTATCCAGCGCTTCATATGTTTACCCTCACTGTCTGCCCTTCCACTGATACGGAGGTTCCTGAGTCCATTGATGAATTGGATCTGCTGTAACATCTTAGCCTGTCGGAGCTCATTGGGAGTATTATCCAGCGCTTGATACCTTTGCCATCTGATAAGAAGTGAATTTATGTGGTGATGGGATACTCACGTTATTTGTTTTTTGAAGAACACTGGTTCACCTAAACCACTTTTTTTTGGACTAAATCATATACATATTTCTTTATATATTTTTATATTTGGTCATAAGTTCTTATAAGTGTAACAATTGATAAATATATATATATATATATACACACTGTATCTGTATGAGTGGACTTTATGTCCAAATTTTTGCACTGTGAATTTATTGATTAGTGCACCTATTTTCTAATTAAATTCCAGTCTTAGCCCGGATTCACCCCAATGCATTTTTTGTACTTTTTGCATTTTGTAGATTTGCACTACAGTCCATTAAACATGGTTTCCTATAGAACACTTTCTGTAATGCAAAAAGCACTAAAAATGCATAGGTGTGAATCAGGCCTTGGTCTGTGGAGTTACATTTTGAGTTGATCCACCCTCTGCAGATAACAGCTTCAACTCTTTTGTGAAAGCTGTCCACAAGGTTTAGGAGTGTGTCTATGGGAATGTTTGACCATTCTTCCAGAAGTGCATTTGTGAGGTCAGGCACTGATGTTGGATGCGAAGGCCTGGCTTGCAGTCTCCACTCTAATTCATCCCAATCATTCAGATGGAGGGAGGATTATGGTGTGGTATTGTTTTTCGGGGGTTGTGCTTGGACCCATAGTTCCAGTCAAGGGAACTCTTAGGGCGTCAGCATACCAAGACATTTTGGACAATTTTATGCTACCAACTTTGTGGGAACAGTTTGGAGATGGCCCCTTCCTGTTCCAAAATGACTGCGCACCAGTGCACAAAGAAAGGTCCATGAAGACATGGATGAGCAAGTTTGGGATGGGGGAACTGGCCTGCACAGAGTCCTGACCTCAACCCGATAGAACACCATTGGGATGATTTAGAGCGGACACTGCGAGCCAGGCCTTCTCATCCAACATCAGTGTCTGACCTCACAAATGTGATTCTGGTAGAATGGTCAAACATTCCCATAGACACACTCCTAAACCTTGTGGACAGCCTTCCCAGAAGAGTTGAAGCTGTTATAGCTGTTATAGCTGCAAAGGGTGGGCCAACTCAATATAGAACCCTACAGACAATTGTCGTGACACAAACACGAATGTAATGATGCTATAAAATTCACTAATTACTATGAAAATGACACTGGCAGTGAAGGGCTTAACCACTAGGTGGCGCTGAAGGGGTTAAGTGTGCCTTAGGGAGTGCTTCTAACTGTAGGGGAGATGGGCTGTGTGTGACAAGACAGTGATCACTGCTTTCGATTACAGTAAGCTGTGTACACTGTCCTGTCACTAGGAAGACTGGGGAAATGCTTGTTTACATCAGCATTTCCCCCTTCTTCCTCACCGTGACACGATCACGGTAATGCCCATGTACATCGAGTCCGCGGGACCTGCGGTAGGAGTCACGAAGCTCATGGCAGACAAGTGCACGTGCCGCCGGTGACGCACACGCGTCCCATAGGGGACGTATATATACGTCCTTCTGCCTGTCCGTGCCATGCTGTCAACATATATAGTCGCGTGCTGGTCCGCAAGCAGTTAAAAAGCAGGCTTTTGTATTTTGGGGGTGTCATTTTTTTGTGGGTGTTTTGTATTTTTTGTTGATATGGCCCTTTTTATGTTTTTGAGTGCACAAAGTATGAGATTAGTCATAACATTAAACAGTGAAGATCCCGCTGAGAATACATTACACATAGATCACAAATTGTCTTCTCTCCAGTGTATCCATCTTACAAACAGATGCTCAGGATATCAGCTCTGCTGTCAGCAATTTGTCTCATAACCTTCCAACGTTTCCATTTCGAGATGGAGGTTTTACAGGCTTCAAACAAAAACTATTCAGCAGCGAAAATAAATGGAAAAAGAGTTATCGCTATATCAATTTATATTTACATTCAGTGGAATTAATCGGATAAAAAAAAAAAGAAGGAATAGGCTAAGACTACCTGTAGACATCCAACGGTAGTCAGTTATGCAGGCATAATCTGAGCAGCCTTATGGAAACCCTGACAAGACCACTGCAGAGCCCTCTGAAATATGAAAGCTACGCTCAGCTAAACTTTCAAGTAAATCCTTAGGAGAGCAGAGGGGCATAGTGGGAAGCAAAAAGAGATATCTTCTTATCAGCAGGAGAATAATTGCGATTGTGGCAGGTTTTCTAACCTGCTCAGTCATTGATGTCTTTGACAGCAAACTGGCTGAGGGGACCCCCAGAGATATAGAGTGATGTCTGATGCTGCAAAAATAGGCACCTTAATTAATGGCCATTTATTGATTTTATGTTTGTGGTGCGGGACATCATGACCTCAGAAATCACTATAGGATTTTCTAGAATGATTATACCTGAAATGTTTAGCAATCATTTGTTATTGACCATCTGTTCGTGGATCTGGATTTTGTTTGAAGCATTCTGCATTATTTCTGTAAAATTTGGTTTTAGATTTGCTCACTGAAATTGCCCTGCTGTTGTCCAATTTACATTTCTCTATCCTCTCCAGTATCTTAATTCTTGTAGTAAAACACATGCCACTACACTTGTACTTTAGTACATTTCATTAAATTCTCTCAATAAAAATGTCCTAGTCTTACCAAAAAAAGGGACATAAGTAGGTGTTCTCTCCCTGATATTGCACTCCAAGCCACCCACCACGGCTTCCTTTGGATATACAAACTTCTGCTCCTTGAACCCCAACCTGTGATATTAAAAAGTATGGAGAAGTCAAATTATCCATATTAAGGGCCGTGACCTGGTTTTAATTTGCATCAAAACTCATCTCGACCATCAGGAGCTCTAATGAACACAGGCTAGTACTTAAAGTGGAGGTTCACCCTATAAAAAAATTCTAACTCTACATCCAGCACCGTGCTGCATATAAAATGACACTGACCTTTATTTTTTTTTTGCCGTAGATAACGTTTAGCCGTGGAATTCACCGCGGCTTCCGGGTAGGGTATCCCGCGGGAGTGGGCGTTCCTATTGTCATGCCATTTGATTGACATGCTAAACGACGGCGCACACAGCGCGTCACGACTTCCTGAAGGAAGCTCGGGTCGGCTCGGCTCTATTCGGCGCCTGCGCACCGGCGCCGAATAGAGCCGAGCCGACCTTCTTTTTTCGGGAAGTCGTGACGCGCTGTATGCGCCGTCGTTTAGCATGTCAATCAATTGGCATGACAATAGGAACGCCCACTCCCGCGGGATTCCCTACCCAGAAGCCGTGGTAAATTCCACGGCTAAACGATATCTACGGCAAAAAAATAAATAAAGGTCAGTGTCATTTTATATGCAGCACGGTGCTGGATGTAGTGTTAGAATTTTTTTTATAGGGTGAACCTCCAATTTAAACTCTGCACCTCAGGTGATCCTGCATCATCCGCCAGGGTGCCCTACTTGCAGGGCTTTTTTTCCTCAGACAATACAGTAGGTACAGGAACTCTCCCTTTCCGAGTTACCCCTTTTCTCCACCCCCTACCTACCTCCCAGTACTGTCCTTTTTAGACGATATAGAACCAAGTTTCATTTTGTGGTGCTAAGTCATTTATATGGAATTTGGTAATGATATCAAGAAAAGCAGTAAAATAGATCCTCTGCAGCCAGCAGCAATAGATCCCCCTAACAATGGACCACCCACAACAAAATTTCCCGCCCGCAACAATAGACTCCCGACAGCATCAACAGATCTCCGCACAGCCAGCATTAATAGACTCTCTGGCTGCCATCAACAATAGACCTCTCCCCCAACAGTAGAACTTTCATCATTAACTGTCCCCCCAGCAACATAAGACCCCCCCAGCAACAATAGGTCCCCACCAGCAACAATAGACCTTCTCAGGAACAATAGACCCCCCCTGCAAAAATAGATCCCCAGCAGTGAGCAGCAATACCCTACAGCACACCCCAGCACCCCTTGCCATTACACGTTCCTGCTAAAAAAAAAGCCCTGCCTACTTGTATATCTATCCTTCTGGTTGGTGAGAGTCCCCCTACTGCTATAGCTACTGGTCTCCGAGCCTGACCACTGATTGTGACAATGGGTTAACTGCTTGTTTTGTCTAGGGGTGAACACATAGCTTATACTCACCTTCTTTGGAAAACAGTATTGCCCCACATCCAGTGGTGGACTGTTCCAGCTGTGCTCATGTCCAGAGCCAGTCTATAGGCATGATGACCTCAAGAACAGTCCACCGCACAAGATCACTGGATTGCTGGGGGGGGCAGGTGCAGCAGGGACCGGTCTTATGCTGCAATAATAATCAGATTAGGTGAGTAGATCTTGGCAATCCTCTACCCTAGACAAAAACGAGGAGTGAAACCATGTAGTGCAGGCACAGCACGACTGCATGGTGAAATGTTTTTTCCCCCGGAGTTCTGCTGTAACTTTTACCACTGCAACTTTTACCACTGCATACAGCTTAGCCAAAGTTGTGATTGGACCATGAATGAAGATCAGCTCACTGCTAAGGTCATATATCTGCTCTCTACTTGAACCAGCCCATTTAATTTGTTAAATCCAAGCGCAGAGCAATACTAAAAAACCCAGTTAGATTACAGTACAGTAAAACCTTGGTTTGCGAGCATAATTCGTTCCAGAAACATGCTTGTAATTCAAAGCACTTGTATATCAAAGCATTTTTTTTTACAGAGTATAAAAGAGAAGAGAGGCACCTCTAAGTGTAGCAATATGTTGCTAAATGTTGTACCTTCATTAAATGTACCGTATTTATCGGCGTATACCGCGCACTTTTTTCCCCTCAAAGTAAGGGGAAATCGTGGGTGCCCGATATACGCCAATACCCGCGCTCAGTTTGAACGCCTCTGCCGACATATACCGAGCGCAGTACACTCGGGTATATTCGGCCAGGCTTGGCTCGTAGTCACGCCCTGTGACGTTTATGCGTGAGAAGCCGAGCGTAGCCGAATATACCCGAGTGTACTGCGCTCAGTTTTATGTCGGCGGAGGCGTTCAAACTGAGCGCGGGAAGTGGGGATTCGACTCGGAGACAGTGCGGGAGAACACCATTGAGGCCGCAGACGGACGCCGGACCGGACAAGGACGCCGGGCAAGACACCAAAACTGTAAGCATTAAAATCTTTTTTTTTTACAGGAAAAACGGGTCTACATTAGGGGTGCGCGCTATACCCCGATAAATACGGTAACCATATTGCTACACTTAGAGGCTCCTCTCTTTTTTTTTTTACATTCAGTTGTGACATGACGCTACTCTTATATCAAGACATCACTTGTATATCAAGTCAAAATGTATTAAACAATTTTGCTTGTCTTGCAAAACGCTCTCAAACCAATGTCTTACGGTAACTCTATTCCTGCTGTCATTCCAAATGTTGATGTGCAGTGGATTACAAGAAGTTAGCAAAAAGATACCATCTAAAGATGCATTTGAAGTATAACTCTAGTCAAAGCTATCGCTTTGGATGGAGTAGAGAAAGGTTAGTATTTTTTTTTTATTGCTCTCTGTCACCCCATCAGGAAACTATTCCATTGCATACTATCCCAGGGACACAGCAGCAAGTAAATAGAAAATCTTCATAGTGTTGGAAAAAATCCCACATTTGCGGTCTCCATTGAAGGATATCATCTTTATTTATGCTCTGGTAACAAGAGTAACCTTTTAGATTTCCTCCAGATAACGTCCTGGTGACAAGGGTCATCACTGCAAATATTGAAGTCTTTCTACAGGTTAAAATCAATACATTCCTAGCAGAGGTTATAATTATCCTCCACAATTCTTTTTGAATGGGTTGCTAACGGACCTCAGTATATGAAAAAAAAAAGTACACTTTCTTGTCAAGGCAGTGTATAACATCTGTGACCTATAATACAGGCATGGTTTTACTGACTGTATTTGTGCATTGTGGTTTGGTTCATAAAAGAATCACACAGCACTGATAGTGTGTATGTATATATTCACACATACACGATCTAGATCAAAATATCGGTCTAGATTTATACAGATGAGGCTTGGCATTCTGGGAGTCTGGAAAGCTGGAACCAGGCAGCTTCCCTGTCTTTTGTTGTTAATGAAAGGACAGGTTATTCAGCTCCTTAAAACTGAACACGGGCACAAAAACTCTAATTTAAATATATTCCTGTATAGCAATGAATGAAATTAATCTACTTTGTATGGACCAAATGAAAGGCATTGAAATGCATAAGTGCCTTTACTTTATTATGAATTGCAGAAAAATGTGAATAGTGCAATTCTGCTCTAAATAATAATACAAATATATATATATATCTGCATTACAAATGGATTTTTCATATCTGCCTACATTAATACAGATCAGGCTTTGAAATCCAGGAGTTTGTGATTGCACATATTATTCAGGTCCTCAAGGCTGAACTTCTGCACAAAAACACTAATTTATAGTGATAATAAACACATTTTTTCTAAAATTTGCAAGGCAGGGTTTTTATGATTCTATATATCGCTTCTGTCATCTACACTGAGCCGCGCATGCTTACGGCACCCGCTGATGTGACTCCAATGTGGGGGGGGATCAGCCATTTAAGCACTTGAACAGTGAAAACCCTTAAAGAAGTTAAACACTGCTTTAAACATATGCCTTTAGGTTAGATTCACACTACCCGCAGAAAAAAAAATGGTGGGCAGTGCCTGGTGTTTTCACAAATATTTCTTTCCCATTTTTTCCTAATCTTTAGTGGAATGTCACAAGCTAATCTGCCATGCAAAAAACAAACATATAGAGAACTGCAGATGTGTTGACAGCTGCAAAGAACGTGCTTTTCTGTGTACCCCATTTGCACTGTTTTCTTCCTGCACTTGTGGCTCCACTGAACTGTGAACCAGTCTCTATAGACAACTTGGCCTTGTGTGCACCAAATTCCTGTACAAACCCAATATGTTACATTGTAAAAGCAGCTGTGACATCATAGAGCTGTACAGTCTGTGCAGAGAGCAGAGCTGTAGGAGGAACCCAGCAGGCTCCACTGCCTGCAGAAAAACAAAAGGATGGGTGGATTCAAAACCCGTAACCTTGCACAAAGGAGAGAACAGCAGTGACCAATTTTCACAATCAGGCTCGGTTCACATCACAGCAATTTCTGCCCCCGTAACCACCTGCAGTCCAAATGTGCTGTTTGAAAATGCGCAGAGCTGCCATTCATTCTGAATGGCGCCCGTACGCATCCAACAACGCAGCATGTTTCTGCGCGTGGGAAAGGCAGGTGCATGCACCTTTTTTTCTGAAGGAAACACAGGCACGACAGCCCATTTGGCTGAATGGGCTGCTGTGCCCATGGAAACGTGGGTCACAAAAGTTCATACATGTGAAATAAGCCTAAAGAAAACATCATGCACAGAGACAAAGTTCAATCCTGGATTACTGCACAGATCTGGAATACACAAAACACACAAAGATTCAAATGTGTGTATATATATATTTAAAAATTACACACACACACACACAGGTCTCTTGTATTTAGACATATTTGAATAGTCTGGCTGCTGAATTTTACATGTGAATACCCATAACCCACTACAGCTCTAAGCAAACTACTGCCAAAGGTAGGTGTTTTGGCTGAAAGCCCACGATTCCTTTGACAAAAAGTGTTTCTTTACACTGTTCTGTTTGAAAAATGAAATAAACATGTTGGATGCAGATGCTTACTAGCAATGTAAAGAAGAATGCTTGGACAAAACTACCACCACATTTGTCGGCGTATAAGGGGGCTGGGCATAGACGACCCCCTAATATTGAGTTTAAAACGGTGGTTTTGTGCTCTACTCACCGTATTAGACGACCCCCCCTTGTGCGGTAATACCGTTCATAAACGAAGAGGCCGCAGCCCGCCACCAATCCGTAAGTAACAACCTCTGCCAATCCGAGCAGGCTACATTGGCAGAGTTTGTTCCTCCAATCCGAGCAGACTCTGTAGTCATCAACAGAGTATCACCCGCCGGGATTGGCTGAGCGGTGCATATACTGAATACATATAGCTTTAGGTCCCTTTCAGACTGGGGCGGGAAAAAATAGCAGCGCTATACCGTCGGATTTGCCGCGGGATTCGGCCGCTAGGGGGGCGGTATTACCCCCCGTTAGCGGCCGTTAAAGGGTTAATACCGTCCGCAATGCACCTCTGCAGAGGCGCATTGCGGCCGGTATTGCCAGTTTCCCAGTGTTTTAAATGGGAAGGAGCGGTATACATGCCGCTCCTCTCACCGCTCCAAAGATGCTGCCGACAGGAGATTTTTTTCTCTCCCGCCGGCGCATCGCCTCATTGTGAAAGCCCTCTGGCTTTCACATTGAGGTTGCTGGGCAGGAGTTTTTTTAGGCGGTATAGCAGCGCTATTTTTAGCGCTGTACCGCCTAAAAAAACTCCTCAGTGTGAAAGGGGTCTTATAGAGCACCCGGCAGGCTGACATCAACCTTGCGGCTTCTTTACCCGGCGTGTAAGACGACCCCTGGTTTTTGGCTGTGTAATTTCGGTGTAAAAGATTGTCTTTTACGCCGGAAAATATGGTAATATACACAAATACTGTATGTGCAGTTGGTATTTTCTAGTATACAATCAGATTATTAGAGATCTAGACATTTATGGAACAGTCTGTTTGTGAAGATCTGCTCCGGTCTTGCCTTGTTGAAATTTTTCATGACAAATTATTCCTAACTTTTCATTGTTATGTATGTCTCTCTCTTGTCTTTCTGGTCTGTTCTTCCCGCTCACGTCTGTGCCTTGTTCTTCCCTTTAGCCCCTGGCTGTGTCTAGATTAGTTTGTCAGTTCCTACTTAGACATTGCTATCGCTACCCTTGTGCTTTCTTATTAAAAGTCTGCATTTCAGCTTTGCTACAGTGTGCTGTTTAGTTTGAAATTCTTGTTCTGAACACTGTCTTCCAATGGTCCTCTGTTGGTTTGGACTTCTCTTTTGGAATTGGTTATGACGGGTCTACAGGTAATTAACGGATGTAACAATGGAATTCATATTTTTTTTTACATGCCATTTAAAATGTTAACCCCATTTGTATGCACCTAGCTGTTTAGCAGAAACAATGATGCAGGACCGGACACAACACTGCACACAAAAAACAGCATGTTATGGAAAGGTGAGCAACATTACAAGGTAAATCTTATAAGCAACCCTAAAAAACTAAAACGTGTTTTAAAGCCCTGGTACTTTTTGTCAATCATTTTGGTAAAATACGGTTAAAGGAGTTCCAGCCTTTTTTTTATGTTTATTAAAAGTCATCAGCTACAAAAAGTGTAGCTGCTGGCTTTTAATAAACATACAATTACCTGTTCCATGGTCCAGCGACGTGCCGCCGGGAGCTTCGTTCCAGTCCCCCCCCTTCACCGCAGGCGCCTTCATTGCAACTGTGGGCACCCGGCCGTGACAGCTTTCGGCTTCATGGCCGGGCACCCACTGCACATGCGCGAATGGCGCAGCTCTCCTTGAGTGGACAGGCGATCGCCTGGGACCTGTCACGTGTCCCAGGTGATCGCCTACAGGGAGGGGCCGCTAAAAGGCGATATGACTCCTACTGAAGCCCCCCCCCCAGAAAATTACATGCCAAATATGGCATGTAAGGGGGCGAGGAGTGGATTGGATGGAACTTCGCTTTAATAGAGAAAATAAAAAACCTGCACACAAAGTATCTCACAAAAGTGAGTACACTCCTCACCTTTTTGGAACAATTTTATTACATTAAAACTACAAGTTCTAACAGTTCTTACCTTTGGTAAGCAGATTTACAAAGGGGTGAGCGCGAGGTGAACCGGTGAAGATGTAACAGCTTATGATTCCTGATATAAGAACATTTTGCATCAGAAGCTTAACACAACATTTGCGCTATATTCACTGGATTGTCAATAGGAGGAACAGGTTTATTGCACCACTCCTTTTGCATGCCATTTTTTAAAGTTTGATGGATATATAGTGGATGTTGTGTCCCATGCTTTTTGTATGGTGCTGTAAAGCATGGGAATATTTAGTCACTGCAATATATGAAATACTATACTGTTGAAAATGTCATGTTATTCACAAGAAGCGCTGTTAATGCTTAACTTTTTAGTTAAGCATATATATTCCTTCTAAAAGCCTGTCTGCACCACTTGGCTGGAAACTCAACTCTCCTTAGCAGGATCTATTCACACGAGATGGATGAAGCATGTAAGAATACAAGGGGATGTGTTCCATAGAGTCAAACTGTTTATTAATGTAGTCAATCCCCCCACGTACAAATTATGCTTACAAGAAATAATTAAAAATTCGAGATTTTCCTAGCTTGTGACGGAAAATATTAATTATATGAAGACAGGAGGCGAGTATCTTATGCATTATCTTTCTTTAATAATGCCCATAGCAGAAATACAACTTTTCAGTGATTCCAAATAGAAAACGTTTTACTGAAAGAAAACAGAAAAAACTACAATACCCAGCAGCCCTCAGGCTGGGTCTGCCAATCATGAGGCAGGACAGCCGGTATATAAGGGCCTGCCTCCCCAGAACCTTCCTCTTTCTTGATGCGAATCGGCAATGAACCTGGAACCGCAAAACATTTCGAAACACCGGGACCCTGGCAAACTGGAACTTCGGTACAGGATTCAGCCAACGGTATCCTGACTCCGGATCTGGAACGCAGCAGGAACCCCATTGTCGATCCGCGGTGAATTAAAACCCATGGATCGAGACGGAAACATCAATCCCAACGGGGATAGTGAAAACCGAACTCCCGGGACGTATCCGCCTCAGACTCGTGGGATGCGTGGTTCAACAGCCTAGAAACAAGAGAGACAATATCGTGATAGGGTTGGGTCGGGAGGGAAGATACTCGCCTCCTGTCTTCATATAATTAATATTTTCCGTCACAAGCTAGGAAAATCTCGAATTATACATCAGACAGGAGGCTCATATCTTATGCAAGTTCAAAGCTATAACAATGTATATATAAATGATAACAAACGAAACAACTACAAAATCGACATAGATATGTGTTCCTCCGATCCAAGCAGAATTGGCGGAAGCAATCGTGGTTACCAGTCCGCCGCTAGTCGTAACTCCTATAGGGAGCCGTCCGGGGTGATGACCTAGTAGCCACCTCTCCACTGGAGGGATGGGCACCCAACGGGATTACGTTAAACCCTACCATTTCCATGACCGACCGTACCCCTCTGGCTAGCGTGGCCGAGGAAACCGGAGACTGAGGTTTAACGTAGGAATGAGGAGTAGGGAGAGATGCGAAGATCGCAGCGGGGCCGTCAATGGCTAAGAACTCCGTAGACCGCGGAGTACGATGTGCGGGAAAGAACGGGTAGAAAAACCAATTGAAATCCCGTCGTTGTCCTACGCACGACGGAAAAAACCTGACCCTCTGAGGCGGGATCCGACGCCTGGAATGGCCAACGCCGTGACGCCCGATATACGTTTGACGGAATCAGACACGAGGGGACAGTCAGTTTGAACGACAATAACCTCGAGACAGAGTGAGATTGTCCCCCCAGTCCGAGCGTGTGGTCAGGACCCTCGTTCACATCCCAAGAGTGCTGATACTCTGGGCGTGATGGGCGTTGAACTTAACGCTTTTCAAGTCGGTACACCAAAGGGTGTTCACCCACCGGTAGCAAGTCTACAAGGGAGCGGTAGTCCGAGATCGCAGCGCGGTAGACGTTAGGGGAGCTATAGGACCACCCGGGTTCAACCGAGTCCACCAGGTAGTTGGTCATTAGACGAACGGCTGCATGAGATTAACCTGTCTTTGATCACCAATTAACCTAGAGACCCCCGGTTGATCGAGATGTCGATCTAGAATCCTAGCCATACAAGAAAGGTCGCTGTCCGCGACCGGCACCCCGAAACCAACCATGCGAAGAGAAGTTGGACGTGCGTCGTAATAGAGGATGCAGATCCCTGTACAGACTGGCGAGGAGTTGGGGGGATGAGGAAGCAACCTGGGGAGATCCATAGTCATCCCCAGAAGGAGGGAAAAACCATGGTTGCGTCGGCCACCACGGAGTGAACCGCACGACGGATGCTCTCAGGTTCGCAATGCGGGAGCTGATGGTGGAGAGGGGAGAAAAGGATCCCATAAGTGAGCGAGGGCCAGGAACACTGACCGGCGCGGTCGCCCATCGCTGGAATCGGACGGATAACGAGAATTCCAATCCGCCACCATATTGGAAGTGCCTGGGGTACATTCCGCAACCGGAACGATGTTGCGTTCCAGGCAGAAATGTCAGAGATCTTGCTAGATCCGCTAGGATTTTGGGTCAGGGACCCCCAAGCGATGGTCGTACTGGACCGCGGTTACGTTGTCCATACACCAGAACACACCGTAGATGGACGTGTGTGGCATTAGACTCCTGATGGCAAGACGGTCGTCAGAAGCTCCACGTGTTGACGTGCAGCAGAGACTCCGTCGTGGACCTCGCCCCTCCTGTGGACGAGGGACCGCATCGAGTACCCCAACCAAGGTGGTTGGCATCCTATTCCATGATGAATCCATCGTGGAGTTGAAGGTGGTCTTGCCGTTCCGTCTGCCGGCCTGACGTAGCCACCACCGTAGTTCAAACATGGCTTCTGTGTCCAGAGTGACGTCGTCTGCCCAGTGAAGCCCCTAGCAAAGACGCAGGGTCTGAGTCTCTGGAGGTCTCGATAGCGAAGAGAGGGTGGACAAATGGCCTGGATTAACGCCGGTAACAGGCCGACCAGGCGAGCCAGAGTGCATAAGGATACCAGTCGTTAGCCCAGCACGATACTGCTCTCTTGCAGATGGCGGTCAATTGGTCATGGATAGCCGAAGGATCGCTAGGTTGGTGTCCACCAAGAACCCCAAAACTCTACCTCCTGAGATGGGGAGAGGATAGATTCCCCGTGATCTATGGGGAGTTGTCTCGGATGCGTGTTTGTACGCCAGGCGAGGGGGACGAGCCATTAAGGGTAGGTCGTCCAAGTAGATAATCAACCTCACTCTTTTGTTCCGCAGAGTGCCGCCACCGGATACAGTAATTATGAGAGATTTCTCAAGTTACTACTGGGCGATACCCGCCGTCCTTTCCTAACCAGGAAGATGTTGCTGAGGAAGCCCGGGAGAGCGGGTCCGCTTTTACTATCGTTTGGTTGAACCAGAGGTCCTGCAACTCGTTGTCTATTAGGGCGGTGTTCGGGTTTGAAGACCGAGGAAAGAGGGACTAGGTCCATGTCTGGCTCTATAATCCTGATAGACCGCCACTGTACTGTGTTAGACTTTTAATGACGTTTGGGCTTATGTGGACTGGAATAGAGCCATAGAGCCCTACCGTCTTGGAATATCTTTAATCAGTGTGATCCCGACTAACCTGCCCTCGGTGGCCGGTCCGGGATCTGGTTCGGTTAGGTGGGACAGCTGGGGAACAAGCCTCATTAAGATTGAGCGGCGGTGTCTTGTCGGACACGTAGTGTCCGTGCATCCCAGGAGGCAACTGCCCGTTGGGCCCAGCCCCGAATTGAGATAGGTCAGTCGGCTGTTCAGTGGCATAGCCTGCTCACTAAGGTTTGGGATGATGGTGATAGGACCCAAGGATCCAAGGCCTTGTCCTGTATGGTCTGAAAGACCTCTATATTCCCAGCTTGGGGTACTTCCCGTGTTTGGTGGGATACCCCAGGGTATGGGGTCCACCTCGGGAGTGTGCACAACCATAAATGGTAAATGAAGGGGGTATTACGCCCTTACTATGTTTCAGTGAGTTTTATCGACCGATCTCCGGGTCCATCATGTGATATAATGGGCCACCTCGGGTAGGGGTGCCCAGTCACCGGAGTGTGGATGGCATATCTACAATGGCTCTCCACGAGATTCTATAGAGTGTCACCCTGGGATACAGGGTTGGCGTCGTCATAGAGCGCCATGTGCCCACTGCCCTAACAATCATCATCATTCTCATCATCTTCATCCTCAGACTCAAAGGTGTTAGCCGCCTCGGACTCCGCGGATGACTCTGGAAGAGTCCACGAATGGGTCTGGCTTAGTCCGTCGAACGGATCGCTGCCTCTGCATGTGCATCTCCCCGAGGCTCAGGGGTCGGTTGGAGTCTGGGAGGGCAGTGGGTCGGCAGTCCTGGGAGGGTACTGCCTGGGACATATTATTTACTTCCCCTGTCGGGGAGTCCAAGGCCACAGAAACGTGGCGGCGTTTTCGTACGCCCAGCCCTTCTCAGGGGCGGTAAACCGTTGCCGGGCGGTCTGGACATATGGGGTGCAGGCGGGGGTAACCGACGCCATGGCCGCCCAGGCTGGTCTACCTATCAGTTTTGGCAACTGTGCAGCACTGGCGAGACTTGGTCTCCTAGGACTGTCCACCATCTCCGGGGGACCAGCATGAACAATGTCATGATTATTCAATTAATTGTAGAATATATTTGTATAATTCATTACAATTTCTATACATATTTTTGTATAATTTATTTATACATTGAATATTAAAGTTTTGTATATAGTTATTTATTATATGTAATAATATAGATTAAACAATATCATTAAATAATATTATCTAATAAATGTATTTATTCATTCAATCAGATAGATTGTATAAATTATTTATTCATATATATTTATTTATTCATAAATAGTCATTTATTCATAAATAGTCATGTAATTCTTATTGTTTATTAGGAGGTATATTTGTAGGGAGTAAATTCCCCAGAGATTTTACTGAATAGGAACTGATGTATTTATTCATCCAATCCAATTATTTATTCATGTATTTATTCATCCAATCCAATTATTTATTCATATATTTATTTATTCATAAATAGTCATTAATTATTATTTATTAGGAGGTATATTTGTAGGGAATAAATTCCCAGAGACTTTACTGAATAGGAACTGATGGGCGGTTCGTTCCCCCCAACAATGTATAGAATACATTGAGGGAAGAGATTCCTGTACCCTACACTGGCGTAGCGATGCAGGGGAAACAAGGTCCGGAGTTGAGGATGTAGTCTCACGAGACTACGGCCTCCACGCGTTCTGCATAGATCACTGCGATCTAAACAGAGCGCTGTTGCCCGTATAGCCGCACGCTCACACTGGCGTGGCGGCGACGGGGAACGACATCTTAGCTCATGGGAGCGTAATCTCGCGAGATTACGTCTCCCGAGCTGTGATTGGAGGACGCGGGGCCTGCAGGACACGCCTGCATCAACCGTGCGACAAGCGCGATTGGTGGAGACAGGCCCGCACTGCCACGCCCCCCTCAGGGACGAGACGCTCTGAGGAGAGGGCGCGCGGCGTCCGGATAAGGAGAAGAAGGGAGGTAGGAAAGGCGCCAAGGTGTTAAAATGGCGCTGTCCTACCTCCAGTCAGACACTGTGCATAGTGTGCCAGAACGCACCGGGATGGGATGTGCATCGGCCAAAGCCCAACCGGGAGGACGGGAATGGGGTACAATGCGATGGTGACAACCAAGGTAAACGAGCAACAGTTTTTCAAGAGAACAACCATTAAGCGCAATAATGAGTTCCATAATTGTACAAATGTACACAGTAATGGGGAGAGGTGTGTCCCCACAAAAAGGATGTTACATAACGACATCATATCATTAAATAAAAAACAAATAAAATAAAGTAATCAATAAAATAACCAATAAAATTATATTTAAATTACAATTAAATAAAATAAATAAAGGCGCACCGCAGATAGTGAAAAACTATCCACAATGCCACCGGTGTCTATATTATAAGTCAGATATTATAAATCAAGATATTATAAAGAGACAAACAATAACACATAGAAATACTTATCTCTGCCATGAGCAGAAAGAAAGAGGAAGGTTCTGGGGAGGCAGGCCCTTATATACCGGCTGTCCTGCCTCATGATTGGCAGACCCAGCCTGAGGGCTGCTGGGTATTGTAGTTTTTTCTGTTTTCTTTCAGTAAAACGTTTTCTATTTGGAATCACTGAAAAGTTGTATTTCTGCTATGGGCATTATTAAAGAAAGATAATGCATAAGATATGAGCCTCCTGTCTGATGTATAATCCAGCCCGTCTCACACAGTTATAGCATCAGCTATAACTGTGTTATAACAGGTCCAACATCAGTGCCTTACCTCACAAATGCTCTTCTGGAAGAATAGTCAAACATTTCCATAGACACACTCCTAAATCTTGTGGACAGCCTTCTCAGAAGAGTTGAAGCTGCAAACGGTGGGCCAACTCAAGATTGAACCGTACGAACTAAGACGCCATT